>NW_008704903.1:1274042-1299042 GCF_000326865.2 Helobdella robusta | reverse complement strand
ACTTCAGCCATTACATAGGTTGTTTTTGTCTTTCGGCAGGGTAAAATATTTCCACAATCCGCAAATCTACAATTCACAATCCACAATTCGCAATTCGCAATTCACAATTCGCAATTCACAATTCGCAATCCACAATTCGTAATTCACAAATTGCATTTTACTGTGACTTTTGTATTTCAGTGTTTTGATTGGTTTAGTGTTGTTTGTTTGCATGTATTTATTCAGTCTGTCTGTATGTTTGTTTGTTGATATGGTTTGTAGTGTTTTGGTGTGTGTTATGTTTAACATCGTATCGTATGCTGGTCTGGTTTTCACCATTCGATTTTTGGTTCGTTCATTCGTACGCTCATTTGTTCGTTCGTTCGTCCGTATGTTTGTTCATTAATTCATTTTAAATAAACAAATAATCCATTCATAATTGATTAATTGTTGAAAATATTGATTTATCTTTTTTAAACAGAAGTGGAAGGAAGTTCGTTGAAGTTGAAATTCAATGGGAGCAAGTTGCCAATATCAACAACATCGTCATCGTCATCATCAGAATGAATGAACGAACGAATGAATGAATGAATGAAGGAAAGAAGGAATAAATTAATGAATGGATAGATAAATGGATGAATGAATGGATGAATGATGAAAAAATTGTAAGCAAATGACTTGGATTTAGCTAATCGTTTGCTCTTGATAAATAAGAAAAAAAATAAGGATGAACAATTTTAAGATGAGAACAAAATAAAATGTACAAAAATGCTTTAAAAAACTTACCTCACTCATTAAAATACCTCCAAAAGTTTACGCCTACCAATCAAAATTTAAATAAATCTCTCAAAACCAATCAAAATTCAATAGCTCCACCCCTAATTTCAATCCAGCCAATCAGAGTATAGAATAGACTCTTAGAAGCCCCCAATCCGGTCAATCAGAGCATAGAATTGACTCTTAGAAGCCCCTCCTGGACCATGGATACTGCCAAAGCACCGTCTTTCTTCCACATGCGGCCATATATCAAAGCCCTATTGCCCTCTATGGAGGATGAAATAAAATTGTGAATAAAATAAAATTATTATAATTATTAATGATATTATGTTGATAACATAATATCAATAATATTTAATAAAAATAATTATTTTTATTATTATTGTTGTTGAGTTTATGGTAGAAATGCAAAAAAGAATGTTCCTACAATCTTAAATCCTTTTCATTCACATAGTGGCTCAAAGTTTTACTCATTCGTTTATTCATTCAAACTATTATTCTCACATTCATTCATTTATTCATTCGTTCGTTCGTTTGTTCCTTCATTCATTCATTCATTCATTCATTCATTCATTCATTCATTCATTCATTCATTCATTCATTCATTCATTCATTCATTCATTCATTCATTCATTCATTCATTCATTCATTCATTCATTCATTCATTCATTCATTCATTCATTCATTCATTCATTCATTCATTCATTCATTCATTCATTCATTCATTCATTCATTCATTCATTCATTCATTCATTCATTCATTCATTCATTCATTCATTCATTCATTCATTCATTCATTCATTCATTCATTCATTCATTCATTCATTCATTCATTCATTCATTCATTCATTCATTCATTCATTCATTCATTCATTCATTTATTCATTCATCCATTCATTCACTCACTGACCGTATCTGGGGCAGAGACTTTCATAGAGCATCCAATCATCAATCAAAAAATCGCAATGGAACCAAAGGCTATGGTCTAGGGAACACATCATGGTGGGGTAAAACTGACCCCAGGGCAACTTAATGAGGGCCGTCTGCAGTAGGTAGGAGTCGGATATGTAGCCCGCTAACCAGCGGTGGAGGTTCTGTTTTTCTGGGTCTGTTTGTGTGTGTGTCTGTATGAGAGTGAGAAAGAGAGAGAAAGAGAAAAAGAGAGAAAGAAAGAGAAAGCGAGAGAAAGAGAGATTATTAAATAACTTCTTAACTTGAACTTAAAATTTGCAATTTACAATAATAAAATACCAACAAACCAAACGTCAATCAATCGACTAACTGACCGATCAACCAACCAGCCAGCCAACCAGCCAACCAACCAACCAACCAACTAACCAACCAACCAACCAACCAACCGATCAACCAACCAGCCAGCCAACCCACCAGTCAATCATTCAATTAACCAGACAACCAACCAATCTTCGTCTTAAACTTGATCCAGTACATGGTACTCCTCTCACCACTCCTGCCCATATCTTCCATGAAGAAACTCATCCAGCTGTCGTCCACTGGCTTCACGAAGTACAATGACTCCTCTGTTATGTACTGGGATATGAATGCGCGCTGAAAGTCGGTCACTCTGTTATCTCTACAAAAAAAGAAAAGCAGAGAGAGAGAGAGAGAGTAAATTAGAGAAAGAAGAAAAGAGAGAAAGAGAGAGAGAGAGAGAAAGAGAGATTAAAACAAACAAACAAGCATACAACCGTACTTGAGAGTTTTCTTAAGTACTTCTTCGTACAAAGGCAAAGATTCAGGCGGTGCAACTTTTGGCATGGGAATCTTTGAGAGTGATGATGACGACGACGACGATTATTATTATTACTATTACTACTACTAATTACAACAACAATAATAATAATAATAATTAGTATTATTATTATTACTATTATTATCATGGTCATCACAACAGACTTGATGAAAATAAGCAAACTCTTCAGGCTTCTGATAGGACAACATACATGAAAAGATGTGTCGTCCGTTTTGAATGGCTTTGACCAGGCGAGTTGTGAAGGACCTGCCATCTCGAACCTTCTCCACGTGGTAAACCACTGGCTTCTGGTTGTCGCCTAATTTCAGAGAGTTAGTGTAATTAGGGATGTGGTTTTCGTGTGCTAATTTGAGTATTACCAAATGGCGTATGATGTTTATTCTTTCTCCTATCTCCTCTCTCTTTCTCTCTCTTTCTCTTTATCTCTCTCTCTCTCTCTTTTCCACCCTAACCCAACACACCAACACACACACGCACACACACATTCACACACACACATTCACACACACACATTCACACACACAACACACACACACACTCTCATACACATACCACTGAGAATGAAATATGTATGTACGCTGTGAATCATTCGGTCAGTTGCTACGGTCTGATCACTGGCTGCCATCGCCTGGCTAATTATTTGTCCCCCGTAAATACCAACTGACCGTGTCTTGCATGTATAAGTTGACCTTGTTATTATTTATACAGCTGTTATTATTATTATTTATATATAATTTATTTTATTATAGTTGTAATAATAGTGATTATTATTCGTATAATTAATTTTATTATATTTTGAATAGTTATTGTTATCCAGATAAATATTTTCTATAGTTGTTGACGATGAGTGATACAAAAACATGATGATACACATGATATGATTTAATCTAAGTAGAACTTAAATGATGAAATGACCTATGACCTATATAAGAGCTTCATCTGACCTATATATATATATATATATATATATATATATATTTATATAAAACACAGATTTGAACTGACCTATATATAAGTTCGTCGACAATCTCCAACTGCAATAAGTCATTCAGCTTTTGAGAGCTGAAGTTCAACTCTATAAAAGATCCACTAGTTGACATTTTTTAAATTATTTTACTGAAATAATTTACTGCAAATTAATTAATTAAACAATACACAAATATAGTTATAATTTGCAGCAGATAGATGATGTCATTAAAGTTAAATCCATTTTTAATCAATCAATTTAGTCATTGAAATTTAAAAAAAACCGCCAAGAACTCAATCAGTTACGTCATTCAAATTCAATCCAATTTAAACTCAATTAACGAGTCAATTAATAATTTAATTGATTTAATTTTAATATATTTTGTTTAAAATCTTGAGAGAAAATAAAATATAAATACATAGACGTATTTATTTATCACTCTTATAAAGTGTTAGTCGTTTATTCTGGAGTTATTTTACGTGAAAAATACTAACAATAATAACTATGTACACGATTATTATTATTATTATTATTATAATTAAGGTTATTATTGCTATTGTTATTATTAAATAGGATTTTATAATTATTTTATTATTAATATTTGGTATTTGGAGTTAGGAAATAAAAGGATTATTATTATTATTATTAGTTGTATATATTTATCAAACAAAGTTCAAGAGCGACAAGAGTTTGATAATCAGATTTCTAAATGAATGAGGAGTTTTTAATAGAAAATATTACATGTTAAGAATGACGATAATAACAATGATACATACGTACTTACTTACTTACATACTTACACACATTCATACTTACACACACACACACACACACACACACACACACACACACACACACACACACACACACACACACACACACACACACACACATATATATATATATATATATACATACATACATACATACATACATACATACTTGGATCAAACCACGAGAAATGAAGTTTGCAACTGAAGAAGTATTTCTGATAGCAGCAGAGATTAGAAAACAGCCAAGTATGAAGAGCTTGTTAGTGAGATGAAGCAACGTGAGTTAAGATGTTTGTTGTACACAGTTGAGGTCGGTGCAAGAGGTGTTGTTGGTTGTTCAGTGTACAGCTATTTAAAGAATTTGGGTTTGGCAGGTAAAAGACGATCGAGTTGTATGAAGAACATAGGACCTACAGCCAAACAAGCATTTTACTGGAAGTGGTTATGTTGGGAGAAAAAGGAATGCAAGTTAAAATAGCTAACAGGCGAGCTTGTGTCACGTAAGGCTTTCGATTACTCAACACTTATATGCATACATACATACATACATACGCATATATGTAATCTAAAATATTATGGTCTGATCATATTATTAATATCACATCATTTGTAAGCAAGAATATAAATGCATATAACACATTAAAATGGCAAAAATAGCTCTAATTCAAGTTAAGGATTATAAATATAAAAAGATATATAAAATGCATATAAACGTGGGTCTAACCAGACAGGGGAGGGTTTGGGACTGCCACCCTCTATAAAAATTCTCAATAATCTAATAATAATGCTAATTTAGATCGATTTAGCTACCTGAAATGGTAAATTTTAATAAATCTTTGGTATAAAACGACGTTTAGTTTTTTTTTTCAGATGAGGAATTTATAAAAAGGTACAAAGTGATTACTATATATGTGTGTATATTAGCATAAATTAACATAAATTATGCTAATGAGACCGTCCTTCAGTCGATCTTCCGATCACTTATCGACGTTCTTCAGCTCCCTGTAGAGTTGGTGGGCGGCACATTTCTCACAAAATGTCATGCACACGCAGTCCTTGCATACGCTGCCCTGTTATGTTATAATAATTTATTAATTTATTCACAAATGACGTCAGAAAATTTATGAATTGTCAAAGATTATCCGTCAAAACAGGCGGAAATCAGTCGAGGAGAAATGAGGATGGCGAAGAAAAATATATTAATATGACATCACCAAGATTATCATTTTTTAAGATAGTAATAAAAATTCAAAAATTAGCATACGACCCTGACCTTAATTCCGTGCTGTGCCCTCACTTTGGTTCTCAGGCTGTAGAGGAACCATGGGTAGCAGCAAATCGGCCCCAAGCAACATTCGTCGGTTTTAGCCGCTACTGAGCACAAGAAGCACGGGTAGCAGAAGAAGCAGTAAAGACCTTTGATGTTAAAGTTTAAAGGTTAAAGGTCATGGTGATACTTTGGTCTGTTGTCGGGGTGTTATCCTTTTGGTGATATGTTTCTAATGAGATGGCGTGACTGCTGATCGCTAGCGTTTGGTTTAGGCTGTTGTTTTTCACCAATGTTCCAATCGTTTTTTTTACAACATTAACGACAACCGAAAGCACCACCAACAGCAACAACGTCAACAACAACATCAACAACAACATCAACAACAACATCATCAACAACATCAACAACAACATCAACAACAACATCAACAACAACATCATCAACAACATCATCAACAACATCCAACGACAACATCAAAAAACTCACATCCGTTAACATCTTCACAACATGCGCATAGGCCGGTGCTCCAATCTCTGATGTTTTGAGGTTGTCCTTTTCTGTTATGCTCATGGTGACCATTATTATTTATCGTAAAATATTGTTGTTGTTGCTGCTGCTGCTGCTGTTGCTGCTGCTGTTGCTGCTGCTGTTGCTGCTGCTGTTGCTGGTTAAAATACATTGGTTGGGTGGTTATTGGGTTTATTGACATTTTGACGTTGTTGTTGTTGTTGTTGTTTGGAAGTAGCAGTAGTAGATGTTGTAGTCGCAGTAGTATTAGTAGTAATTGTAGTAATAATAGTTGTTGTAGTAGTAATAGTAGTTGATTTTCGACAAATAACTCTTTAATTTTTGTTTTTAATATTGGCGTTGAAAACGACGCTGATGCATTCTATTAATGTTATTGGTTAAGTAGAACAAATTTTAGATGCTATAATGTAAACTAGCATTAACGTTTTAAAACTAGTTGTAGTATGCAGTAGTAGTAGCAGTAGTAGTAGCGGCAGTAGCAGTGTTTGTAGTAGCAGCAGTAGTAGCAGTAACAGTAGTAATAGCAGTCCAATAAATATAACTCCAAAAAATTACGTGCTAAAATAATTAGTCATTCTAAAATCATCAGCGATTGTTTGTCAAATAGCTGCCAATAAAAACCTATGAGGGAAATTTGTCGGGGTATACTTATTTGTTTTTACAATTTTTTCTTTTCGCATTTTCTCTCTCTCTCTCTCTTTCTTTCTCTCTCTCTCTCTTTCTCTTTTTTTTCCTCTCTCTATATATATATTAAATGTTTGTATATATATATACATATATATATATATATATATATATATATATATATATATATATATATATATATATTATATATACACATATATATATCATCTTTCATTCATTCATATTCATTCATTCATCTATCCATGCACTCCATTCATTCATTTTCTACCTATTCATTTATCCACCTTTTCATTTATCTATTCTTTCATTCCTTCATTTTTTCCTTCCTTCCTTCATTCGTTCATTCATTCATCTATGCATTTCATTTCATTCATTTATTTTCCATCCATCGATCCATCGATTATTTACATTGCTACCAAAGCAACACCAACATGGCTTCTTGTTTACATCGCAAGCCATCCTTGGTTACAAAAGCCAAATAAAAGTTTTAATTATTATTATTTATTATTATTATCGTTGTGTTTGTGGTGGTTCTCGAAGCAAACTATAGTTCAATTTTTAAGCTGAAACGGTAAATTATGCCGGTAGTCAGAAGTAGTAGATAGTTTTTATTATTTTAAATATTTTTGTTTTGCTTATAATTAAGCTACTCGATTCAGAGTTTGGTATTTTTTTGGCTTCTTTGCTGTAGTGATGAAGAAAACGCGTAAATAATATTTTAAACAATATTTTATTTCTTCATTTCGTTACTCACTTAATCATGTTTCTCTTAATTCATCCATCTCATTCATTCATTTTTTCATCTATCTATCTGTCTATCCATCCATCCATCCATCCGTCTATACATCTATCTTTTTATTTATTTATTCTTTCGTTTAATGAACAACAAAAGTCGGTTTTTTTAGCGAATAGTTTATTATCGATTTGATAACGTTACGATTCTAACTATTCTTTCATTCATTCTTTCATCCATTTATATTTTTCTAACCATCCATTCATCTGTCCATCAACGTATCCATCCATTTGTTCATTCTTTTATCCATTCACTCATTCATTCGTCAACATCCATTCATCTATCTATCAATCTATCCATCTATTTATCCAACCAACCAACCAGCCACACCTTCAACTCTATGCACATCCAAATTTATTATTAATAACAGCCATAATAATATTAAATGTCATTAATTATGACGTCATAATTATTATTATTATTATCATTATTGATGACGTCATTTTCGGAATAATCCATCAGCGCTTCTTTCCATACTGAATCATTGGCGTTTTAGTAGTAGAAGTAGTAGTAGATCGACAACTTTTGCCCTCTTTGTAATGACCCAGACATTGACCTTTGATGGGCAGGCACTGACGATGGCGGGTGGTAATGTCAGGTCTTTCAGCCCCGCAGGTGCCCCAGGGTGTCCAGTCTGTCCATTTACCTAGAGGGGGTAAAATAGGGGGGAGGTTGGATAAAAAGGGCCAAATTTTACGAAAAGTTTTGTGATATGATTGCAAGACAGAAAAAAAATGATTGGAGAAGAAAATAAAAAAAAAACAAGAGTAACATCAATCCCACGAAACCACATGCACACACATACACAAACAAATACATACACATACACACACAAACAAACAAACACAAACAGAAAAATACTTACTACACTTAGTACAGGCGACAGATTTGTAATCCACAGAGGGCCCAACACAATCCATGCCCCCATTAGATGGAGGGGGGCTATCACATTTCCTGGTTCTCGAAAAGTTGTCCAATTTCGGATCGCTAGTGGGAGTGCGCGGGACTTCCGTCCAGGGTCCCCACTGGCCCCAAGATCCGTCTATGGCTGTTTGCGAGAAAGATAATAATGAAAAAAATGAGGGAGAAGTGAGTGGTTGATACAAGTTAGAAAAGTGATCCACCAGAAAAAGTTGAAGAGAGAGAGAGAGAGAGAGAGAAAACGATGTTGATAAAACAATTCATTTGAACTAAGCAACAGCAGTAACAACAAAGATCATATCTACCGCATATTGGCAGAGTAACTGGTTTCGATTCCGATCTACTTCCGAGACAATCCCAGCCGTCGTCACCGCTTGGCGCCGGATTATCGCAATTCCGGACTCTCGAAACGTACACCGGGCTATCCGTGTCGGTACAACTAACGGCCGTAGATGACCACCTTCCCCAGCTGCTCCAAGATCCGTTCACACCTGTGGAAAATTAGGGATTTTTTTTCATAAAAATCTGTCATTCATGATTGTGTTTTTACAAAACATTATATCTCATTCATGTATTTGCTTGAATTAACATCAGAACATTTTTAATAGTTAAAATAATAATAATAATATTTATAATAATAATAATTATTATTAATATTATTATAATATTAATATATATGTTTTCGTTGTTAACTTACTGCACATCGGTAAATACACCATCTTCGAATCGGTGCTGTTACCGTAGCACGGCAGTCCCGAACCGACCGGAACCGGATTGTTGCACAGTCTGGACCGGGAAACGTATACCGGATTTCCCCCTGGGTTACAACTAACCGATGGAGCTGACCACGGGGACCAACTGCTCCAAGCGCCATCTACACCTTAAGTATTTTTAAAAAGTTATTGTTATTATTATTATTATTGTTATTATTTTTATTATTATTTTAAATGCAACTGTCGACATGTTAAGGACTGCATGACTTACTGCAGTCCGGGACGTGAACGTATTTAACTTCCTTCCTCATACCAGGGCACATAGAACCGAAACCAACCGGTACCGGATTGTTACATTTCCTGACTCGAGATACCGATACCGGTTGTCCGTTGCTGCTGCAAGTAGCTGAGGCTGTGGTCCACTGCGACCATTCACTCCAGCCCCCGTTTATACCTTTTTGAATTTTTCAAATAGGAAGAAATATATTTTATTAATTATAATAATTAAATGAACGAATCAATAAAAATGTTTAATTTGACGATATTTCATTCGAGACAACGAAACTACCGACAGAACCGTAACTAACTGCACTTCGGTACATCAACGGATTTTGTTTCGGCGCTCTCTCCATTGCAGGGCAGCCCATCGCCAACAGGAGCCGGATTGTTGCACATCCTCGTCCGGCTCACATACTCCGGTTTTCCGGTCATGGTACAACTAATGGAGACTGCGGACCACTGAGACCAAGAGCTCCACGCCCCATCAACAGCTGCAGTTCATCGTACGAAATTGTTTTCGTAATAAAAAACCAGATACGTCTAGCGAAAGAGATGAAATCTACTAACCACAAACTTGCATTTCGACCGGTTTCGTGTCGGTATTGCTTCCCACGCACGGCTGTCCATTACCGGATGGTGTCGGATTGTCGCACATTCTTATTCTAGAAACGGATACCGATTCTCCATTTCCGGTGCAACTAACGGCTGTGGAGGACCACCGCGACCAGGGACTCCAGCCCCCATTAACGGCTTTCAAGGAAACGATGTGCGTTAGTTACATTATTTCACAAATTGGCTGAGTTTTTAAATCAAAGCTTATTAAATATAAATCACAAAATGAATAAAATTTACTGTCAAGGGTAATTTAGATTGAACGAACAATTAGTAAAAATGTTTATTGACTGACCGCATCTAGGCAGGGAGGTTTGTTTGCTATCCGTATTGCTGCCAAAGCAGGGCTGACCATTTCCAACAGGAGTGGGATTGTTGCATTGTCTGGTCCGTATGACTGTCTCCTGGTTCCCTGTCATCGTGCATGTGATCGCCACCGACGACCACTGCGTCCACACGCTCCAGCCACCGTTGACGGCTGTTCATTAAATTTATGGTAAAAATAGGTTGGGTGTAAAAATTTTTTTTTTTAAATTCAACCAACAACTCAAATTTTTTTTAAAAAGATGGCATATAAATAAATTTTTATTAATTTACCGTCACATTTGATTATTAAATTGATTTTCTCTTGAAATAATTAAACTACGTAATAAATATTCAACTTATCATATCTCACTAACGACATATAGGCATAGAGACAGATTTGCTCTCAGTGTCACTCCCCTGGCAGGGCAGACCATCAGCAGCGGGGGCTGGATTGTTACACTGCCTCGTTCTGCTGACCATCTCTGGAGTGCCACTCATGCTACACGTCATCGAAGGCAGTGACCACTGCGACCACTGGCTCCAACCGCCGTTCACGGCTATGGTGAATTAGTGAATGAATTTAATTGATTAGTGAATGAATGAGTGAATGACTTAATATAAAATTGAAAAAATAAATGAATTAGAAAATGTTTCAAGTTAATTTTCAAACTATAAATAAACACGAACAAAATCCGTTTAGCGAGTAAAAAATAATTTACCTCTGCCGAAATTATTGTTAAACTGTCTAATGATTTAAGAAAATTTCTTAAAGAAGCAAATCGTTACGTAAGAAATGTATATGAAAAAGCTGGAAACACATTTTATTCGTTCTGCATTTCAAAAATTTAATTAAAAAAACATCGCGTAACTGACATACCACACATTTTGATGGAGACAGTCTTCGAATCCGTATCACTGCCGACGCAATACATGCCGTCGCCAGTGGGAGTGGGATTGTTACACAGTCTGGTCCTGATCACCGTCAAATCCTGGCTCCCACCTATGCTACATGTGATGGTAGGGCTGGACCATGGACCCCACATACTCCAACCTCCATTCACCGCTGGAATTAATTTTATTAATTTTGAAGTATTTCAAAAAAAAATATTTAGAATCTGTCCTCGAAATAATTATTCAGTCATCGATATGAAACGTTTTAAATAGTTTATTAGTAGCAAAACCGTTTAACTTTTGACATTTCTCTACAACCGAAATAATAAATTCGTAATTAAATTTACAAAACATTGTTAACACGTTGGTTGAAGACATCTATGTATAGATTATGATAGAACTTTATCAGCTATTCTAACTAACGACAAATCTTCATTGGCACCATCTTTGTCTCGGTGTCACTCCCCTGGCAGGGCAGGCCATCAGCTGCGGGGGCTGGATTGTTACACTGTCTCGTTCTTCTGACCATCTCTGGAGTGCCACTCATGCTACATGTCATCGAAGGTAGTGACCACTGCGACCACTGGCTCCAACCACCGTTCACCGCTTCAAATATTATTTAGTCTTATAGAAATGTAAAAAAAAATGAAATAAAATTTGCTCTCAACTTACGGCACATCTTCATAGGAACAGATTTCGTCTCGGTATCGCTACCAATACACGGTATTCCATCACCGACCGGTGTGGGATTGTTGCACATCCTTGACCTCGTCACGTACACTGGACTGCCGCTCGCGGTGCACGTGACGCTCGTTGGCGACCACAGCGTCCAACTGCTCCAGGCTCCATTTACAGCTGAAAATAGAGACAGGTATCTTAAATAATTATTCAACTTTTAACGATTCATGGAAATCTGTGCAAGAGGTGACCAACTAACTAACCACAGATAGGAGTCTCGACAGATTTCGTCTCGGTATTGCTACCGGGACAGGGCGATCCGGATCCGAGCGGAGCAGGGCTGTCACACATTCTTGTCCGAGTTACCATTACCGACTCTCCGTTTGAAGTGCAAGTGACAGTCGGAGATGACCAGCGAGACCAAGAACCCCAGGCTCCATTGACCGCTTTGGTACGTAAGTGCGAGTGCGTACGAAAAATAATTAGGCAACTGATTCAGCCATCAGTATGGAATTTTTAAATGTTATATATTAAGTTTTCAGTTCATTCATCGAAGATTTTTATATAGTAACTTAGTTTTGTTTACAGTTCAGTTAAAGCCTGATTAATTAAAAAATTAAGAGCGCCAACTGACCACATCTCTCAACGTGAACGGTCTTCGAATCCGTATCGCTGCCGACGCAATACATTCCATCTCCAACCGGAATGGGATTGTTACACAGTCTCGATCTCGTCACCGTCAGATCCTGGCTCGCACCCAGGCTACATGTGATGGAAGGGCTAGACCACGGACCCCACATACTCCAACCTCCATTCACGGCTTTAAACAATTTTCGTTTATAAAAACTAATCAGGCTAAAATTTTTAAATTTTGCTTTTTAAATATTGTTACAAGTGATGTCGTTCTCCATCTCGCCATATTTAAAATTTTCAAGTTTCATCTAAAGCAACAACGTCAACTAACGACATCTTGGCATGGGGACGGATTTGCTCTCAGTGTCACTCCCCTGGCAGGGCAGGCCATCAGCTACGGGAGCTGGATTGTTACACTGCCTCGTTCTGCTGACCATCTCTGGAGTGCCACTCATGCTACACGTCATCGAAGGTAGTGACCACTGCGACCACTGGCTCCAACCGCCGTTCACCGCTACAAATTAATTACACAAGTTTTTTTTAATAAATTGCTTATTCAACTTGTTGTGACAATACCGACAATCTCAAACCACTAACCGCAGACTGGCAAATCTACCGTTTTCGTATCGGTATTGCTACCGGAGCAAGGTGCTCCGCCAGCGGATGGGGCCGGATTATCGCAGGATCGAATCCGAGAAACCGAGATCGATTCGTCATTTTGAGAGCAACTAACAGCCGCAGACGACCATTTTGACCAAGTGCTCCAAGCCCCGTTGATGGCTGTGAATCGAGATTTTGAAAATTTAACTTTTCTTCTCACGACTCATTTTGTTAGTTGCTAATAATTAATATTAAAATTATCATAAATTTTATATCACACACTCTACATTAATGGTCAGGTGTAATTTTTTACTTGGATCTTAACAAATTTAAGCTGACCGCATCTAGGCAGAGAGGTTTGTTTGCTATCCGTATTGCTGCCAAAGCAGGGCTGACCATTTCCAACGGGAGTGGGATTGTTGCATTGTCTGGTCCGTGTAACTGTCTCCTGGTTCCCTGTCATCGTGCATGTGATTGCCACCGACGACCACTGCGTCCACACGCTCCAGCCACCATTGACGGCTGAAAAATTAGTTATTTAAATCATAAGGCTGGACGCTCTTGTTTATATGAAAATGAAAAAATTTAAAATTTTAATGAAGAAATAATTCTCAATTTTTACCGAGCAGCCACACACAGATACCAAATGAATAATATTCAGTGAACAGCAAGTAGACACAAAAAACATTACCTAAATTAAGCATAGCATAGCAACACAATTTAGCTGACAACAAATGAAAGTATTGAAAATCACTAACGACATATAGGCATGGGGACGGATTTGCTCTCGGTGTCACTACCCTGGCAGGGCAGGCCATCAGCTACGGGGGCTGGATTGTTACACTGTCTCGTTCTGCTGACAATCTCTGGAGTGCCACTCATGCTACACGTCATCGGAGGTAGTGACCAGTGCGACCACTGGCTCCAACCACCGTTCACCGCTTCATTTCACAATTTCAATTAGTCACAATTTGATGAAAATATATGGTCGATTTTGGATGGAGTAATGGTAAATATTTCTATTTTTGCAGCGTTCAGATTCTAAGGCACGTTAAACGCTTCAAAAAGAATATTTGCACTAATTGTATTCGAGTACTTTGTATTTATCGCGAAATAAAATTTTGTAATTTAATTAAAATTAAATTCACTCCAAAACAGAATTTTCATTTGCAATCTTACAGCATCTTGGTAGGGAAACCATCTTGCTATCCACATCACTGCCGGAACATGGCATGCCATTAGCTACAGGAGTGGGATTGTTGCACTGCCTCGTCCGGCTGACCGCCTCTTGATTTCCGGTCGTTGTACACGTGGCAGGGGGAGATGACCACTGAGACCACTGGCTCCAACCCCCATTAACAGCTGTCAGTGGGGCAAAAATTGTTTTCATTGAAGATGGTCATTTCAAGTCATATAAGAAATGGACTCAACAACAGCAATCGCGAACTATATTTCAATTCTCGTGATAATGAAAAAAAATTTCGTCAACTTCCTAATTACTTAAGTTGCAATGTTTACAAAATAAAATTCAAATCACTAACGACATCTTGGCATGGGGACGGATTTGCTCTCGGTGTCACTCCCCTGGCAGGGCAGGCCATCAGCTACCGGGGCTGGATTGTTACACTGTCTCGTTCTGCTGACAATCTCTGGAGTGCCACTCATGCTACACGTCATCGAAGGCTGTGACCATTGCGACCACTGGCTCCAACCGCCGTTCACCGCTGTGGTGAATTAGTGAATGAATGAATGAATGAGCGAACGAATGAATGAGATTCTTTCTGTCAACACATCAAATTCATCAAAGTATCCATCATTATCATTCACATTACCTACAAACTGAAATGTTGAAATTCAAAATGTGAAATTAATAATACGCGCTTACGACATCTTGGGAGAGTAACTGATTTATTATCATTAGGATTGCCAACGCAGTACAAGCCATCTCCCACAGGAACCGGATTGTTGCACGCCCTGGATCTTGTTACGTATTCCGGATTGCCTGTAACCGTGCAAGTCATTGGAAGGGTTGACCAGGCTGTCCATGCTCCCCACTGCCCGTCCACAGCTGCGTTGAATATCATTGTATGCAGACTGTATTAAGTTGTATATGTGGTATATATACATAACATTTATATAGCGCTCTCTTTATTATTACGCAGCTGGTGGTACATACATTTTATAATTAGATAATCGTGTATGAAAGACACGTACAACATCTCGGCAGGGAAGTTTGTTTGCTGTCCGTGCTGCTTCCGGAACATGGCATTCCGTCAGCGACGGGAGTGGGATTGTTGCATTGCCTGGTCCGTGTGACCGTCTCCTGGTTCCCTGTCATCGTGCACGTAATCGCCACCGACGACCACTGCGTCCACACGCTCCAGCCACCGTTGACGGCTTCAAATTGTCATGTAAAAATCATTTAAACAATTAAAACAGAGAATAACATTTTTTCATTCGAATGTCTTTTCAATCTTAGCGTTAACTTTGAACTGTTTTTTTAAAAATGCATCTAAAAGAGAAACAAATTATATGTAATGAACTCACGGCAAACCGGAGTTTCGACCGGTTTCGTGTCGGTATTACTACCGGTACAGGGCATGCCGCCAGCCGATGGTGCCGGACTGTCGCACGATCTAATTCGAGATACGGTCACCGAATCTCCGTTTGGGGTGCAACTAACGGCCGTGGATGACCATCTTGACCAAGAGCTCCATACGCCGTTCACCGCTTTTCCGTTCGCATTTAATTTTAATTTAATTCAATTTAATTTTAATTATTATTTATTATTTTATTTATTTTATTATTATTTCTGAACTTGTCGCTCATCCACTTACGGCATTTCGGAAGAGGGTACTGCCTGCTCTCCATGGCGTCTCCTGGACAGGGCATGCCATTCCCAGAGGGGGCCGGATTGTCGCAGTCCCTACTACGGTAGATGGTAGCTGGATCGCCATTTTGATTGCAGGTAATGGATACGGATGACCAGCGAGTCCAAGCTCCCCAAGATCCGTCTACACCTTCACACGTGTGTGTGTGTTTGTATGTGTTTATATATGTGTGTTTGTGTTTGTGTGTGTATGTTTGTATCTGTTTGTATCTGTGTGTTTGTTTGAGTGTGTGCGTGTGTGTGTGTGTGTACGTGTGTTTTGTTTGTTTATCGGCAGAGAAATATTCATTACTTTATGGTTAGTTACCCAAAACAAATCTAACGAAATTAAATTTCTTGAATGGGAGTTATAACGATTTAGTTAATAATTTTTGTTAGAAAAATAAGACAATAAAAACAAACTAATATAACCGCAGATTAAACAAGCAAACAAAAAAAATTACCACTACAAGTAAGCAACAAAAACCCCGAAAAAAAACCAACCACACAAGGGCAACTCAGCGGGCTTGCTTTCACTGTTACTTCCAGGACACGGAAAACCAGAGCCGGAGGGTGGAGGGCTGTCGCAGACCCTTGTGCGTGTAACGTAAACTGGCGGGTCCCCTGACGATGCAAGGCAAGTGACCCCCGCGGTGGACCAGCGAGACCAAGAACCCCACGTTCCGTTGATACCTAGCAGAGTGGTGGCGGAAAATTTGGATTGAAATCTTTTTGCAAAATAAATTCCGAGTTGTTAGATTGTCGTTATTTATATGAGTCGATCGACGATAACTTTAAAATTGAGTTACTGATTTTTGTAAAACAATGACGAATTATATAATAGATGTATTTTAACGAATGAAAAAGAATTAAAAGATAGAAAAAACCCAACAACAAATAGGAAGAGGGATAGGCTTATTCTCGACGACATTTCCTTCGCACGATGGGGCATCAGCGTCCCCTAAATCCAGGCAATCCCTAGACCGGGATACGTAGGCGGGTCTGCCGTCTGACGAACAAGTCACTGTGGCCGTTGACCATTCTGACCAATCACCCCAAGTTGGTTCTGTTACTGATATGTGTGTGTGTGTGTGTGTGTGTACTACTACTGCTGCTACTACTACAACTACTGCTACTACTGTTGCTGCTGCTGCTTCCACTACTTCTACTACTAAAAATGCTTACTAGAGGGTGGTCCGCCCCCACCGGAGCAAGGGATCAAGTCACACTTCCTTATGATCCGATTCTTACCAACGCAATTGAATTCCGGATCTGAGCTGTTGTTTTGTTATTGTGTGTGTGCGTGTGTGTGTGTGTGTTTATTTAATATAAAAGTAGTAGCAGTAGCAGCAGCAGCAGTAGTAGCAGAAGTAGCAGCATTAGTAGGAGTATTAGTAGTAGAAGTTACATAAAATATTTATATTATGTGCTTTCACAATTTCTCGTTTTCAAAAAATTTGAACTATAAACTTCGATGCCAGTACAATATAAGCTGTAACGCTAGCAGCAGCATATGTGGCTGTGCCAGTAGTAGTAGCAGCAGCAGCAGCAGCAGTAGTAGTAGTAGTATTAGTAGAATTAGTAGTAATTTTACTCTTCCAAAAACTTTAACAAATATTGGGCTATTGTTAACCGATCAAGACACTCTCTAGTCCTATGTGAGATAGCCACACCACACGTTTTATCGCAAGCTGACCAATCGTTCCAGGCACTCCAGCCGATATTGTGGACACCACCGTCTGCCACATCGGCCACTAAAAGTAGTGGTGGTGGTGGTGATGAAGAAGATGATGACGACAGTTAAGATGATGAAGATGAGGAAAATAAAATATGATCAATTCTATACGAAGACTTACTTGCCAGCATGAATGCCGTCGAGATGAACAAAAACCTCATATCTATAATTTTACAATGATAATAATAAACATTATTATTATTATTATTATTATTATTATTATTATTATTATTATTACAATTGTTATTATTACTACAGTGAAATAAAAATTACTTGACCAACCTCTGTATTTCTGTATCAGCAGACTTCCTTTAGATTAGATATTTTAACGTTATGAAGAAGTTCTTCTATTATATAATTAATTAATTAGTTAATTTGATAAATTATTATATATAATTATTAATTAATATTAATAATTATATTAATAGTATTAATAATTATTATATAAATAATTAAGGTTTATTTGAAAACATAAAGTTTCCAATGCCAAGAGCGAGTTTCATCTCTTTATATATACATTTTTCTCGATTGCTGTAATCAAACTTTCAAAAAAATTTAAGAAAAAATACATACAAAAAACATACATACATATACATACATACATACATACATACATACATACATACATACATACATACATACATACATACATACATACATACATACATACATACATACACACATATACACATAAACATACATGTACATACACACTAACATACGAACACACACACACACACACACACACACACACATACACACAAACATACAAGTACATGCATACAATTTTAATTAAATAACTTCTTGTAAAAATAATTTTTATTCAATTAAGCCCGCATTGATTTATCCTTCGAAGTATCGACAACCAAATTAATTAACTTTTAACTTCTGGTTAATGATATTCGCAGTATTTTTAAAAATATATTATAATAATAGTATCATATAATTATTATTATTTGTAATTTGTGTTATTATTATTATTATTATTATTATTAAAATTATTATTATTGAATTAATTATTTTTATAATTTCAAAATTAATTTTTTCTACGTTGTTATAAAATAACTTAGTGTATATATATATATATATATATATATATAAATATATTTATTTATTTATCTATTTATATGTATGTGTGTGTGAGTATATGTGTGTGTTTGTGTATGTGTATACGTGTCTGTTTTTGTAGTAAAGTGTACAACAAGTTTGTTATTATTATTCATAATTTTGGTATAATAAAAAAATAATTGTTCTATCATATTAATTGTCTTTGTTTCAGTGTAGCCATAATTAATTTTTGAACGTTCGAAACTAACGATGCTTTTAAAAAGCAAATAACAACAACAACAACAACAATAATAATAATAATAACAATAACATTTATACTACTACTACTACCTACCTCTATACTACTACTACTACTACTACTACTACTACTACTACTACTACTACTACTACTACTACCTACTACTACTACTACTACTACCTACTACTATTACTACTACTATTAAAATCAATTAGATTAATAATGAAAATAACAAAATAGCACTAATAACAATAACAACAATAACAATAAAAACAATAATAGCAATTCTAAGTGACATCGTAACAGATGATAAATGAAAAATATTTGGTTCTCGTCAGAATAGAAATTAATAATTTTGCCGCTAAAATGGCCGCCAAAAAATCCGCCCATGACGTCAGAACGTTCGCCATTTCGGTCCAAAAATTTTGGGATAATTTTAAGGAGAGTAAGAGTAGTAGTTTTAGTATTAAGTATATTGCCTGTTGGGTTGTTGTCTGAAGAGCGAGAAAGTTTGTTGGTGTTGTTGCTGACGTTGTTGTTGCAGATGATGATGATGATATTGTTGTCGTTGAAGATGATGATGATGATGATGTTGTTGTTGTTGCAGATGATGTTGGTGTTGCAGATGATGTTGAAGAAATTGTTTCCGTTGTTGTTGATTTTAGTAGCTGGCTCGTCCAGTGCGATGAAGATAAATGGGCTAGATATTCTGCTGCTGTTGTTGTTGACAATTTTGTTGGAGTTTTTATTAATGTTGTTGTAGATGACGTTGTCGGTGACGTCATAATAGTTGTGGTTGACGAAATTGTTTTCATTGAGTTCGTGGGAAGTTTAAGAAAATTGTTGTCACTCTTAAACTGCTTTGATCGTTGTTTGTAGTACGGTTGTTGTTGTTGTTGCTGCTGTTGTTGTTGTTGATGATTATGATGCTGTTGTTGATGATAATGATGATAATGATGATGGGGATGATGATGATGATGATATAAATAAACAGGATGGAGGGAGCAAGAGCGAAAATGACAGAAAGGACAGTAGGGGTAATGATGATGAAGATGATGATGATGATGATGATGACGATGATGATGATGAGGATTAAGACAGTTCAAAGGAAAAACAAAATGGTAATGATTAGGCCGATTGAACGACCAAAAACGATCACAAAAAGAACCACCATAAAAATTACGATGACGATAATGATGATGACGAAGATAATGATGATGATGATAATGATTTTGTCGATGATGATAATAATGAGGATTATGATGACTAAGATAATAATGATGATAATGATTTTGTCGATGATGATGATTATGATGACGATGATGATGATGATGACGATGATGATGACAAAGATGGTAAAAAGTCCTTTTTCTTAAATTCTGCCTAGTACTACATCTTCGATACTTTACATTATAACTATAACAGTAATAATAATTATTATTAATATTATTATTATTACTACTATTACTGCTACTACTACTACTATTGCTGCTGCTGCTGCTGTAGCTGCTACTACTACTACAATTACTATTATTATTTTTCTTATTGTCGATGTTATTAATTAACAATGACGATCTAATGCATTGGATTTTATAATTAGAATCTATTGAACATGTATAATTGTTATAATAATAAAAATAATAATAATTATAATGATGATAGTGATGGTGATGATGATGGTGGTGGTGATGACGAAGATGATGGTGATGATGATAGAAGTAATGATGATGATGACGATGATGGTGGTTTAGAATTGCGGCAAAATGATAAATATTCTTGCAAATATGATGATGAGGATGTTTGTTAACAAAATTTTGACGATGACGATGATGACCGGAAGGATGATGATGATGATTATTGATGGAAAAGTGATAATGGTGATGATGATGGTAATGATAATGATGATGGTGATGATGATGAAAGCTATGTTGATTTTTTTTTTGTAAGTTAAAAAAATTTGGTTTAAATAGAATGAGGTGACGATGTCTGCTTTTATGGAAGGAGGTATAATGATGATGACAAATATGACGGTGTTTATGGCAATTATTATTATTATTATTATTATTTTTACTATTATTATTATTATTGGTAGTAGTAGTAGTAGTAGAAGTAGTAGTAGTAGTATCTTTATGGCGAATTGTGGTACCGTAATCACAATCAGATAGGCACGTTTGCTGAGATGAACACAATTCTTGCTGCTGTGAGAGTGATCTTTCTCGAAAAAATCGCCATTTCTGTTGTGAAAACCACCATTTTTGTTGTGAGAACCGCCATTCTTTTTGTGAGAGCCGCCATTTTTGTTGTGAAAACCACCATTTTTGTTGTGAAAACCACCATTTTTGTTGTGAAAACCACCACTTTTGCCGAATGACACTTCCCAGAATCCATAATCCCTCTGAAAAATATAAATTCTCTATTCCTAATTCGTACCCGTCACCCGTTTTCGACCGTTTCCGTCGGAATAGGGATGTACCCGCTGTGTTGCAAAAATCCCCTGAGCAAAAACAGACAGACCCAATAAATTTTGCCGGCCATATGTAGGGCTTACTTGGATTTTGTACGCACCATGCTTTGTATTTGGGGTTCTTCAGTATGGGGTACTCTGGTATGGCTTTTGAGGTTGTTGAGGCTGCGTGTGCGTGTGTGTGTGGCGTGTGTGTGTGTGTGGCGTGAATGTGTGTGTGTGGTGTGTGTGTGTGGCGCGTATGTGTGTGTGTGTGCGTGCGTATGTATTTTGAAACGTGCGTGTGTGTGTTAGTTAAAAATATTGATAGATTGATTCTCAGAACCATTACTGTTTCGAATTATTTCTTTTTATTGCCATTAAGGTCATACTTATTGTCGTCATCATCATAATCGTCACAATATTCATCACCATCATCATTATCACCGTAATCATCATCATCATCTCATAATCATAATCATCATCATCATCTCATAATCATCATCATCATCATAACTACTTGATCTTCCTTCCGCCATTTCTTTACTCAGAGCACAGAGTGCGCCAATACAAGAGCTGATGTTAGCGAATGGAAAATCTTTCAGAAGAGCTAATTAAATTATAATATTTATTATAACTATTATAATTATTATAATTATAATAATTATGTTAACTATTATTATTATTATATTATAATTAACCTGGGCAAGGTTCACTTCTACTACCACAATTGTAGCACCTGTTATTCGCAAATGCCCAGTTAAATTTTACGGCCAATAGGATGAGAGTGTATGCAAGTCCTGTCATCTCATTGGTCAGTCATAACAGGGGTAGATATTGGTTTGAAAACTTTTATTGGTTGGAATAGATGTCAATGCTACTAATTTGAATGGTCGGTTTTGATTGGTCGGCTGGTACTCGGGCAAAGCGGTTCGACGATTTTGATTGGTTAGAAGTTATGGTAATATCCTTAATTTGATTGGCTGGCCTGGCTCTTATCTTAAATCTGAGGTCTCGATTTGTTTATTGACATCTATTATTGTTATTGTTTATGTTGTTATGATACGTCAAGGGAAAGATTAAAGATTTCAAAGTTGTTTTAGTCGGTTTTAGTGGCTATTATATATATTAAATTTATATTTATATGTATATATTATATTTAAATATATATATTTATTTAATTACATATAGGTAGTATCGTAACACGGGCGTTTAAAAGTAAAAGAGCTGAAGACTTTTATTCAGTGGAGATGAATCAGATTAAATACATAAGCCCAACGTATGATGAACAGTAATAATTATAATTTTGTTATAATTGTTGTTGTTATTATTATTATTATTATTGATGCCTGATTGAAAGAAAGGTAATTAGGTAGATGGAGGAATGAAGGTTCACCACCAAAAACTGCAATCAAAAAAATGGCAACTTCATTCTTCTATCTCGAAAATTTCTTTCTTTCAATCAATCAATCAACTAATAAATCAATCTAACTGTATTTATTGAATAATTAAATAAATAAATATATCATTCAGATAACTATTTCATTTATGCAGCGCTTGATTTATTAGCGTTCATATATTACGCCTGGGTTATCTTCATCGATTCATGTTTTTTTTTACCATCAGGCCACTGGAACCCTTCCCAAACGAAGGTGAGATTTGGGGTTTGGCCGTCATAAATCCACTGCAATAAAAATGTCTTTGATGCGCTTTTATGCATGATGATGATGATGCTGTCGATGAAAAGAGAGAGAGAAAGAGAGAGAGAAAGAGAGAGAGAGAGAGAGAGAGAGAGAAATAAAATATTAAAATATTTAAGGACTCATGAAAAGTTTCACTAAGTCGGACTCAATTTCCTGAAATAACAAAATAAAATTAAATTAAAAAATTCAAGTAATATGAATAAAAAGAAAACGGTTAATAATAATAATAACAAATAATATCAATAATAATAAATCAACATTGTTATTATTATTATAAAAATTTCATTCAAAAACTCCAATACTATAAACATTGGAAGAACGCCTTAGACAGTAGCGTTATATTTCATCCCCTTTGCCATGAAAAAATAAGGCACGAGAGAGAAGAAAGAAGAAGACTTAAAATAACCATAACGATAACACTAAATTATAATTTATAATAGCAAACATAATTATTACAAATAATTATAACCTTTGGGTTAACTTTAGGAGCGTAGCGTCGAAAAGGATGACCGTGCTTATCAATAAGGAATTTCGTAAAGTTCCATTTTATATTTCTGACAAATTTATTTTTTTTAGTTAAAATGAGATAAATTGGAAGCCACAAAGCAAATTATAAATAATAAATAATTAATAATAATAATAATTAATAATTATAATAATAATAGTAATATCATCACCCATCTTCTGAGTCTGGCAGAGTCATTTTCAGGTATTTGAACAAGGGGTGGGCTTTTTCACCATTCACCTCTATCTATCGTTGTTATCGTTACGAGTAGATTAATTGTTGTAATTAATTGTAATTATTCGTAATTAATTATAATTATTTGTAATTATACGTAATTATTTGTAATTAATTATAATTATTCGTAATTATTTGCAATTATTCGTAGTCATTTGTAACTCATACGTGATTATTCATAATAATTTGTAATTACTACTACTACTACTACTTCTTTTACTACTAGTGCTGCTGCTGCTGCTGCTACTGCTACAACAACTACTACTAATAATAATAATAATAACCTTGGAGAACACGTCAAAAGTTACGTGATATTTATCGTGGAGGAATTTTTTTATTTCACTCTCTGGCCAGGGCTCCTGGTGAGAATGATGAAGAAGAAGATGATGAAGAAAAAGAAGATGATGAAGAAGAAGATGATGATGATGAAGAAGTTGATCATAGTTATGATGATGATGGCGACCAAGAAGAAAACGATGATTGAAATAAAATCGCTTAATTGAAAGTAGACGAAAAAAAAATTTTGATTTTATACATCAGTCAATTTGTCAACCAACCAGTTAACAAAGCACCAATCAACTATTTAACCAACCATTCGGTAATCAACCAACCAACCAACCAACCAATCAGCCAGCCAGCCAGTCAACAACCAACCAACCAACCAAACAACCAGCCAGCCAGCCAACCTGATGAGCAAATTGATTGCACGGAAATACAAGAATTTTGAGTCCTTCCTTAGTTGAATATTTTTCATAAATCGTTTGCAGTTGTTTGTAGCTTTTATCTGTGATACCTCACTTACAAGCCACGTTCAGTATCAAACAAACGTGGTTTCTGTTGGATATTTATGATATATATATATGATATATATATGATATATTTATGATATATTTAAGATATATGTGATATATTAATGATATATATGATATATTTATGATACATATGATAAATTTAAGATATATATTATATATTTATGATATATATGATAAATTTATGATATATATATGATATATTTATGATATATCTATAATAAATATGATATATTTATGATATTTTATGGATATTTATG
>NW_008704903.1:1267465-1268968 GCF_000326865.2 Helobdella robusta | reverse complement strand
GGTCCCCACCACTGACTCCAATTTTCAAACTTATACACGGTCGAAAAAACAAAAAGACGAAGAAAAAACGGTTTTTAAGAAATAAAATTCTATTCAATAACATCCACAATAACATCAACAACAACAACATCAACAACATCAACAACATCAACAACAACAATAACAATAATGACATCAAAAACACCAATAAAACCAACCCGTATTCAACTCCCATCCAAGCCAACAATATTAACACCGTCCAGAATAAATCGCCCATTTTAAATTCCACTGATAGCACCAACATTACTAACATTAAAAAAATTCTTTTTGCAGTTACTGCTGCTTCTACTACTGCTGCTTCTACTACTGCTGCTTCTACTACAGCTGCAATTACCGCTGCTACTACTACTACAGCTGCAACTACCACTATAACTGCAGCTACCACTACAATTAACAATACTCTAGCTATTACAACTACTAATATTAACACTACCAAAATATCGGCACATTTGTTCAATAGTAATTATCAAAATTTTATA
Source organism: Helobdella robusta (assembly GCF_000326865.2). NCBI lineage: Eukaryota > Metazoa > Annelida > Clitellata > Rhynchobdellida > Glossiphoniidae > Helobdella > Helobdella robusta. The sequence goes on along the minus strand of NW_008704903.1, from coordinate 1,268,450 downwards.
ACAAATACTGCTGCTACTGTCGCTACTACCACTACCACTGCTGCTACTACTACTACTATTACTACTACAGCAACTACTACTGTTAGTTATATTAATAATGATTTTAGAACAACTGTATTTTTGCCAACAACAACAACATTTTGGCCGTCAACCACAACTTGTTTTGATGGTTATATCAACAGTAATAATAATAATAATAATTCTACTACTGCTGCTGCTGCTGCTGCTGCTACCCCTATTACTACTGCTGCTACTACTACTAATAATAATAATAATAATGATAATAATTTCAACTTGCCTTTCGTGACGTCAACATTTTATGATGAACTGTTTGCTTCCGATAACGATTTCGAAACGAGTTCAGATTTCGGTTCGATATTTATAGCAGCAACAACATCGACAACAACAATCGCATCAACAGCAATTGCATCAATAACAACAACAACATTAGCAGCAGCAATAACAACAACAAATTCAGTGACAGCAACAACATCAGCAACATCAATAACGTTAAATACATCGGCCAAAACATCAACAGTCTCCAATAGAATTTGTCTACCTATGGTCGGTTCGCTGAAAGACATAACCAAAAATCTATTCAAAAACAACAACATCGACAACAACATCAACAACAGCATCAACAACAACAACAACAGCATCAACCCCAATGACATCAATCTTTCTGGCAGTAGCGCCGAGGACAGCACAAACATCATAGTGATACACGATGATGTATCTGACAACAACATTTCTGACTGTGACAACAACAGCAACAACATTAACGCCCATCTACTAAAAAACAACAAAATCAAAATTCGCAAGAGGAAATGTTTAGACGCGGATGTTGAGGTAATTTCTCACAAGAAGCCAACGAAGTCCAAACTAGCAGCAAATAATCTGGCATCATTTGCCCCAACAAATGTTAATCTTTCGTCAATAAACGAAACTGACGTACAACAACGACAACAGCTGCCTTCGCAACAGC
>NW_008704903.1:1250195-1267357 GCF_000326865.2 Helobdella robusta | reverse complement strand
TCAACAACTACATCAAATTTTACAGCAGCAGCAGCAACAACAACGACTACAACTCAAAAAACTTTTCCGGAGATCATGATGACATTTTTAAAAGCGTTAGCCATGCCCAACAATCCGCTAACGACCAATCAAACGCTTTTTCTAATGAATCTTTACAGCCTATTGGCTGACCAGTCAACCAATCAAATCGATTTATTAAAAACTCAATCTCTTATTAGCAGACTGGAAAAACCAGCTATAATTAGACTGCCAAAAACAGAAGAGAATAAAGAGAGGGTGATAACTTTACCGAAAGTCGTAAACAGTTTCGCTACTGGATCGTCATCAGGATCGACATCATCAAAACTATTATCTCCATCGTTATTGGTTCCACAACCATCACCATCTTCTTTTTCATCTCCATCTTTTCATTACACATCATCAGCATCATCATCATCAGTGCAGAAAACATCTTCATCACCATCATTACCCACTTCTTCATCATCGTCGTCAACATCAAAGATAACAAAAACGCTTAGAGCTGCAACGACAACAACAACAACATCAACAACAACAACATCAACAACAACTAAACAGCTCACCTCCATTTTGCCATCCCCTGTTTACATTCCCTCATCGTCTGCATCTCTTTCAGTCTCCAGCCGCTATCAGCAGTTCTACAAACCCAAACTGGACAATGACGTCATACCGCCAAATGTCGCCATGACCACAAGCAGCCTCACTCGCGTTCGATTGGCTGAATTCGACCAACCAGCAACTCTATCGCCCCAAATTAAAATTCCGAAATTATACGAGAAGGAAAAATTGTTGAAGTTTCTAGCGAACGTAGCAGGCGCCACATCAACCACTTCAGCCGCAATAGCTGCAACTACAGTTACTACAACCACATTTTCAGCAAAGGAATCTATGATGTCCGGATTGTATCAGTCAAATTTAGCAGATTCATTAACGTGCTACACTTCGACTTACACTGCCATTGTCAAAAATTCGGCGTCAGCTGTCGCTCTATCATCAACAGAGGCAACTACTGTCGCGACGACGACAACTACGTCATCAACTGCGGTGGCGACTAAAAGTAAATCTAAATATTCAAAAACGAAATCAAAGACTATTGTGAGTTTTGTCGGTAGCAGCAGTAGTAGCAGTAATGTTAGCGTGGCTAGTAGTCGCAGCGCAAGCGGTTGTAGTAGTGGTGGCTACAACCGTCTTGGATCGTTATCATCATCGTCGTTATCGTCATCATTATCATCATCTTCGTTGGCATCGTTATCATTACCTCCGCTTCTATTTAATGTCGATTTGAGCAGTCTAACGAGCAACAATGTTGCAACGAGCGACGGTTGCAGCCTGGCTTCCCTCAACGCGAATGCTTCAACTTTAAACTGTGCAGACTTGCAACAACAACAACAACCATTACAACAACAACAGTTTGACTGCAACAACATCAACATGACATCAATAGTAACAACAACAACAGCAGCAGCAGCAATTGTGGCATTAACGAATCAACTCACTGCTAACTTCTCAAACTCGGCTAACGTGCAGTTCGACCCAACAAACCTCAACACTCAATTGTTAAGTAACGCAACTTTATTAGATTTGAACATCATCAACAACAATAGCAATCTTTACAACAGTCAACATGCAGCTGATATGAACAACATTTTTAACAGCCAGCTGCCAAATTTGTATCCTCTGGCTGATCAAACCAACACTCTCAATCCAGTTTTGTTGAACTCTTCAAGCACTTTACAAGGCAGCAACTCAAGTCTTAACCAACTGAACACGGCACAAAACCAACTCAACTACTCCACAAACATTCAATTCAACCCAATTAATTTGCTTCCCAATCCTTTAACTTTTACTCCAAATCCATTAAATTTAACTAATCAGTTAAATTTAGTGAATAATCATTTGAGCGTAACACCGGATCAGCAACTGCCCTCAAACCCCCAACTAAGTCTCATTCCAAATTTATCAACCAATCAACTCACTCCACTCGTCAACCAATTAAATTCAAATGTAAACTTAACCGTACCCCATCTAAATACTGCAGACCAATCAGTGGTCGCGCCACTGACGACAAACTCACTCGCCCTCGACATTGTAGCTACCGACTGCTTGCTTCAGCTTCAGCGAGAAAAGGCTGCAAAACTTCAGGAACTGATAACACTGCAAGCCAGACTACTCGAAAATAACCGACTGACCGAATCAAAATGTGAGCTATTAAAATTGGAAATTCAACTTACAAAAGAAAGATTGGATATTTCAAGGAAGTTGGCCCTGATCGATTACGCCAGTGATGGTACGAATAACAATTTCGCTAGTAGTCACATTGTGAATTCTGACGCATGTACTGCATTTAACGTTGCTACATTTATTCCTAATTCAGATGTTAACAACAACAACAGCAACAACAACAGCAGCAACAACAACAACAGCAACAACAACAACAACAGCAACTCAACAATTCCAGATGTAGGCAGTACCGTGATCTCACACTGGAACGGCAATAACAATTTATCTTCAGCCTTGCCATTGTTGAACTTTCCTCTCTCAACAACCACAAACGCAAACTACTGTTATGAAGACATCATTAACAAGAACACCACCACCACAACAACAACAACAACAATCCTTACAACAACAACAACAACAATCCTTTCAACAACAACATCCGCCAATAACATCAACATTTTTGGTTCGAATGGTAACGTAGCCACATTCGAAAATACTGATTCGAATATCTACAGCACCATCGCTAATAATACCGATACTGAAATATCGGATAATAACGATTCAAAAGCTGAACGTCGTACCTGTAAGAACGGCTGCACCAAAGTAACAAAACCGAAATCGACCGACTGTTTGGACCATCGCCAGGAGCTGAACAAACAGCTACACAGCATCTTTCCGGATCTATACCGATTCGATAATTCGAACGAATCTGATGATGGTGACGACGACAACGATGATGAAGTGGTTAGAAAAACTGATGACGATAATGATGAGGCAGTCAGTAATGTTGGTGGTGCGGCAAAATACTCAAATACCACTGCTACTACTACTGCTGCTGCTACTACAACTACTGCTGCTGCTACTACATCTACTGCTTCTACTACTACTAACACTGATACTGCTACTGCTACTACTACTACTAATAATAATAATAACAATAATAATAATAATGAAGTTAACATCTGCGTAAGTAAGACTGTCTTCGGTGATCCTAGTATTAATACTAATAGCATTTGTCCTGCTGCTGATACCACTACTACTACTTTTACTACTACTACTACTACTAATGCTATTACTACTACGTTTAATACTACTACTAATACTGCAGCCACTACCACTACTACTACTAATATTGCAGCCGCTACAACTACTACAGCTGCTGCTAGTCTGACTACTACAATGGCTGCTGATACTAGTGCGATAAATAATAGTATTTTTAGTAATTTTTGTAATAATAATAATAACGATGAATCAATATCAAATTCTACTAAGGATATCTGTGCTAATGCTGTAACTGTAGATAATATAACTACTAATATTATCATGAATACTACTTCTACGGCTGCAGTTCTTAATAGTTTAAGTAGTGGTAGTACTACTATTACTGTCGTTACGACTTCTACTACTACCACTACTACTACAGCTGCTGCTACAAATGCTGCTGCTGCTAATGTTACTACTGCCACAAATGAAACCATTTCTAAAGTAAGAAACACTAAAGCGCTGGGGGAGAGTAAAAGAAAAATATGTGATGAAGAAAAAGATGATGACGACGGCGATGAAGATGATGATGACATCGAAATGTTAAAACTAAAAAAAGATAAAGTCGTCAAATCTGACGGATACCGTGAGGCTGATGACGACGATGAAGATGATGGTGAAAATGATAATGTATATAACAATAATGACGATGGTGATTTCAACAATGGCGCAGAAGATGGCAATGACGATGATGATGATGATGATAATGTTGATGTTAATAATGGTGATGATGATTATGATGATAATGATTATAGTAGCAAAAACATAAGCACCAGTAGCCAAAGTTCTTCAAAAAGGGAGGATGACAGCAGCAGCAGAATGACATCATCATCTTCTTCATCCTCATCATCTTCATCATCATCATTTTCATCGTTACAACCGTCATCATCATCATTATCGTTAGAACCATCATCATCATCGTCGTCATCGTCCTCACCATTTTCTGATAACATTAAAGGTGTGTATGCGTTTGTGTGTGTGTATGTGTGTGTATAGTTATGTATGTGTATGTGTGTGTGTGCGTGTGTGTGTGAGTGTGTGAGTGTGCGTGTGTGTGTGTGTGGCTACATAAAGCCTGTACGACGATCATCATCAATGCTGCCATAATATGACAGACGTGATGGAAGCAAAATGACTATAAATCATGATGAGGAATGATAAAAGAGAAAGATTGTGATGAAGACGACGACGACGATGATAGTAATGATGATAATAAAAAACAATAATAATAATAACACTAATTACATCAATAATAATTTTATTACTACTACCACTACTAACGACGGTGACGCTACTACAGAAGCTGCAGAGGATGATAAAGACGATGATGACGACGACGAAGACGATATTCAAGAAGAATTTCAAAAGAAGTTAGCCCAACTTCTCAGAATGGTTCAGAAGAAGGTGAAAAAGTGAGTCTTGCTAGGTTGCATGGATAAGTAACATTGTCCCTAAGCTGCTAGCAACCACTGCTATCCAGTAGTAGCACCATACGTTACTATGTTGAAGTATTCTAAACAACTTTTGTATCGTATTTTTGTGGATATTGTTATTATTATTTGTATGAAAATAAATAACTAAATAATTTGCTGTTACTACTACTACTACTACAACTGCTGCTGCTGCTACTATTACTGCTACTACTGCTACTGCTACTACTACTACTACTACTACTACTACTACTGCTGCTGCTACTACTACTACTACTACTACTACTACTACTACTACTACTACTACTACTGCTACTACTACCTATAATGATAATAATAATAATAATAATAATAATAATAATGTCTTAAGAAACAGACGTATGTTCGCGAAAATGATAAAGAATAGACCCAGACGAGTAAGTGTATTTTTAAAGAAAAAAAATTATTATTTTTATTATTATTATTATTATTATTATTATTATTATCGTCACAATTTTTATTATTATTTCTATTGTTATGTCTGCCTTGTTGCGAATTTTAAACCGTAGAAAAAATTACTCTGAGGACTGCACATTTTAAAATTAGGGGAAAATTGTTTTAAGACGATCTCAGCCGAAAGAGAGAGAGAGAGAGAAAGAAAGAGAGAAAAAAGAGAGAGGGAAAAAGAAGTAGAAGAGAGAGAGATAAAAACACGTAAGAAAGGGAGAGAGAGAAAGAGAGAGAAAAAAAGGAGAAGAGAATAAGAAATAGATAAAGTGAACAAACAATGAATGAAAGAGAGAAAGAGAGAGAGACAGAGAGAGACAGAGTGAGAGAGGGAGAAACTAAACAGAATAAAATTAACAACAGAAAATTTGCAATGAGAGAGAGAGGAAGAAAGAAATACCAAAAATAAAGAGATAGAAGAATAATAGATAAAGAGATAAAAAAAGAGAGAGAAAGAAAGAGAGAGAGTCGTAGAAAAGGGAGTGTAAGAAAGTGAAGGAATTCGAACGGGAGAGAGAGAGCGATAAGGAAAATTAGAGTGAGAAACAAAAATTAACTAAAGCAGCGTCGTGACGAGTAAGCGAGCACGCCCTAAAATAATCACCATCACCACCACCATCATCATCACCACCATCATCATCATACAATGTCATGTCACACTAAAACCTTATCACGATCATTATCATCATTCATTTCAACTTTTTCATTTTATGGACGGAGCTAAACAACTACACTGGATATATGATTTATAATAGATATATACATGATATATAATGGATACATGAAGATACACGAGTTTGTCTTGGACCCAGATGTTGCATATCATTTATTATTATTCATAGGCAAATATATCTGTGTGCGTGTGTATGTGTGTGTATGTGTGTGCGCGTGTTTATGTGTATGTGTGACTCTGTTTGTTTGTGACGATCGTGTTATCATGTTTTTGTCAACACTCATCTTAATCTAGTTTTGTGAAATTAAATTATGAGATCAAACTAGCAAGGATGGATTTTAAATTTTAAGATGCACACATGTTTTGTATATTGTATATATGTATATATATATACATATACATATGCTTATAATATACGTATATATATATATATATATATATATATATATATATATACATACATGTACATACATAAACATACCTACATATACTTGAACAGAAGAATAAAAAGAAAACAAAAACCGCAAAGTATATATATATATATATATATATATATATATATATATATACATACATGTACATACATAAACATACCTACATATACTTGAACAGAAGAATAAAAAGAAAACAAAAACCGCAAAGTCAATAAGCCCGCCAGCGGCCAGCCAATCAGCATCTTCCTGGCACATCCCTACAGCAGCAACGGCCAATCAAACACCGGCCGTTAGTTGCACCGGAGAAAGTCAGTGTGGTAGAGATTTTTTGGAGTTCTTTACCGGAACTACATCCATGCAGAGTGATGCCGTTTCCATGGTTACCAACGACGACGAAGTGGAAGAGTTGCTGAATTATTTGAGTAGGAGCAACAGTGCGTGCTTTTTTATTTTCCGATTGAATTAATTATTCAAATAATCAATTAAATTTTTATTAATGAGATAATTAATTATAATTTTATTTCATTTTTTATTTTTTTCAGGTTTTCAGGAGGAGGACACTTCGACTCTTCAGCACGAGGACTTTGCCCAATTTTTTGAATCGGCCAATAACGAAGCAGGATCATTATTTCAGCAGTCCAATCAAATCTTTCCATTCCAGCAGGCCCCAAACTCAACCAATTACTTTGCTTTGCCGCTAAACGATAACGACTTTCACCCACAATCAATTAATAGCAGTAGCGGCATAAGCTCCGCCCCTCCAAGTTTACTACCAATGACAGGACCGCCTTCTTTGCAAACGTTCGACCAATCATGGGAGGGCAGTAATTTTATGAATGGCACTTACGATGACGTATTCATGCAGGAAGTCACCATTCAGAATCACTCATCATCATCATCATTCTCTTCCTCATCATCTTCCTCCTCATCTTCTTCTTCATCATCATCTTCATCATCATCATTATCACCATCACCACCAATTCTGCAGCCGGTCAGACAAAATGATTGTCTAATAGACCAAAACAGTCTCAGCCAATCAAAATCGCCGTCACCTCCGCATATAGCTGAACAACAATTTTACCACTACCAGCAACAACAAACGCATCAGCAGCCGCAGCAGCAGCAACAGCCGCAGCAACTGCAGCCACAACCAGTGATGTACCCGTACATCGAAGTATCGCCAATCTCTCCGGACTCTCCATCGCCATCTTCACCGCATCACAGCCAGCCGACCTTCGATTACGCCTACGTGTGTTACGTCAAAAACGAAAACAACAACATCAGCAGCATCCACAACGATGACGTCATCAACAGCAATGACGTCATCAACAATACCAACGACAAAACTGATGGTTTCAAAGACGTTATTAATAATAATTATTATGAAACAAATGAAAGCGTGTTAGACGTCAACAATAACATTTACAACAACAACGACAACTACAACAACAACTACAATATCAATGATACTGTTAATAACAGCATAACAGCATCAAATCAGTCGTTTCGATCGGTTTCAACAACAACAACATCAGCAACATCAACAACATATCATTCAACAAACACAACAACTCATCTAAACATGCTGGCGTCGTCTTCATCACCATCAGTATCATCATCATCATCATTGCCTTTAGTCTTGCCATCATCATCATCATCACAACCCATATCATCATCACAATCATCGTCGTCGTCGTCATCATTTAATTCTGAGTTCTACGTGTTCAATAACCTTTTCAAGGGTCATCATTAAATTATGTTAATTAACAATTGTTAATTTTCAATGTTTTTGTTTATCATTATATATATATATATATATATATTATTGTTATTATTTTTGATAATAATAATATTATTATTATTATCATTGTTATTTTTCTTAGAAATCAATTTGATCTAGAATAATTTTGAATGTGACGACTGCAAGAGCAAGACGGCTGTAACAAAATCGGTTGTTTGCGTCAATGAAAATATCCAATCTCTCATTTTTGCATTCTTTCATTCGTGCATTCTCTCGTTCATTTATTTGTTCGTTCGTTCGTTTGCTGGTTCATTTTTTGTTTGTTCATGCTTTGTTCATTTATCCATTTATAAAACGTTTATCTGTTCCTCCATACATCCATCCATTGATTAATTGATTGGATTGATTAATTCATTGATAGATTGATTCATTCATTCGTTCATTGATTCATTCATTCTTTCATTCATTCATTCATTCATTCATTCATAATTATTTCATTCAATGTTTACTATAAATGAAAAATAAATAACTTCGTATAATAATATGAATTATTCAAAAATCAATGAATAAAGAAAAGTAAAAAATAAAAATTAATCTAAAAAATTGCATTTATTGAAAAGCTCCCACGTCAGGACAACCGTTCATGGGAAGTTAAAAGAGTTTTCCTAAAAATTTGTCAAAAATCAAAATCAGTCTAATCTTGCAGTTTCAATGGTTCATGCTAATAAAATTAACTACTAAAGTTAACTTTTAAAAATACTTCCATTTCAAAGTCTCGTCGTTATATAATAAGGTGAGTTAGTGAAACTAATTCCTGATTAGTGAAAAATCAGTGATAATTTTGTTCATTCATTGGTTCTCAAGTTTCTTTCTCTTATTACTCTCACTAATTTGATTATTTTAGACATTAAAAATGAAATTTGCTGCTGTTTCGGTCATGAGAGGTGACGGTCCTGTCAAAGGTGTCGTCCATTTTAGCCAGGTTTTCCATTTTTTTCTTTTTAATTTTTCAATAAAATGTAATTTTATTGCAAAAAATGCGGATGCGCTGTCATTCTTGACTATTCAGTATTTACTATTTAATCTTTTAATGTATGGTTTTTAAATTAAAAGTGTTTGTGTTTGTGTTTGTTTATGAATGTATCGTATGATGAATAAACCAGAAACCTGTTAAAAAATTACCTGATTCCTAATTTCTTGCTTGTAAATGTTCCCTTTTAGGATGCAAATGGGCCAACAAAGATCTTTGGTGAAATCACTGGCCTGACTCCAGGAAAACATGGTTTTCATGTTCATGAATTTGGTGATAACACCAATGGTTATTAATACATTTATTATTTTAATTATTTTTTAGATTTTTGTATATAGATTTATTTATACTAAATTATTTATAATTAAGTCCTTTTATAATTTTTATAATTTTGTTTTCTTTTAAATGCAGGGTGCATGTCAGCAGGTGGTCATTACAATCCTTTTTTGAAGAGCCATGGAGGGCCTGGAGATTCTCTCAGGTCAAAGTTCAATCAATTTTCACCTTTTAATAATTATTATTTAATAATTATTAATTATATTCATAGTTTAACCATAATTTTATATGCTAGTTACCTGTGTCTAACTAACTGTCATAAGTAATGAGTTTTTTTAATTGGATCAATTAAGGTGTTAATTAGATTATAGTTAGATTTAATTGGAATTGCAGTTGTTGATTTAGGTAATCTCAAAATATTTTTTCTCCATAATTGACCACAGGCACGTTGGGGATCTCGGAAATGTGGTGGCAGACGGTTCAGGAGTGGCCAAATTTGAGATGGTGGACAGTTTAATTCAACTGACCGGCGCTGAATCAGTCATAGGTCGTACATTGGTCATTCATGCTGATGAAGATGATTTGGGCAAGGGAGGGTACGAAGATAGTACAACAACGGGCCACGCCGGGGCCAGGGTGGCTTGCGGGGTTATTGGAATAGCCAAGCCTAATTGACTAAGGAGCGGAAGTGCCAGACTTTGATTGGCAGTTGTTGAGAATGATACTCAGAGTTTAAGATTTTTTCTTTTGTTGGATTTGTTTTCTACATTCTTGAAAAAAAATTTTCCGTTATGCTTTGTTATCACTTAACGTCAATTAACAGGTATATTATAACTTGACTGTTGTCATTTAGATTGTAGATTCTTTCAGTTTTCTTTTCGAACTTCGTTTGATGAAGTCGTGGATTAATAACCCACTTGATTTTTTCGTTGTATATAAATTATTGAAAAATGGGCTTTAGTATATTGTATTCGAAAAATTTGAGATTTTATAATAAAAGTTATGGAAAACCAGGCAAGTGTATAACAAAAAGATTTTTTCGTCTATGTTCCTCATCTAATTTACTTTATGTTGATGTTTTGATCGAGATTAGGAGGATGTCCGCGACTTTTTTTCATTCAAATTCGCCGTCAGAATAACAATTTCAAACTGTTTCTCATTAATTCTAGTCATTTAAGTGTCTATTTGATTAAATAAATTTTTCCCATAATTTTTTCATATTTGTTTCGTTAATTTTTCAATGCAGAGTACCATACTCATGAAATAACTTGCAACCCAATTTTAATTATAAAAAGGAGAGTTTAAAAGGTTGATCTAACTTCATTTTTCGTGATTTCTTGAAAAAATCAAACAAAATGTCGACCACCAAACAAAAGAAAAAACATTTAAAAGCCGTCAGACCAAAACTGAGGTTGTTCAGGGCAAAAGAGCCTCTGTTCAGTGTTTTCATGTGGGGAATCAACCATTCGGTAGGTCGTTCGTGGCTGTTCTTCTTTGAATCTCTGCCTAGTTTCTTTCATTTTGACTTCATTTTGATTTTATTTTACTTTATTCTTAAATGCCTTTTCTCTTTACTTGCTTGCATATGTGTGTGTATGTATGTATGTCCATGTATTGTATGGCTGTGTACTTCTTTTAGTTCAAAATCCTATTTTTGAATTCTGTTGCATTGATTTTGGGGACCATTTTTATTGTTGACTTATAGTAATTTTTAGTGGCATCAATAGTATCAGATGGTTTTATTAATATTACACTCAACCAACCAGCCAACCAATAAACTAAATACTACTAAATCTTATGTTTATAATCATAATAATATTAAATTTATATAGTTAATTTATTAATTAAATAATATTCTACATTACTAATTTTTGAATAATTATTTTAATAAATATAATATAAAAAGATATCTGAGCTCACACACGTCAGCACCCCAGTTATGTTAATGCCAGATGATTTTAAGGCTTACACGAAGACAAGAGTCGACAATCACATGTTTAATAAGTAAGTTAGTGTTATTATTTTTACTTGTTTTTAATATATTTTTTTTATTATTATGTTATCTTATTATATTATTATATTATAATTTATAATTATTATTGAAGGGAAAATATGCCTAGTCATTTCAAGTTCAAAGAGTACTGCCCTAATGTATTCAGGAACCTAAGGGAGAGATTTAATGTTGATGATGATACTTATTTGGTTGGTTGGTTGGTTGGCTAGGGGGTTGATTGATCATTTAATTGGTTGATTGACTGCTTGAATGACTGATTGATTGGATGGTTGATTAGCCTATGTAGAAATTCCTATTACATTTCTCTAACCTGAAAATTCCCAATCATGTTTTTCTAATTTAGAATTCCCAATCATGTCTCCCTAATCTAGAAATCCCTAACTAAAGATTGTCCCCAGGATTTGAAGACGAACGCCAAAGCAGGAAGCAGCAGTCGGCCGATGCAGTCGTACGATAAAATTTTCTTCATCAAGACAATATCGAGTGAACAAGTTGCTGAGATGCATAGAATACTCAAGGAGTACCACCAGGTTGCTTGCTTGTCGTTGCTCGATTGGCTATTTGAATGACTGGTCAGTTGTGTTGTTGCTCGATTGGCTGGTTGAATGATTGGTTGATTGATTGGTTAATTAATTGGCTAATTGCTTGATTGATTGGTTGATTTTTTTGTAAAATAATAAGTCTGTGTGCATATTTTGTCTCTTAATTCCATCGTCCAACTTTTTTCCTAATTTTAGTATATAGTGGAGCGCCATGCAGACACACTGCTCCCCCAATATTTAGGGATGTACCGAGTTTCTATAAATGACTCAGAAACTTATTTGCTCGTTTCAAAGAATATATTTAGCAGACGATTTACTATACATAAGAAATATGATCTGAAGGTTTGTTGATTGATTGGTTGATTGATTTACGTATGGGCTGGCTGGTTGGTTGGTTGATTGATCAATTAGCTGGTTGGTTGGTTGGTTTGTTGATTGATTGATTGATTGATTGATAACGAATTAATTTTTCAACTTTAACCATTGAAGGGTTCGACAGTCTCTAGACAAGCGAGCGACAAAGAAAAGTCGAAGGACCTGCCCACCCTGAAGGACAACGACTTCCTCAGCGACAGGCGCATCATCCAGGTCGGTCAGGAGAAACGTGATAAGTTGCTCACAACTCTGAAAGCTGACACAGAGGTATTTGGTTTGTTTGTTTGTTTGTTCATTCACTCACTCATTCATTTATTTATTTCATTGGTCATATCCTCTTTAACTAACTCCTACTCAATGATTCCATTGTCATCTTTGTTTTTCATCACTTGTGCATTCGTTAATTTTATTCCTCTTACATAAACATCACTCTCCCATCCGTTCATTCACTTTCTTCAATCAACATCTCTCACTCATCCACATCACACTCAATCACTCATCCGAAAGTTCCTGGCCAACTTGAGCCTCGTCAACTACAGTTTGGTGGTCGGCATACACGATCGGGACAGTGACGATGCCGAGCCACTGGTCCTTTCGTCTGACAACGACCTCGAGGACGACGACGACGACAACAATACGTCATCTCCGAGCGGGCGGGGCGACCCGACGCCCCCCGAGAGCCCTCAGAATGTTCGGAGCTATCCGGGTTACGCAGACGGCGAGTTAGACCCCTTTCTAGAACCGTTCGGGATTAAAAGTTGCGAATGTCGGTTCCTCTTCAGTTTTGTTTTAACTTTTTCAATTTTTTAAAGTCGTGCATGTTCTTCAGCAGTTGCACTCGTTTTATAGTTTGAAAAATTTTTTTCATCTTCTTTCCTGAAAAGTTCAAAAATAAAAACACATCTCTATTCTAAGAATACAAACACATCCCTTTTTCAGCTTGCCCACGGCCGGAGATATACTTCCTGGCGATAATAGACATCCTAACCCACTACGGTGTCAAGAAGTCCATAGAGCAGACAGCAAAGACAGTTAAGTACGGACCCGGAGCTGAAATATCGACCGTGGCCCCGGATGTCTATGCTAGAAGATTTCAGGAATTCGTCGAGAGGATAACCGAGTGATGGACTAAAGAGTTGATTGATTGGATGAATGATTGGATGAATGAATGGTTGGTTGATTGATTGATTGATTGAATGAATGAATGGTCGATTTGTTTATTGACTGATTGGTTGATTGACTGAATGAATGAATGATTGATTGATTGATGAATGATGAATGATTGATTGATTTGTTTGTCAGTCGAAGCTTTTGATATTAAACCTAGTATTAATTAATTATTTGTAACGTTGATTTTCTAACAATAATTTTCAACGATTCAAACAATTCGATTGACAAATTAAAAGATTAGATGATTGGTTTGTTGGTTAATTGATTGCTTGAATGATTAACTGATTGATTGATTGATTGAATTCTATTCTTCATTATTCATTTTATATTTACATATATAGAGATTCTATATATTTTCTCATTTCATAGATTTATTTGTTCATTTTTCTCTTTCACTCACTCGTTCATTCATTCATTCATTCGTTCGTTCGTTCATACATTTTCATATTTATTATACATTCATGTATGTTTATGTGATGCTAGTCTATGTATGTATGTATGTGTGTGCGTGTGTGTGTGTGTACAACATTGTTGCCAACTTTTATTCATAATCATACTCATTATTGTATTATATTATGAAATTTTTGTATTTAAATTTTCTGTTCGTTTGTTTGTATGTGTATGTGTACGTCTGTGTATATCTGGCTACACATACATTGTATGTACAAACAAACGCATGTATGTACGTTTGTATGTGACGTGTTGTATTTCTGTATCTATTTATAGCTTTGTATTATTATCATCGTTGGTGTTTTAGCATTTTTATAACTACACATACACACACACAAACATGCAGACACACACACATGTGTGTTAGTGTGTGTGTGTGTATTTATATAAATAATTATATAATTCTTTTGAAAAATTTTGATTGGTGGTCGTAATTAATAACAAAAAATTGTGAAGTTTGACGTATGGTCTTTTATTTATATAAATTTATTACATATATTCTATATTAAAAAATATACAAATCAATATTTATATATAGTTATATATTATATATATAGTTGTATTATATATATATATATACTTAAACCTCAAATTGAGTTTCTTGGTCACAACAATTGAGTTATGTTATCTTAAACCTTATTCGGCAGGCTACTGGCCTATGGCGGGTAATGGTTTACTAACAATATTATATATATATATATATATATATATATATATATATATATATATATATATATATATAACCAGCCAATCAGAGGCCTTCATTTATTGACGTCACGTCTGTGAGGTTAGTGTTGTTGTCGATTTGATGGCGGTAACGATGATATGATGATAGTGATGGTGATGATGATGATGATGATAGAGATGATGATGGTCGTAATAAAACATTAAGAGAAACCTAGGTATGAATATATGTGGTTACATTTATACGCAATAATTTTATATGGAAACAAAATTTTCTTCATTAAAAAATATTCTAAGATTCGAGGTTTTTGGGGTAAAATGACATCAACTTAGTTATCAAAGGAAGCAATTTTAACTCACACACACACACACACGTTCACATACACGTACAGACACGCACACACATATAGACGCAGACACACATAGTGTGAAGGCGTTTATGATTGAGACATAGGAATCAAGATGTTCTGAAGAATGGATTAACGTTAAGAGATGATAGATTGAAAAGATGATGTTGCTACTACTATTTCTACCGCTACTATTACTACTACTCTTACTACAACTACTACTGCTGCTGCTGCTGCTACTACTACTACTGCTGCTGCTGCTACTACAGTCACTGCTACTACTGTCATGTTACTTCTTTTGGCGGCGATGATTTCCCCAACTATAGCGTTCGCTAATGGTACTGATGCTGATGAAATGAATGAACGAATGAATGAATGGACGAATGAATGAACGAACGAAAGAAGAAGTGTATCAAGGAACAAACAGAAATGAACGAACGAACGAATGAATGAATGAACGAGTATTAAGACAGGATGAAATACAAAGTATTGGTCGGAATAATTTTCCACTATTGCTATTAGTGACATTGCAAAAAAATTTATGTAAGGTTTTTTTTTTAAAAACAACCAACAACATTATCATCATCATCACCAAACAACATCATCGTCACCAACCAAACATCATCATCACCAACCAAACAACAACAACACCATCATCGTCGTCACCAAACAACAACATCATCATCATCGTCACCAACCAACAACAACATCATCATCGGACGCAAGAAGAACAAGGGCATCGATCAAATAACATTGACACACAATCCCTGACCATTTAACACCGAACATTTAATTACAACGTGCAAACGAAGGCGCCAGGCAATTAAAGTAGAAGTAAATGAATGAATGAATGAGTGAATGAATGAATAAATGAATGAATAAATGAATGAATGAATGAATGAATGAATGAATGAATGAATGAATGAATGAATGAATGAATGAATGAAGGAATTAAAATAAAATGAATGATAATAAACAAAATACATACAAAGCAACAAAAAGGTAGACAATGAATTATTTATGACCTCAATGAAAACGTAAACAAAAACATTATAAATCAACAACAAACTCAACAACATCAACAACATCAACAACACAGGAAAGCACAGACGCCGTCCGGTACACGCTAAAAAAAGGAAATTAATTTGTGTTGTTTGTTGCTGTTGTTGGTGTTGCTGTTGTTGGTGTTGCTGTTATTGTTGTTGTAGTTATTGTTGTTGTTGCTGTATTTGTTGTCGTTGTTGATGTTATTGATGTTGCTATTGTTGTTGCTATTTAAAAACCTGTAAAAAATTTAAATATAATGTCGCGAAATTTTTGTGGTATCTTCACCACCATCTTCTCATAACCACATCATTATCATCATCGCTTTCATCATCATCATCATCATTTTTTTATATTTTTTATCATCATCATCATCGTCGTCGTCATCATCATCGTCGTCATCAGGTAAGCGGAAGACAGCTATAACAAATATGATTAGGTGGATAAATGAACGACACACGGCTACCGACATCATCATCATTATTATTATTATAGTAGTCACAGTAGTAACAACAACAGCAGCAGCAGTAGTAGAAGTAGACGCAGTAGCCGCAACTACTACTACCACAAGTAGTAGTAGCAGTAATAGTAGTAGAAGTAATAGTAGTAGTAGTAGTAGCATCTTTATTGTATAAAAATCTGTACATACACGCATATACACACACACACACAGACACACACACACAGACACACCAACACAAACAAACACAAGATGGAAGATACAAAGATGAAAGGAGTAGAACGATTCGCAATGAAGACACGTTTTCATAGCAAAATTCAATTTACTAAAGGCAGAAAACGGTTTTGTTGATGATGATGACGACGATGACGATGAAGACGACGATGATGACGATGATGATCACCCCCACCCTACTGTGATGATATTGATGGTGAATATGACAACCGCACATATAATAAACTAAAAATAATAATATTACTAATACTAATTGCAAATATATATATATATATAAACTATATATATATATATATATATATATGAATATGTATATATACACATGAATATGTATATACATAATTATAAACATATGCATATGTGTGGACACACGTATATATATTTATGTATATGGCATATATATGTGATTATATATATATAATATAATTATATATATAATATAGTTATATAAATATATAATATAATTATATTTATATATATATATTTATAATGA
>NW_008704903.1:1245195-1247695 GCF_000326865.2 Helobdella robusta | reverse complement strand
TCTTCATCATCCTCATTATTATTACGAACTTTGCTAACAACATTACGTCGGCCATATTTGCTTTTAATATCATCATTAACATATCCATGCATTTATTTTACCATTTCCGGCTGAAATTCTTCTTATTTTGATCTTTTGTTCGGGTCATCCACATTTAAATTTACGTCATCAGTGACGTCATCTTCACCGATGTCATCTTTTATTTTTATTTGATTCGTCATCATCATCTTATCATCGTAATAGCTATTTTTATCATAATGACGTTCTCCAATTTATATCTCATCATCACCATCATCACCATCATCACCGTCATCACCATCATCATCATCGTCATCATTATCATTAAATCATCATCATCATCAAATCTTCATCGTCGCCATCGTCATCGCCATATGACATCTGCTGACAACGAAGGAATCTTGAATATCAACGAAACAATTAATTTATATAATCCTACCTACCTACCTACATACATGCATGTATTAGTAGTGCATGCATGCATGCATGCATGCATACATACATACATACATACATACATACATACATACATACATACATACATACATACATACATACATACATACATACATACATACATACATACATACATACATACATACATACATACATACATACATACATACATACATACATACATACATACATACATACATACATACAAACAAACAAACAAACAAACTTTGTAATTTTTTTTCAGAATGAATGTGTGTACATCTTAGTTTTTTTAATTCTGTAATTTGTTTCTTTGCAAAGTTTGTATGTTTGTATATATGTATGTATGTATGTATGTAAGCATATATGTATGTATGTATGTATGTATGCATGTATGTATGTATGCATATATGTATGTATGTATGTATGTGTGTATGTATATGTGTATGTATGTGCGTATGTGCATGTGATGAGTTATTTATGGCATCTTTTTTAAAACCCACTAGCCGAAAAAGATTAATACGAAGAAATAAACATGATGATGATAATGATGACGACGACGATGATGATGATAATGACGATGACTATCACGGAAAAACTTCACCTAAAATTAACACCACCAACTTGATTATCGTTCCACCAGTGAAACCATCATTGCTAACATTGTTATTTTTATCATTTAGTTTAATAATGATAATATTATTATTATTTATGTTTTTGTTGTTGTCATTATTATTATTAAACCCAAAAGGGGCGTGGTCATCTTGCCAATCAAGCAATTGCGGAAGCGGGGGCAGCCAGTGGCGATTTCTAATTTGCTACCAAAGAGATCAAAAACATAGACCTTATAATTTCACTGATATCATTAGTGATGAATTGTCAATGGAAAAAAGTTATTGTAGTAGTAGTAGTAGTAAAAGTAGTAGTAGTAGTAGTAGTAGTAGTAGCAGCAGCAGTAGTAGTAGTAGTAGTAGTAGTAGTAGTAGTAGTAGTAGTAGTAGTAGTAATAGTAGTAGTAGAGGACCTATAATAAGACTGAAAAAAAATGACGAAGACGATTTTACCAAAGATATAATACAACAGAGCAGCACAAAGAACCGCTACAATATCAATTACAATAACAAAACATCCCTTAATGACGTCATTGTGAACAACTTCGTCTACAAACAAGTTCGGCCCTGCTTTAAGTTATGCCCTCAGCATCGTCTCTCCTACAAATGGCAAACGACCCAATGGACGAGGTGCTATTTCGGCTCGGAGTTGAATAAAAAATTGAAAGAGCGATCGAAAAGTATTTATAAAAGTGGGAGAATTAGAAACAAATATAATAAAAACAACAAAAAATATAGTAATTATAACAACAATAATAATTATTATTATAATTATAATATATATAATAATGGTAGAAGGCGATTGGGTATGATTAAAATTAAAGATGACGATGGTTACGATGGTAATAGATATCTCTTAAGATATAACGTTAATAATAAAAAAAACTCATCGTCATCATCATCGTCATTATCATTATCATCATCATCAGCAGCAGCCGCAGCAGCTTCATCAGCCTCACACCTCTATGGACTTCAATTTAGATTAGTTACATGCAGAAAAAACAATTGCTGTTTAGAATTCAATAGCGTTAGTAATAGCAGTGGCAATAATGCTGTTGGTAATAATACTACTAGTAGTAATCGTAATAATAGTATTCATGACGTCATTTCCGGCTCAGACGATGTGAGCGATCTGATTGGTCCGCAGTTTGTTTGCAGTACTTTCAATGCCAAACCACCAAACGTTAGAGTCTGCAATCCGTTCGATGATGAAGATGACGATGATGAAGAGGATAAAAATGATGATGATGATAATAATAGTAATAATAATGATGATGATAATAATAATAATAATAAAATCGACGATCGTGACATTTATTACGGAAAGAAAGAGTTAATTAATCCGAAGTTAGGTCAAAGTCGTTACGGAGACCATGAACTAAAAACATGCGCAGTCAGCGAATTTACTGTCCCCACAAGCTGTCAATCATGTTGGG
>NW_008704903.1:1227695-1230195 GCF_000326865.2 Helobdella robusta | reverse complement strand
GACGACGACGACGATGATGATGACAGTAGTTTTAAAGAAACGCCACACATCAAGGATTTGAATTCCATTCTGAATTGGAACGAGAAACATCTGCAACAAGATCAACAACAAAAACATCATCAACAACAACAACAACATCAACATCTGCAACAACAACAACTGCAACAACAACAACATTTAGTTTGGCAGAGTTTAAAGAGCATTGAAGAGACCGCGGCCTTACTAATGCACTGGAGATCATCAACACTGTTTGAGTATTACCTGAAGATACTAAACATCGATCCCAATGTTAAGGTAGCAGTCGTGACGATGTTGCTGTTGTTGCTGCTGTTGTTGTCGCTTCTACCGCCGCTGCTGCTGATGATGAGTAGGATGATGATGGTGATGATGGTGATGATGAGAATGATGATGATGAGGATAAAGATGGGGATGATAAAGTAATAATAATGTCATTAATTCCTCCACTATAAATACAGAATGCCTCCCTGCCAGTTTTCGCTAAGAACTTGAGCCTGCTACAGCCACAGATACTATCAGACGATCAAAAGACACTAACAACAATCAAGAACAGCAACAACAACAACATTGATAATAATAATAATAATAATAATATGAATAATAATAATAATATGAATAATAATAATAATAATAACAGTAGCAACAATAACAACAACAACGGAGCCAATGGTATGAATTCAAGTCAGACATTCTCTTACAGATATGATGACGCCAAAAGCGTAAGTGCTCCCCACATCTTTATTATTATTATTATTATTATTATTTTTCTTATTATTATTTATGTTACTCTTTTTATGAGTATTATTTTTTGTAGGAAATTCACCAGGTTGATTTTGACTGGAAGAGCAGCGTGCTGTCAAACCCACTTGAGTGTAAGTTCCGTGTATATTATACATCATTGTGTACATCATTGTGTACATCATTGTACACACACACACACACACACACACACACACACACACACACACACACACACACACATACATACACACACACACACACACATACATACACACACATACACACACACACATACACATACATATACATGTTGGAAGGAGGCCATATTGTACGAACTCTAGAGCTCTACCGAATCGTTTTCGTTTATCAATTTTGACTCCTCAATGAAGGAATATTCTTTTGGTTTTACATACATACAAACAAACAAACAAACAAACAAACAAACAAACAAACAAACATACATACATACATACATATATACAAGCTTTACAAGACAAACTTTTAATTGATTAATATATATATATAATAACTATATAGTTTACATCATTGTTACTGATTTTAATACAATTTATAATAGTTGGACTGTTAGATCTTGACTTCTTCACAATGAAGAAACATTCTTTTGATGTTTCTCAAGGTAGTATTGTGTACACATTAGTACGTGCGTACACTCATACATACATACATACACACATGCAAGCGTACAAACAAACATACATACATACATACATACATACATACATACATACATACATACAAACATACATACATACATACGTATGTTGGTACGTATGTTTTCAATTCTTTGAGTTTATATGATTGAGTTCAAGGGTGATTGATAACAAAAAGTTTAATTTCAGAAGTAATGTTTTTAATTTTGGTTGTGATTTTCATTTTTTTTTATTCGGGGTTCTATGTGTGATTATGTTTATTGTGCTCTGTAGACATAACACTGATTGTAGTACTAACATCTCCTCTTTTAGTTTCATTCCTTTGTTCATTAGATCCATTTGTTTTTTTTCTCCCATTAGTATTTTTTGTTAATTAATGAATGAATTAATTTATTAATTTATTCATTTATCCTTTCATTCCATCAATCTCTCGTTCATTTATTCATTTTACGCATACAGCCAGCAAAAAAGACCAGGAGTTGTTAGACTCGTTGGAATCTCCATCTGTCAATCAACCGTTCAGACCACACCCACTTCTGGCTAGCATCATAATCAACAACAACAACAACATAATTAACAACAGCAACAATAATAATAATAATACTTCAACTACTGCAACTAATTATACTTATAATAATAATAATAATTATTATTATAATAATTACGTAAATAGTAATAACAAGAACGACACAGATCTAATTAATGATAACAATAACATCCACACTCATTGCGCAACAACAACAAATAATAATAATAATAATAATAATAATAATAATATTACTCTGAATCAGTACAGTAACAATGGTATAAGTATCAATACAATCAATAATAGAAATAATAATAATAATGATAATGGTGTCCTAAATAATGATGATAATAATGATAATAATAACGATAATAATAATAATAGATTGGAGATTATCTTGAACAAGTTGCCGGATCTTAAATTCATGAAATCTAAAGTCTTAATGTTTCCATTGTTCATAGAGAACTAATTATTTTTATTGTTATTATTATTGTTTTATTATTATTATTGTTATTGTTATTATTATTATTATTACTATCGTTAC
>NW_008704903.1:1224149-1227645 GCF_000326865.2 Helobdella robusta | reverse complement strand
AACCTATTGTCTTCAAAACCCAAAATATGTGTGTGTGTGTGTGTGTATGTGTGTTTGTTTGTGTGTGTGTGTGTGTATGTGTGTTTGTTTGTGTGTGTCTGTGTGTGTGTGTTTGTGTTTGTATGTGTGCATAATTACATTTCACTGATTGCTTTATGATTATTTGTTATATTTGATCACCTAATTGGTTTTAAATAAAATTTTGGATAAAACCAAACCCAATGAATGATTTTTCATTTTTTATTTCACCAACAAACACACGTACGTACAAACATACATACATACATAGACACATACACGCACACACACGTACATGCATACTGATAAATAATATACTAAATACATAAGTTGAATATTAAAATTCCATTAGAGAATGCATATGTATGTGTGTGTGTGTGTGTGTGTGTGTGTGTGGTGTGTGTGTGAGTGTACATGTATGTGTGTGCGCGTGTGTGTGTTTATACCTATCACTAAAATGGCGTGTATGTAGAAAGCATAAACGAACGATAAAGAACGCCTTAAAATACATCGACACTCCAAATAAATAGATAATTAATTATTAATAATAATTACCATTAATTAATTGAATTTTAAACAACTGATTAATTACTTAATTAATTTAATTAATACTAATTAATTAACTTAAAAGCTGGTGTTAAGTAATTAAAGGAAACATTATACAAACAGACAACAATAACAACACTATATTATATATATATATATTATATATATATATATATATAATAAAAATGAATGAATAAAATGATAGAAAGATGGTTGTAACAAAAGAAGCACAGGCGTATTTGTTTATTGAATATATAATAATGATGTATATGGAAACATTAAATAGCAGAGTTTATAACACGTAAATATAGACAGACGTGCACTGTTTTCATCTCTCTCTCTCTCTCTCTCTCTCTCTCTCTCTCTCTCTCTCTCTCTCTCCATTTATTATACGTTTTCTTTTCTTCATTTCTTCTTTTCTCCCATCTCTCTATCCTTCCATTTTTTCAAATTGTCCTTGGGCACAGAACTGTGTGTGGTGTTTGTTAAAACAATTATTCTTATTTATTTTTGCTCTGTTGTTGTTGTTGTTACTCCATCAACTGACAATTACTTACAACTTTTTGTAGTAGTAGCAGTGGCTTCAGCAGCAATAGTAGTACGAAGTAGTAGTAGAAGTAGTAGTAGTAGTAATAATAGTATTAGTAGTAGTAGTAGTAGCAGTAGTAGTAATAATATTAGTAGTAGTAGTTGTAGTAGCAGTAGTAGCAGTAGTAGTAGCAGTAGTAGTAGCAGTAGTAGTATTAGTAGTAGTAGTAGTAGTAGCAGTAGTAGTAATAATAATAATATTAGTAGTAGTAGTAGCAGTAGTAGTAGTAGTAGCAGTAGTAGTAGTAGTTGTAGTAGTAAAGTAGTATAATAATTATAATTATAATAATAATTATTATAATAATTATGACATAATTACCTTTCAATATATATTCGGTCAGTAGCCCAAGGGAGACCGGACTATTCTCTAGCATAGCCGTCAAGACTGCAAAAATAATAATAATAATATTATTATTATTATTATTATCTATAATAATAATATTATAATAATTATAATAATAATATTATAATAATTATAATAATATTATTATTAACTATAATTATGAAGAGTTCCTTATATTCATAAGCTTAGTAAGCGAAGAATATGAGTGCCGCTGATATGAAAAAATTTAAGCATTGCTCTTGATGTATCATTAAATGCACAGTACCATTGCTACTTCTACTACTACTACTACTATTACTTCTACTACTACTACTACTATTACTACTAATACTACCACCACTACTACTACTACGTGCAATAATAATAATAAGAAGAGCAAAAAAAAGAAGAACAAGAACAAGGACAAGAACAAGAAGAACAAGAACAAGAAGAACAAGAACAAGAAGAACAAGAACAAGAACAAGAAGAACAAGAACAAGAAGAACAAGAAGAACAAGAACAAGAAGAACAAGAACAAGAAGAACAAGAACAAGAACAAGAATATAAAGATAAAGAAAAAGAAAAAGAAGTAGAAGAAGAAGGTGAGGCTTTACTTTTATTATAAATCATAAGTGTCTCCAGTGACAGCGGTCTGGCGTTTTCTTCGTATGGAATTGTAGTGGAAATGTACTGCATTAAAAATATTATTATTATTTATTATTATTATATTAAATATTATAACCATAATTATTATAAATAATATTACCAATAGTTGTTGTAGTGGTAGTAGTAGCAGTAGTAGTAGTCGCACCAGCAGTAGTAGTAGTAGTAGTAGTAGTAGTAGTGGTAGTAGTAGTAGTAAAGTAGTAGTAGTAGTATAGTAGTAGTAGTAGCAGCAGCAGCAGCAGTAGTAGTAGTAGTAGTAGTAGTAGTAGTAGTAGTAGTAGTAGTAGCAGAAACAGCATTAATCATTGTTGTTTTTATTAATACTACTCACTGATCTTTTGTTAGTAATCCTGTCTGAAAGGTCTTTGAGTTTAGCAATGGCCACTTGGTAAGGTTTATTATTGTTGTTGCTGTTGTTGCTGCTGCTGCTGTTGTTGTTAGAAGTTGTTAGCGTGTTGAGACGCTTGTTGTGGTCAGTGTCTTTCTTCTGCTGAACGGTTGTCAACAGCCAGATGAATCTGGTAAGTTTATGAGGAGACAGTCTAATTAATTGCGCTACATTTTATTTAAACGACGACGATGATGGGCCGAACATAAAACCATAAGGATGACGTCACGCCGAACATCAACTGTGACGTCATTCGTATCTGATCGACAACAGCAATAGCAACGGCAGTATCTTAATATTTTAGCTTCTTTTATTTGGTAGACTAACTCCTTTCTCTCTCTCTCTCCTCTCTCTGTCTCTCTCTCTGTTTTTTAATCTCTCTTTCTCTCTCTCTCTTTTTTTCTTTCTCTCTCTCTCTCTTTTTCTTTCTCTCTCTCTCTCTTTTTCTTTCTCTCTCTCTCTCTATCTTTCTCTCTCTTAGCCAACCAACTCTTCCAATAAAACTCCTAACAAACTGCAAACAAACAACAAAGCTGCAGCCACAGCAGCAACGACTACAACAGAAACCTATTTTTAGTTTCTTTCTCGTAGACCAGTTCATCCCTCTTGGCCAGCTCTCCAACTAAAACCTTCGACAACAGCTGGACGTTTTCCTCCAAGTTCCCCACCATCCCAAACAACGACGGGCTACTCATGGTTCTGACGTCTGGGTAGACTTGAGTGGGGGTTGTGGTGATGATGATGGTGATGATGATGATGGAGATGGTGGTGATGGTGGTGAAGATGGTGATGATGATGGTGATGATGGTGATGATGATGGTGATGATGATGATGGTGGTGGTGATAGTGATGATGATGATTATTATGGGGATGGTGATGATGATGATGATGGAGATGGTGATGATGATGATAATGGTGGTGATGATGGTGATAATGATGATGATAGTAATAATGATGGAGATGGTAAT
>NW_008704903.1:1210941-1222979 GCF_000326865.2 Helobdella robusta | reverse complement strand
AACACCAGGATAGTCATCATCATCATCGTCGTCATCATCTTCTTCCTCATCATCATCGTCATCATCATCGTTAGATTTGCGTATCTTCTCTTTGGAGTACGTGCCGTTGATATGGTCAACTACAATATCACTATCATCATCATCATCACTGATGTCATCATCATCATCGCTGCTGGTATCATAATCATGATCAACATTACAATCATCATCATCATCATCATCATTAATGGCTGTGACGTCAATCTTGTGGTTTCTATTTTTATTATTATTATTATCGTCATCATCATCATCATCATGGACGTCGCAATCTTCACCATCATCATTTTTGTTGAGGATATTTTCAGTTGATGATGATGATGATTGTTCTTTATCGTCATCGTCATCATCGTCATCATCATCATGGCTGGTTTTTTGGACCTGCATTGAATAGAAGGATGTTTTGCACAGTCAGTGTACGGTACACTTTGACAACATCAACATCGTTCTCTTTCATCATTTTGGCTTCATAATCATCGTCATCATCGTCGTTGTTATCATCATTATTATTAATGTTATTATTATTATTATTAATTATAATAATTATGATAATAATAATAATAATAATAATAATAATAATTAGTTGACGTCTTACGTAGTCTTCCAAGCACCATCTGTTGTCGTTTCTCTCCGAGTCAGAAAAGTAAGCCGAATCTCTGAACCAATGAATGAATGAATAAATGATTGATTGATTAAATGAATAAACAAATAAATGAATTAATGAATTAATGAATGAATGAAAGAACACACCTGACTGCATCCCCATCATTAACTTCCCACTTCTGAACTGGAGCGAATTCTTGAACTTTGTCGTCAAAGTTCTTCAAACTTTTTGTAATCCTAAAACGCGAAGGAATGAATGTATGGATTGATAAATGAGTGCATGAATGGATGAACAACGAACGAACAAACAAATGAGATAATTAATAAATGAGTTAATGAACGAACGAACGAACGAATGAATGTATGGGTAAATAAAGGAATGAATAAATGCATGAATTATTATTATTATTATTATTATTATTATTATTATTATTATTATTATTATTATTATTATTATTATTATTATTATTGTGGCCATGACCTTTCGTCGAAGGTGTTGACGAGGTCTTCGAGTGACCTTGAGAGGGTCTCACAGAAATTATCGAGACCGAGATTGTAGTTTTGCCCGAAAAGATCCTCAACGTTATTATTATTGTTGTTGTTGTTGTTGTTGCTGTTAGTGTTGTTGTTAGTGTTGTTGTTAGTGTTGTTGTTGTTGTTAGTGTTGTTGTTGTTGTTAGTGTTGTTGTTGTTGTCGTTGTTGTTGTAATCGAAGTTTTTGTAGTCGTCATCGTCTAAATTTGTTGTCAGATGTTCAGTAAGACAGGATTTGTACTAGGAATGTGTGAGTGAATAAGTTAATGACTAAATGAGTGAATTAATGAAGGCATAAATGAGTGAATGAGTGAATCTGTAAATGAGTGAATGAGTGATTGAATGATAAAAATGGCGGCAGTGATGTTGATGGGGATGATGAAAATGATACTGATGATCATTTTTATTAATATTGTACACTTACGGTTGTTTGAGCATAATTATGATTGTTGTTGT
This sequence comes from Helobdella robusta, assembly GCF_000326865.2. NCBI lineage: Eukaryota > Metazoa > Annelida > Clitellata > Rhynchobdellida > Glossiphoniidae > Helobdella > Helobdella robusta. Next base: position 1,221,350 of record NW_008704903.1, on the reverse strand, counting down.
TGATGTTGTTGTTGTTATTGTTGTCAGCAATATATTTAGAAAGCAAGTTGTAGGCGGTATTAGTTTGACTGCTTTCATTGCTGTTATCAGAGCTGAATAGCAATCTTATTGTATTCTCCAAACTCATGATGTCATTATCGTTCACCAAAGATTCAAGAAGCGCTGTTTTATCTATGTTGTTGTTGTTGTTGTTGTCATTGTTAATGTTGTTGCTGTTGTTGTTGTTGATGTTGTTGTTGTTAAATTTGTTTTCTTGGATCATCATCAGGGTCCTGACAGCGGCTGAATTCAGTATATTATATCTATTATACTGGTAGACATTGTTGTTGTTTTTGTTGTTGTTGATGTTGTTGTTGTTCTTAATGTTATTGATGTTGTTGTTGTAGTTATTTTTAATGTTATCGCAAATGCTTGAGAATCTGCTTACGTTGTTGATGTTGTTGTTGGTGATGGTGTTATTGTTGTTGTTGATTATGGCGTCATAGTTAGCAGTTGTGGTAAAATGGTTAAGGTTTTTTTTAATGTCATTTTTGTCATTTTGGCTGATGTTGTTGGTGCTAATGTTATTATTAACATTATTAATGTTGTTATTGTTGTTGTTGTTGCTGCTGCTGCTATAATTAGCATCATCATCGTCCAGAGAGTTCCATTCTTCGCAGTCGAACTGAGCTAGTGGGGCCTCAAACAACATCTCGTCCGCCATCTTCACTAATTTTCAAAATCCGGAAGAGTTTATTTTCAAGAAGTGTATGTCAGATCTTTGCGTACACTTTAATATGTTAACAAAATTGAGAGCCAGATGATTGAAATGTGATTAAATTTTTAATTGAATCAACACTTATTCGGATGATTGGATAATTAATTAATTGGATTATTAATGAAGTGAATAATTTAATTAAAAATTAATTATTAAATAGGTTAATTAAAGCGAATTTGTTCTTTTATTGGTAGAAATTTTCTGCTTATTAACATTCAACATGTCTCTTGGATAAATGCTGCTGTTGGGGAGTCTTCTTGTATATGTATGTATGTATGCATGTATGTATGTATGTATGTATGTATGTATGTATGTATGTATGTATGTATGTATGTATGTATGTATGTATGTATGTATGTATGTATGTATGTATGTACGTACGTACGTACGTACGTACGTACGTATGTATGTATGTATGTATGCATGTATGTATGTTTGTATGTTTGTATGTATGTTTGTATGTATGTATGTATGTATGTTTGTATGTATGTATGTATGCATGTATGCATGTATGTATGTTTGTATGTTTATATGTATGTATGTTTGTATGTACGTATGTATGTATGTATGTATGTATGTATGTATGTATGTATGTATGTATGTATGTATGTATGTATGCATGTATGCATGTATGTATGTTTGTATGTTTGTATGTAGGTATGTTTGTATGTTTGTATGTATGTATGTTTGTATGTATGTCACCGCGCGTTCCTCATCAAGCAGCAAGGCTCCCTAGCAAGGACGACGTTGTTGTTATTGTTGGTGAGAATGTTGTTGGCGATGATGATCATAATGATGATGACGACGACGATGATGGCGATAATGATGATGGTGATAATGATGATGGTGATAATGATGATGGTGATAATGATAATAATGACGACGATGACGATGATGATTCAAGTCCAAATTTTATTAATCACCTTCATTTCATTATTGATCTCACTTCATTATGCCTACAGTTAATCATGGACGAGTCATTACTATAATTTGTTGGTTCAATTTTTGATTTTATGTATGCATGTATGTTTGTTTGTTTGTTTGTATGTATGTTTGCATGTTTGTATGTATGTATGTATGTTTGTATGTATGTATGTATGTATGTATGTATGTATGTATTTACAAGCGCACATTCATGATTCTATCAGCCAATAGCAGCATTAGAAGCTGAAGCAATTGCAGAGACAGCAGCAGCAGCAGTGCCATACATTCATACATACCATACATACATACATACATACATACATACATACATACATACATACATACATACATACATACATACATACATACATACATACATACATACATACATACATACATACATACATACATACATACATACATACATACATACATACATACATACATACATACATACATACATACATACATACATACATACATACATACATACATACATACATACATACATACATACATACATACATACATACATACATACATACATACAAACACACATACAAACATACATTTGCTATAAAAAAGGGTTTTTGATAACTTTTTATTACAATCAATGTTATTGTTATTAATATCAATAATATTAATAATGCTAGTGAACAATACAAAAAATATTGAATGTAAGATCGAAATTGAAATATTTACAGAGAATATGAATCATTTAATCATTTGAATTCATTTTTTCATTCATCCATGCATGCATTCATTACATCATTCATTCATTCATTTATTCATCCATTCATCCATCCAGTCATCCATTCATTCATTCATTCAACCAGTTACCCAAACTTGAAAGAACATTTTTAGATAACACCATTATAAACATTATTATAACTATACTTGTTACCATATATGTAAATATCATTACATATATGAAAGTATCATACCATAAATATATGTATCATACCATATGTGTATGTATCATACCACATTTGTATGTATCATACCATATATGTTTGTATCATACCATATATGTATGTATCGATTGAGCAAGCACCTTATTACAATGCGTGATATGTATGTTAAAGTATTATTATAAATAAATTATTAAAAAGTATATATATATATGTATATATATATATATTCACGTAAAATAGTTAACATATTAATAAAGTCATTGTTGTAGTTATTATCGTTTAATTATTACTGTATTATTATCTCTACATCATCTGTGGTTATAAGATCAAATCATATATACATATATATATATATGTGTGTGTGTGTGTGTTTTTTTGTGTGTGTATATATATATATAATGTGAAAGTATAAAATATAAAAATCTTATATAAAAAAAGTGATCAGCGAAAGAAATCTTCATCAAAAATTTGTTGGCCAGACATGACATGCTGCATAGGCAATGTTTGAAATGAACTTGTGAGAAAGTTTGAGAAATAAAATAACGAAAGATAGAAAAGAAGTTCACCATTATTCTACTTTTCCACCATCATCATTTTCGTCATCGTCATCTTCATCCTCACCATCAACAACGTCATCATCTTCATCATCATTACCACCAACATCATCATCATCATCTTCATCCTCACCATCACTATCATCATTATCCTCACCACCAACATTATCATTTTCATCATCACCACCAACATCATCATCATCATCATCTACAACCTCACCACCAACAACATCTTCATCATCACCACCAACATCATCATCAACAACATCATCATCAACAACATCATCACCACCAACAACATCATCATCTTCATCCTCACCATCACTATCATCATCATCTTCACCATCACCATCGCCTAACTATAGACAATCACCTCGCAAATGATAGCAGCAAATAGTTTCCTGGACCTACTAGGAACTCCTGACGCTTCAATATAAACGAACCGCCCCGCCATCTGCTTATTACAACGAAGGTGCAATTTTGACTGGAAGACTGCATCATTGATTCGCGATACGGAGCCGCAGAGATTCTCCGCAGTGGCGAAGAGATGCTCCGGGCGGGAGTTCCGCGCGTGCCTTCTGAAATTTTGCTGCGGGTTGTCCTGCTGGTGACCAGCGGACTTTTTCGTCCCGACGTTGTCGATGTAGATGGTCAGTCTGTCCAGGTTTTTCACGTACTCTTTGTAGGCGTTTCTGTATTCTGGCGGGGGAGTTGTTATTATTATTTTTATTTATTATTATTTATTATTGTTATTATTCTTATTATTCTTATTTATTATTGATATTATTATTATTATTATTATTATTATTATTGTTTATTATTTTTATTATTATTTTTTATTATTTTTATTATTATTTTTTATTATTGTTATTATTATTAATTATTATTGTTATTATTAATATTATTATTATCGCTATTCATCTTTATCATCTTCAGATAGAACAAGGCACCTCTCGAAGTTGCACTGTCGTCCTCTGAAACATTGTAAGCCTTCATTTCATTGCTATCGTGTTTACTACTGCTGCTGCTGCTACTACTACTGCTACTACCACTATTGCCACTAACGCTACTACCGCTACTACTGCTGCCTCCAAATGGCGATTTCATGTCGGTCTTCTGTTGAGTGTATATGAACAAGCCTGCAGTAGTTGGCGAGTGAATTTATTAAAAATAATTTTGGGAAGAATTTGGAAATAGTTTTGTAATAATATAACAATAATAATAATAATTATAATAGTAATAATAATTAATAATAATAATAATGCTTCATTTATATAGCGCAATCTTCAATTAAAATCCATTTCGACCTGTGATATCTCTCTTCTTTCCAAGATCTACCATCCAAGTCGGTTTATCAACGTTGAAATTGTCCAGTACAGTGCAAGTGATTCTACGTGTGTATGTATGTGTGTGTGTGTATATGTATGTATTTGTGTGTGTGTGTATGTGTGTGTGTATGTATGTATGTATGTATATTGTATATGTATTTATGCATGCTTGTGAGGCCATTATACCCGTACATGCAAGCAAAAAAGCCTACAAAACTCATATAAACCATTTCAAATACATACAAACTATCACAAACACACAAACAAACAAACATACTCACATACAAACAAACATACAAACAAACAAACTTGTTGTGTTATGTTATGTAGACTTCTATGTTTATATAACTGCGATAGCCTCGTTGAAAACATTTAATTGGCGCTATATAAGTTTCCTATTGATACAAACATACATACATACAAACAAAAATACAAATATACAAACAAACAAACATACAAATATACAAACAAACGTGCAAACATACAAACCCATTTCCGCCATCACCATCAACTGCTCTCCTGGCCTGACCTACACTCCACCTCTCATGGGCGTGTCTCTTATTGTATTGCTGCTGCTGCTGATGATGATGTTGTTGTTGGTGGGGGTGTTGGGAGTGGGGGTACTGTTGGGCTTGGTAGTTGTGCTGGGGGCTCCTGTTGTTCACCCAACTTTCCTTGCGGAATGACAGATTCTCAACTGAGTTTGAGGAATACGTATGTACATTTTTTGATGTTTTATATTTTTTATCGAAACTTTATCACATAAATATTTTCAGTCATCAAATCAAATTTCATCTTACCATTCACCAATGCATGGCAAACAAGCAACTATTCATTAATATTCAAACCACGCCCACCACACACATCTCCATTAATATTCAAACCACGCCCACCACACACATCTCCATTAATATTCAAACCACGCCCACCACACACATCTCCATTAATATTCAAACCAAGCCCACTTTTATAAATAGCCAACCAACCACAAGGCGTGTTATTAGCAATCCTGACAAACTCAGGTCCGCACTGGTCGTTAAAGGGGCAGCCCAATAGGCCAGCCCTCATCGCAATTTGCACGTTCCATTGGGTAGGGTGAATGCGGACAAAACGGGCTACAAATGGAGATTTGAAGTATTGGGTTCGGGGCGTGTCTTTATCCTGGTTTCCCTCAAATTCCTGTGTTTGATTGGTTGGTTGGTTGGTTGGGTGATTGATTGATTGATTCGTTGATTCATTCATTTATTGGTTGATTGGCAAACTTATGTTTGATTGATACGCTGATTCAGTCAATTAATTTTTAATGAAAATTAATTAATATCTGTTAGTCAGTAGTATCGTAATGATAACTATCCGGTCAATTCAAGATTCTATGCATCAAAGGTCAAAGGTTAAAGATCAATTACACTCTTCCAAAGTTCAGAAGATTCAACATCACGCCACAGACGAGAGGTTGAGTACTGCATGAATCTATTGAAAAAGCTTAACTAGCTGTTCAACTTGACTAGACAAATTTAAGAAAACCTTAATTTCAGAGTTGATGCCCTCTATGTAGTAGTACCATAGGGCCGAATCATTGCTGTACGACACGTGGTACCTGGTCACCCAATGGTTCTTGAGGGTGTCGCCCTTGCCCAGGGTGACCAATCCGCTAATCAGGGTGGGAGGTCCAATGTCAAATTGCAACCATTGGTCGTCTAGGTGGTGGTTGATTGACAAGTCGGTTGGTTAGTAGAGTGATAAGTGGTTGGTTAGTCGGTTGAGTGATTGGTTGGTTGGTTGAATGCTGTTTTTTTCAAGAGTGTTTCATCATACAAACAATCAAACATTCAAATAAGCAACCCCATTACCAGTCATTTAACCATCCAATAACTCAGCCATTCCAATCAATCAACCATCCTATCAATCAGCCATCCAATCAATCAGCCATCCAATCAATCAGCCATCCAATCAATCAGCCATCCAATCACTCAACCATCCAATCAATCAACTTTCCAATCAATCAGCCACCCAATCAATCAGCCATCCAATCAATCAACCATCCAATCAATCAACTTTCCAATCAATCAGCCACCCAATCAATCAGCCATCCAATCAATCAACCATCCAATCAATCAATCTCTACTACCAAACTAGTCCCGACAACAACAGCAACAACAACAACAACAGCCCCGACTAACTGTTATGTTTCTTGGGACACCAGCTTTTCTTCGACAGTACATGACCATCTTCCGGATGACACGTGCTCTGCTGTTTGTTTATCTTCGACGACGATGACGTCATTCTGACGTAAGGAGGGATGGCCACGTGACTGTTGCAAACTTGGGTTTGTTTGTTTGTTGTTGGTGGTGTTTTGAGTTTTGTATTGATACAACGGTTTTATTCATACAAACAGCCACACACCCACATACACAAATCATACAAAAACAACATGCACGTCAACATACAAAAAAAACAAACAGACAAATACATACATACATACATACATACATACATACATACATACATACATACATACATACATACATACATACATACATACATACATACATACATACACACATACACACCTTGACAACCCATAATCTCGACACGCATACATGGCAGATTATTCCAGGAGACTATGTGAAACTTTACGTATCTGGCTAGAACAGCCGTATCCAAATACGAATGCTTCACTCTGTTGCTATCTATGTTGCCGTCAAACACCTATAATAATAATAATTATTATAATAATTATTATTATTATAAATATTATTATAATAATTATTTTAATTATTATAATACCTGCGGGTTTTTATAACAATTTTAATATAACTTTGTTTAAAATATTATGGTCGAAATCTTTTAATCAAAAACTGATAAACGCCGTAATTCGCTCGTCATATAGCATATATATTGTGACAGGAACACTACTTAGCCGATTTTAAATATATTTTTTTACTCTCAAGCACTTGTTGATCAAAGAGCATGGGATGGTCCTACATTATATTTTATATCTTAATTAATTACACTCTGATATATAATTAATGATTCTCGATTGATTTCATTTGGATTTTATTTTTTCGGTAAATAAAAGAATGTTTCCATTATTATCATAATTATTATTATTATTATCATAATTATTATTATCATAATTATAATTATTATTATCATAATTATAATTATTATTATTATAGTGTTGTTTTTGTCCTTTTTGTACAAATCAATGGTTCTTTAATCAATTGTTCACTTAAAGATATACACTCATACATGCACACACACACACACACACATACACACACACACATACACATACACAATAGATACAATACACACATACATACAATACCTCAACTCTATTAATAAAGTATCGTAATTAATTATTACTGTCTACAACAGCATTAAAATGAAGTTCAAAGTTGTTTACCAAATGAATTAATGTAAGAAAGAAATGTGTGCTTGTGTGTATACGTGTGCGTATTGATGTCTGTGTGTTTGTGTATATGTGTGTGTTTGTGTGTGTCTCTGTATATGTATGTGTAATTGTACTTATGTCTACAAAATTGCATGAATCTAAGTATACATGTACATTGTGTATGCAAGTGCGTCTGTGAGAGTATAAGTAAGAGTATGGAGAAAGTGAGAGAGAGAGAGAAAGAAAGAGAGAGAGAGAGAGAGAAGGATTAAAAAACAGAGAATTGAAGAAAGAAAGGAAGATAGAGAAAGAGAAAAAGAAAGAAAGAGAGAGAGGGAGAGAAAGTGAGAAAAAAGTTAAAAGTTGAAAAAGTTCACGAAAGTATAAATTGACCGAGCAGTTGTTTTGTTAATTTTCATTGTTTTGGCAGTTGGCTAGTATAAATCATCCAATAAACGCTTCTGCCGCTACTACTGTTACTTCAACTACTACTACCACTGCCACTATCAGAAATAGCATTTCTGTCGCTACAAAGGCGGCTGTTACTACTTCAAGAGGTATCGCTGCTACTACAATTATTAACTAACTAACTTCTACTATTAATTTAGTTGTATTTGTTGCTGCTACTACTACTACCGCTGCTACTACTACTACTATTACTACTACTACTAGTCAGAATTTTATTATTGTTGCAACTCATTAACACAGATATTTCAAATGGAGACATTAATTATTATTATGATATAATAATTATATATATATATATATATATATATAATAAAATAATATATATAACAATAATAATAATAATAACAATAATTCTTATTCACAGCTTCATCCTACCGATTGGTATCATCTCAAATAAGTAATGAGCGTAATTTAGTTTGAATATAATACCAATAAAATAATAATAATAAATGACTATTATTATTATTAACATTGAATTTATATATATATATAGCTTATTGCATAATAATTAACTATAATTATAACCTTGTAATATATAATGGCGGTATGTGCGGGTTTGCATGTGTGCGTGCCTGCTTGTAAGTTTGAATGAATGAATGAATGAACGAATGAATGAATGAACGAATGAACGAACGAACAAACGAATGAATGAACAGGTGGACAAACAGATGAACAGCAGAATTAAGAAAGAAATGAATTAATATTTGCACAGTTGAATGTTTCTAATGAACGAAAGAGTAGTTAAACGAATGAATAAATGAAGGAACAAAAAAATGAATGAATGAGTGAGTGAAGGAATTAGTGAATGAACGATAAAAAGGATTAATTAAGCGTCTGATTGGTTGCTTGATTGTAATGCAATTAGGATGAACTGATAGACAGATGGGTTCATTGAAGGATAGCTTGAGTTTATAAACGAGCAAATATGGTAACTAAATAAATAAGTGTAGCGATTAGCGATATAATGAATGAATGAATGAATGAATGAATGAACGAACGCACGAACGAATGAACGAATGAACGAACGAACGAATGAATGAACGAATGAATGAAAATTTTATAAAAAACACAATTATCTACTACTACTTTTACTTAATACTTCGATATTGGTAGTGATATTACTAACATCACTGAAGATAAGGCAATAAGGGTGATACTGTTATCACTGCTACTACTGCCGCGGCTGCTATCGCTACTACTTCAGCCACCTCAGCCGCTACTACTACGATTATTTTTGCTACTAACAAATGAAACTAATAGCAATAAACATAATTATTATTATTGTTGTTGTTGTTGTTGTTAGTGCTGTTGTTGTTGTTATTGTTGTTGTTGTTACTGTTGTTGTTGTTGTTGTTATTCTTACTATGTCAACAATGGCCGTACAGTCAGTTCGGCGTCGGAATACGTTCACATCAATGCAAATTTCATCAATAAGAATAACAACAATAATAACATCAACAACAACAATAGTAATAATAATAACATTAATAATAATAATAATAATAATAATAATAATAATAATAATAATAATAATAATAATAGCGGTTTTGATAATAGTAGTAGTAATAATAATAGTGTATCATAAATTAAAAGCCGGTTTGTAAGAAAATAAAAACTTGATTCGACTTAAAATTTAATTTATGTCTAAAACGGTACGTTTATAGAGAACTTAAAGTCAGACAGACAGACAGACAGACAGAGTGAAGAAAAGATAGAGATGACGAAAAAAAGAGAGTGAGAGAGAGAAAGAGAGAGAGAGAGAGAGACAGAGAGAGAGACAGAGAGAGAGAGAGAAAGAGAGAGATTCATAGTAAGACAAAAATGTAATTTTTATATAGTATTAATAACATCTTAAACGATAGATACACCGATTGAAAAAAATTAATAAGAAGAAGAAAGAGATAAAAAAAGACAGATGGAAAAAGGAGAGAGAGAGACAAAAAAGTGATGAAGAAAGAAAGAAAGAAAGAGAGAGAGAGAGAGAGAAGGAGGGAGGGAGGGAGGGAGGGAGGGAGAGTCAGCTAATTGAGATGAACTGGTTATGAATAAAAATATAGCCATACATAT
>NW_008704903.1:1153555-1208308 GCF_000326865.2 Helobdella robusta | reverse complement strand
TCAGCATGCCTGAATTTCTACAATATACTCAATAAAACTCTTGACACATACGCACCTCTGCAGTGGCAGAAACAAAAATATAAAAAAGCATGGGTATCTGATGAAATAATAAAATTATCAAAAAAACAGAATCGACTGTATAAAATAGCAGTCGCTGCACCAAACTCCGCTAATGTTGAAAAATATAAAAAGTTTAGAAATTACTTTACATCAGTAAAGCGAAAGGCAGAAAAAAATTATTTTCAACAAAAATTTGAAGAGGCAAAGAGTTGCTCCAAACAAAAATGGGAAATAATAAACGGTATAATGAATAGAAAACAAAACAATCTTGAAATTAATAAGCTAAAAGTTGACGACAAAATCATCGAAGACCCAGAGGAAATAAGTATTCTTTTCAATGAATACTTCATCAATGTCACAGAGAAGCTGTTAGAAAATCAAATAGTTACTGAAGATAAATTAAAAATAAATAGTGCAATCTGTAAATCAATGTATATGAACTCCACCAATGAAGAAGAAGTAACGTACATTGTTCAAAACTTAAGCAACAAAAAAAGCACGTCAGATGATACTATAAGTAACAATCTACTTAAAAAAATCATCCCAGAAATTGTCATCCCAATCACTCATATTTACAATCTTTCCATCGTCCAAGGAATATTTCCACAATGCTTCAAAACATCCAGAGTAGTTCCAATTCACAAAAAGGGGAGCAAATTAGAGACAAGTAATTATCGACCAATATCTCTACTTTCTCCACTTTCCAAAGTACTAGAAAAAATAATTTTTGTCAGAGTCACCTCATTTCTGTCCATAAATAAATTATTAAATGATAATCAATATGGCTACAGAGCACAGCATTCAACTGAGCAAGCTGTGCTGCAATTAGCACAAAATGTTATGAATAATCTTAACGAAAAGATACTGACTGTAGGTGCATTCATAGACCTCTCAAAGGCCTTTGACGTCATCAACCACGATATACTGATTAAAAAATTAAATTCACATGGAATAAGAGGAAAAGTAAGTGCATGGTTCAAAAGTTATTTAGAGAACAGAGACCAGTATGTGGCAATAAAAAGTCACTCCTCAACAAAACTTAACGTAAGATCAGGCGTGCCACAAGGATCAATTTTAGGTCCTCTTCTATTCATAATCTTCATGAACGATTTTCAACATGCAACTGATGCAAATCACCTTCTATATGCAGATGACACTAACATCTTCTTCCCAACTAAAGACCCATTGAAAGAAGTAGAATACATCAATAACAGTCTTCAAAATATATCAACCTGGTTTATCAAAAATAAATTAATAGTAAATTATTCTAAATGTAATTACATTATTTTTGGTCCGAAAATTTTAACAAATATTATACCTAACCTAGACATAAAAATGAACAATATTTCTATTCCTCGCTCAACCAACACAAAATTCCTTGGAGTAACAATCAAGGACAATCTTTCTTGGGATATTCACATAGATACTATGTCTAAAAGAATATGCAAAACCCTAGGAGTTATAAGCAAAATTAAAAATAAATTAAATAAACCTACTCTAATTGACCTGTATTATTCGTTAATCTTTCCTCACCTCATCTACTGCAACGTAATTTGGGGAAACAGTCCTGACATTCATCTAAAACAGTTAACAAAATGCCAAAACCGATTCATCAGAATATTTAAAAATCTTCATCCTCATTGTCACACAAGTGAATATTATCTCGAGATGAAAATACTCAACATCAAAAACTTGTTCATCTACCACGTTGCAACATTCATTTTTAGATTTCTACGTCAGCAATTGCCGGCATTTTTTAGAAACTTTTTCACTTTTGGAACTTCCATTCAAGCAAGAACAACACGCCACACGCCACTTTTCTATGCTCCACCAGCCAGAATTAAAGTACTCTGCATGAGTTTGAAACATACCGGCCCAGGAATATGGGAGACGATTCCACAAGAAATTAAAGATTGTAACACTTTGCATCTTTTTAAAAATAAACTGAAAAATTTTTTAATTACGAAAAGTTCTGTTTTTCAAGGATAATAATGTATATGTATATATATGTATATAAGTGTGTACATATTTCATTAACATTGATACATTTTCGCCTATTGACAATTTTATTTTATCATTGAGAAGCAATTTTGAGCTGCACGGTGGCCGAGCCCACAAGAATTAATTTTCTTTTTTTGGTCTCCGAATCATTCATGCTTTTGTTTTGTTTGATTGAATAAAAGTGATTTGATTTGATTTGATACATACATACATACATACATACATACATACATACATACATACATACATACATACATACATACATACACACATACATACATACGTACGTATGTACGTACGTATATACATACCAACAAACACACACACAAACACACACACACAAACAAACAAGAAATGCGTTCAGGTTAGCCTTCAATCATTCAACGGTCTGTGTGCTTCTTATTTAACTGCAACAATAACAACATCATCAACAACAACAACAACAATAATAATAGCAACAACAACAGCAGCAATTACATTAACACAAACAATAACAAGCATACGCACACACACACAAACACATACATGCAAACAAATGTACCAACACATGTGTTTCATAATTGCAGTCGTAATAACATGACGACAACATAAATGATGGTAGTGAGGAGTGAAGGAAGGAAGAAAGGAGCGAATGATTGAATGAATGAATGAACGAATGAATGAACGAATGAATGAACGACAAACAAACGAATGATTGAAGGATCGAAAAAATAATTGGACGAAAGAATCATTTTAGAAGCAAGATATGGAAAAAAATTAATAAAATAAACGGACCTATAAGAATTTTTTAAATATTTAAACTAGAATGAAAATATGTTTCTACATAAATAACTGGACGAGAAAAAGAAAAATCGAAACTCAATAAATGAGCAAACGAACGAACAAACGAACGACGGAATGAACAAATGAACGAACGAACGAACAAACGAACGACGAAATGAACAAATGAATGAAAGAATAAAAGACACGACAAGACAAGCCTAACGCAATGTAATGTAATGAATTGTGACGGAATGTTAGAAATGTTAGCCAGTCAACCTTTTTAAATGACTTAAGGCATACATACAAACACACGCACACACACATACATACAAACAAACAAACATACATACATACATACATACATACATACATACATACATACATACATACATACATACAAACATACATACATACATACATGCATGCATACATTTGTTCAAAACGTAAATTAGTTGTTTGCATTGAAAATAAAAATATATGAATAGAATAAAATGAAAATAAATAAATAAATAATCAAGACACACACAAATGTGCATATATGTGTGTAGTGTATGTGTGTGTGCTTGAAACAAACAAACACACACAGACAGAAATATATTTAAATGTTTGTCGGAATCATTATAAAAATTTTTGAAATATCTTACATCTAACTGAAAACATAAAGTTAAATTTTTTTTATTCTTTTATGCTTTTTTTTTATTTTGACTTTAACTTTTATTCACTGCTGTAATGCAAGCCTGCTACTACAACTTGCCGTTACTACTACTACTACTACTGCTGCTGCTGCTGCCAATACTATCACTACTACTTCGACCACTGCCTTGCAACTACAACTGTTAGTATAGTAATACTAATACTGTAACAGCGTAACAACAACAACAAACAACACAACAACAACAAAGTAATGGCTCGTCTCTAGTCAAGCCAGAATCGCGCGAAAAAGTTGATCTCAGATGGATGAACGTTCAATCGTTCCAGTAAGGTTTTGTTAGGCCTTCATCGACTCACAGTAAGAAGACAAAATTATTTTCAAAATTGCTTCCTGTAGGAACCGGGGACTTTGCCGTATGCGGCGCGACAATCGCCACTTCAAAAAAGCTTCGGACGCAACTTCAAAATCGTCTTTTCCACTTTACAAAAACTAATCCACGCGACTCAAATGTGTGCTGCATCTTAAAAGGAGCCGTTTGAAGTTTACAAAAAATAGTAATAAAAATAATAAAATGTTTTAAGTATATACTCCCCATGAATACCTAGTACCAAAGCAATTACTAATACAAATTCTACTGACATTGCATAACAAATTGCTATTGCGTTGTTGTTAGCATTAAAAGGCATAATTTTATTATTATTATTAAATACGTTATTATTGTTACTATTATTATTGTTATTATTATTATTGTTATTTTTATTATTATTATTTTACGGTTATCACATCGCAAGAATTCCTCGCTATTGTTAATAAGTCATTCTTTATGTTTCATTAGCTATAAAAATGTATAAACATACATACATGCATACATACATACATACGTACATACATACATATATACATACATACATACATACATATATACGTATTTTCAGAGTGTAACCGCTTCAACATTTTTAGAAAAAATTTGGAAACTGTTTTCCAAAAGAAAATCTAGCCAGAGAACATAATGAGAGTTATGCTTTCGTCAAAAGGTGATTGGGTTAGGGACGTTCCCCATAATTTGTGCAAAAATAATTAAAGATATTCAAAGTTTGTGGTTTCTAAAAACTGAAGAAATAGTACATGTCTATGATCCTTCCCCAGTGTAGTAACGCCCAACAGTGGGTCAGCGGGGAAACAGAGGTCAGAGGTCGAAGTGGTTTTTAGTCGGTATGGGATCTACTCGAGTCTGACATCATATTCAGGGAATGTACCTTGAAATACATAGAGTATTTCCAAACCTGAAAAAAAACACACACACAGGCACACACACAGGCACACACACACACACACATACTCACACGTTGTATTTTAAGCTATAAAAGTAATAGAAATAGTTATTTATGCATTCCTTTGCTTTACTGCTTGTTAACTATTATATAAGCAGCCATTTATATTCAATAAAAGATTGGTACATAAGTAGTGTAAATAAATATATATATACACCTATATATGTATATAGGTGTATGTATGTTTGTATTGTGTGTGTTTGTAAGAGCCCCTTAAAAAGATCATGGAGCCCTTGGAATTCCCGAAATACTCGTACACATGTGATGGACGCAAACACTACACATAGGCCCACACGTGTGGGTTAACAAGGAATATAACCGCGCAAAATCACGTGAAATCAAAAAAGCTAGAAAGAAATTTCTTCCTCAGTTTAATATATGGTATCTGGTTAATAATCTCATTTAGTCTTCCACATCAAATTGTCTTTTGGGTTTGGTTTGTCGAGTTGCATTAAACTGATAAGTAAATTTACTAATAAGATTAGTAAATTTTAATTAGTTACTGAATTCGGCAATGTGTATATTCTACATGTCTTCAACTACTTCGACCTAAAATTGAGTTGCAGCGTTTGAATAATGAGAAAAGTGGCGGGCTCTTATGGTAAGAAAACAAAGGATAGTCTTTTAGCCTTTTTTTGTATTTTTGTATGCATGTATGTATGTATGTATGTATGTATGTATGTATGTATGTATGTATGTATGTATGTATGTATGTATGTATGTATGTATGTATGTATGTATGTATGTATGTATGTATGTATGTATGTATGTATGTATGTATGTATGTATGTATGTATGCATGTATGTATGAATAATTTCTTAAGATTCTTATAATCCGTAAGATTGGAGATTGGCTTGCCATAAAACGACATGGCTCACACAGTGTGACTGATATTTGCCTTAATTTTTATTGTTGTTATTAATGCTTGATCGTTGCTGTTGTTATTATTATTATTACTATTGTTGATGTTGTTATCATTGTTGTTATTATTACTATTATTAGTAGTAGTATGTTTGTTAATATTATTACGCCTATGTGTGTGTGTTTGTGTGCGTGTGTATGTGTGTATGTAAAGTAAAGTAAGTGCGATTTCTTTATAGTTTATATCTAGGGTATTTTAATGAACACACACACATTCACACACACATTCACATTTGATCACTTGCTTATGCGTACTTATGTGTATGTGTTTGTTTGTGTGTCTGTTTGTTCGTTTGTCTGTTTCATTGTTTGTGTGTGCGTGTGTGAGTGTAGGTATGTAATTGTGTATGTATGTGTGTGTGTGTGTGTGTGTGTGTGTGTGTGTGTGTGTGTGTGTGTGTGTGTGTGTGTGTGTGTGTGTGTGTGTGTGTGTGTGTACAATATTTTTATGTCAGCAAGTTTCGCACAAATATGGATGCTATGTTACAATCTTGAACGCACACAAAAATAAAACTATTAAAACGAATAAAAGAAATCAGCATTCTCAAAACAAAATAAACCCCTCAAAAACCACTACTACCATCACTACTACTACTACTACTACTACTACTACTACTACTACTACTACTACTACTACTACTACTACTACTACTACTACTACCTATACAAACCCCCTACCCAATCTAACCTTAGTAGGCAGGCCCATGTCAATTTGCAGCCACTCAGAGCTGGATTTGAACTTACTACACCAACACTGGTCTCCATCTTGGAAGAGCCTGGCAAACCTGAGGGCACAGTGGGGGTCCCATTCCCGCGGAAAAGTCGAGGAAGCGGATATCTGCCAGTCCTGAATTTTGCCGGATATCATTCCAAGTGGTTGGTCTCTTTTGCATTCTGTCGTGTTTTGATGGTTATTTGAGATGGCGTGAGCTGTTTTGATTGATTAGTTGAGATTGTGTGAAAGGTTGTGATTGGCTGGTGGAGTGGAGGTTTGGTGGAGTGGAGGTTTGATTGGATCACATTTGAAGTGTGATTTGATTGGTTATATGAGATCGTGTAAATTGTTGTGATTGGCTGATTGGGTGGAGATTGAAAGTGTGATTTGATTGGATTGTTACATTGATGACGATGTGAGACTCGCGATTTGATTGGTCAGTTACGTTAGGAAGAATTTAAAATGTTGGATACGATTGTTTGGCAATATTTGTAAAATTTCAAAAGTGATCCGATTGTCTACACTGTTTTTGAATAAGGTCTGTTATCCTTGAATAGATTTTCGTCTACCAACTTTTTGATTGGTTTGATTGATGGCGAGTAATGTTTGGTTTAAAATAACTGGCTACTATTAAACGATCCAAAATGTGTAAAGTTGTTAGAAAAAAATGCTGATGGCGGAGATTATAGTGATGATGACGATGAGACGATGATGACGATGATGATGATGATAACATTGATAATGATGTGGCAAGAATGATGAAGACGATGATGATGACGACGACGAAGATGATAAAGATGATCAGAACTGTTTGATATTTTTTTTCTTGACTTTTAATTCTATCATTTTGTAACTGAATATGGCTTGAGGTAAGATAATATTCCAAATAAACGTTACTTCTTCATTCATTCATTCATTCATTCATTCATTCATTCATTCATTCATTCATTCATTCATTCATTCATTCATTCATTCATTTGTTCGTTTATTCATTCATCCATTCATTCATGCAAACATACAAGCATACATACAAACATACAAACATACATACATAAATACATACATACATACATACATACATACATACATACATACATACATACATACATACATACATACATACATACATACATACATACATACATACATACATACATACATACATACATACATACATACATACATACATACATACATACATTTGAAAACATACATAACAATTTGTTAGCTAAAAGACTTAAAAGTTAAGTTCACTTTTAAGCATACATAAGGTTAATTAAACAGATTATAAGTTAATAAAATGACTAGAGGTTTTTAAAAGTACTAATATGTATATATGTATGCATGTATGTATGTATGTATGTATGTATGTATGTATGTATGTATGTATGTATGTATGTATGTATGTATGTATGTATGTATGTATGTATGTATACATGTATGTCTGTATGTATGTGTGTGTGGGTGTGTATGTATGTATGTATGTTTGTTTGTTTGTTTTTCTTTTGAAATGTTGAAATTGAAAATTTTTTCAATTTTCAAAGAGCCATAGAAGTATGGAATTCTTTTAATAATAAGAAGAAAATAAATGCAATAATAATAATAATAATTATTATTATTATAAAAGTTAACACCACATAAAGAACATAATTATAAGCAAATACACTTGGTTCAAAACAGCACAAAAATGAAAGTTGATCGCCATTAGATGCTCATTTTTGAAGTCAATGATTTGTAGATTTGTTATTTTTCATTTTAGGATTATTAATTACATTAAAAACATTACCAACAACAATAACAACACAGCAACTACAATGCATCAACAACATCAAAAACAACAACAGCATCAACAAAAACAAATCAACAACAGCAACAGCAACAAACAACACAAACGTCAACAACAACCCATCAACAACAACACATCAAATCAACAACAACAACAACAACCACAACCTTCATTGAGTGCCATATTGAAATGATGATGACGTATCATATCGCACTGATCCATCGTATAAGCGTTGGATGACGTCATTCGTGACGTCATAATCATCATCATCATCATCATTATTATCTTCATTGTAGTAGTCAACATTTTTCCATGTACTTTATTCACCGAAATCATTTTTGATGGGGCTAGCGATGTTGAATGGCCATCGTTTGGTGATGATGACAATGATGACGCTGATGATGATGATGACGCTGATGATGAAGATGATGACGATGAAGATGACGATGTTCGGTGTGTTTTATAAGTCATACTTTCATATTCTTCTACATTAGACGCTTGGCAATTACTAATCCGTTATACTAAGTCGTAATAACGATGTCAATGATGGTAATGGTGATGATTGTGATGACGATTTTGATGATGATAATGATGATGATGAGGAGGAGGAGGAAGACGATGAAGAAGAAATGATGATAACGACGATGAAGATTTTGAGGTTGTTGATCTGTGATAGGGATATACGGCTAGGCGAACCTGGTTAACATATGATTATTATTATTATTATAGATACTATAATTATTATTTTTAGAATGAATGACCGAACGAACGATTGAGATGAACGAACGAACGAACGAACAAACGAACGAATGAGTATAAATGGATGGATATTTGAAGACTTCAAATAAACTAAATAGCTTTAGAATTTAGACTCATATAAATCAGCTAAAAGTCTATAATAATAATAATAATAATAATAATAATAATAATAACAATAATAATAACAATAATAATATTATTATTATTATCAATATTATTATTATTATTATTATTATTAAATATCTTGACGTAGTCGTTAACGTTGAATCGATTGAATGATTAATGATGTCTAGCTGTATTCTTATTATTCTTTTTTATTATTATTATTCTAACTATTATTCTAAATTCTAAAACTACTACTACCACTACTAATACTACAACTAATATTACTTCTACTACTACTACTACTACTACTACTACTACTACTACTACTACTACTACTACTACTACTACTACTACTACTACTACTACTACTACTACTACTACTATTACTACTACTACTACTGACAAAAGATAAAAAACGATGCCATAAGAAAACAACTTGGAAGACAAAAAACTGTGTATGAAAGTGTCAAGGAAAGAAAGCTGGGTATCTTTGGGCACATCTGCAGAATGACAGACGACAGACTGATCAAAAAAGTACTGATGAGAAAGAGGGACTGGAAGAAAAAAGTTGGAAGACCTGTGAGGAAGTCGATGGATGATATCACGGATTGGACGGGGATTGGAACATTGGGCTCAATGAAGATGGCGAGGGAAAGAAAAGGATTTTTGAGAGATAGAAAAATACCATCGGCCTCAACGGTCCCTTAAAGGATTACAGAGGATTATTGAATGAATGAAACTACTACTACTACTAACTACTACTACTGCTACTACTACTACTACTACTACTACTACTACTACTACTACCACTAACTACTACTAATAATAATAATGATACGTCCAATTAAAACTCATCTCGTCAAAAAATACGAAAGAAATACAAAAAACCAAACGAAAATAAAAACGAAAAATATTTATAATAATAATATTTATATTATTATTATTATTATTGGTAGTAGTATTATTATTAAGACGTTATAATTGTTATTATAGTAATTGTAAGTATTATTATTATTATTATTATTAATATACTCTCACAGTAATATAACCACAACTGCTCCTACTACGGTAAATTCTACTACTGCTACTACTTCTGATGTGCAGCTACTTCTTCTACTACTGCTTCTGCTACTTCCAATACCGCCGATGTTAATAAGTTAAAATAGGCTTAGATCGTGGCAAAAAATAGAATAAGCAATTTGAATTCTAGTTAAAATTTGGCATCTGCACCATGAACAAGTCATCCAAAATGGTTAATAAATAATTAAAAACAACAACAATAATAATGATAGAACAATTATAAAATAATAACAACAGTTATTATTATTTAAAAATTATTTTATAAAAAATAACCGACTAACCAAATTTATAAAACCAGCGCTCAAAGTCAGAACCCAAATGTTACTGAGAGGAATTTTGTAACACATATGTATATGTATGTTTGTATGCATGCATGTATGTATGTACGTATGTATGTATGTATGTATGTATGTATGTATGTATGTATGTATGTATGTATGTATGTATGTATGTATGTATGTATGTATGTATGTATGTATGTATGTATGTATGTATGTATGTATGTATGTATGTATGTATGTATGTATGTATGTATGTATATGTAAGTATGTATGTATAATGTTGCGGTTATGCTTCAAGTGTTTTCATTGCTTATTACCATTTTTCAGTATGCAGTAATACGCATGCATGTTTGTTTGTTTGTTTGTTTGTTTGTTTGTTTACATGTTTGTATAATAATAATATTAATATTAATTATTATTAATAATATAAATGTTATAAAGTGTTAATTAACATTCAAGTTTTCAAAAGCTCATACAATCGTCAAAACACAAAAACAAAACGAAACGAAATGACATCTGTAGAAACTTCAAACGGACAACTTAATCAAAAAAATCGTACACACAAATCCACAGTCAACAAACATTGCTGTCTATTAACCCGGCTTAAATGAAACTGTTTTCAACATCTTCTTGATTGAACTTGACAACATCTAGAGCCAGTAGGCAAAAGACTCATGGAGTATACACGGTAATATTTTTTGAATAAAGTTTCGTTTGAGTCTAAGGAACTGGCGAAAAACCTCAGACTCATATAGAAGGAAGATGGCATTTTCCATTAACATTTGCTTTCAGAATAATTTGCTCTGAGTTTTTCACACACTTAAATGACTAGGTAGAAATTTCAAGTGATTCAGTTGTCGACAGACAGACAGCCTGCGAAGTTGGGAAAGAATAGCCGAAACAAGATCAAATTTGGCTTTTACGTTTACACACGCACACACACCACATACACACATACATACATACATGCACACACATACATACACACACATACATTTATACATACATTCATATATACATACATACACACATACATACATGTATGCATCTATGTGTATAAGTTTATTGTGTGTGGCCGATAGATTAGAACTCGTGAATAAGCGTAAATCAATCAATCATTCATTCATTCGTACATTCTTAATTCATTCATTCTTCATTCATTCATTCAGTCAATCAGTCAAATAATTTATAAGGTTACGACACTTGTTGCAACCGAAACTATTGTACTTCTACTGCTACTACTATCACAACTACACTTACTTCTACTTTCATTGTTTCTATACATACAAACATGCAAACATACAAACATTCAAACATACAAACATACAAACATGCAAACATGCAAACATACAAACATACAAGCAAACACATGTACCAAAAAACCACAAGTATGAGAGAGAAACATGCATATTAGATAAAAAAAAATAATAGCGATAATAAAATATAACAATTAAATAAATAAATAATAATAATAAAAATGCTAATTGTTCTTTGTTTGCGTCATTAAAACGGTGTATACATCTAAATAATGGTTTAATAACATGGTGTTTTCAATTGAGCTTGTTTTTAAAGCGTTGTGAGCAATCTTAGTTATATTAAATAGCTGCTACAACTACTGCTACTACCACAACGACAGTAGTATTAGCAGCGGCGACAACAACAACAACAGCTGCAATATCGCAGCCATACCAGTCACAACCACTACTACACTCCTACTACACCTACTCATACAACACCAACATTAACGACAATGACATCATCAACAACAACAACAGCAGCAGCAGTTGTTGAAAAAATACTACTGATATTATTGTTGATTCCTACAAACCTGATGATGGTCGCTTCGCAGTTGACTTGTTTCGAATGCGACTCCTGTGCCCTACCTTTCGACGACAATCCGGAAAACTTTAAAAAAGTCCAGTGCTCAGGAGCTTGCTACATCAGCAACTACACATGTGTGGTTCATTCATTTGCTTGCTTATTGTGTCATTTTTGTTATTTTATCATTCGTTCGTTTGTTTGCTCGTTCGTTCGTTTGTTTATTTGTTCATTCATTCATTCTCTCAATATCTCATTTGTTTGTATCATCACTTGTTCATTCGTCGAGGGGATCGTTCGTTCATTCGTTTAAAGCGTTTGCTCATTTGTTCATTCATTCATACATTCACTCATTCACACACACACAAACACGCATACACACGCACGTACGTACATAAACACGCACACACACACACACACACACACACAACCCGACAGTGGACGACGACGACTACGGGCTGATAGAGGGGACATCCCGCGGCTGCCTGCCAAAACTCGAGCCAAAGGAATTTCCCTGCTACAACTGGAAGAATGACAGTGAATCAGTTACAGGCTTCTTATGCGAATGCTCGCTACCGCAAGCTGACTGCAACAAAGAGTGGCCAGATAAAATATCCTACAAAACTGACCCTTCCACACCAACTACGGCCCAGTATACTAGAGGGCCCTTCACCACCGAAGTTCGACCCCAGGGGGGTTCCGTCAGTTTGGGGGTTTTAAAGTTTCAAGTGTTTTTTTGTTTTGGAGTTGTGAATTTGTTGCTTTTGTTGGTGTAACGTTTTGAATTTTATGCTGATGGTGGTAATGATAGTGATGATGCTGGTGATGATGCTGGTGATGGTGATGTGATGATGATGGTGGTGGTGGTTATGCGATGATGATAGTGGTGATAGTTATGATTGTGATGATAATTGTATATACTGTATGATCTGAACCTTAGTTTTTTTTTTTGATTTTTCATTAACGTAATGTCGCGTTCATTTTGACTTTAATAATTAAATGTTTGCTTTTTTGAGAAAAAAATTAAAATAAATTTTAATTCGAAATAATTTTATAGCCAAAAATATGTTTTTTTTGAAAAAAAATTGAGATAAATTTTAATTCAAAAATATATAAACAATAAATATATATAAAATAAAAATATACTATAAAAAATAAAAGCCAAAAGATATCGAGACCGAAATCATTCTGAGTGGATAACGTTGGCGATTTTTAAAAAGATTTGCAATGAGAAGTTGTACAACTAACACACTGCAACAAAAACAACAGCATTTATAAATCTACTACTACTACTACCACCACCACTACTACTACTACCACCACCACTACTACTACTACTACTAATAATAATAATAATAATAATATAATATAATAATAATATTAATCGAATAATTAAACGATCGTACCGCTTTTGGTGACGTAAGGTTGTAAATAAATAAACAAACATTTATTGCTTGAAACAAGCCGGCTAAAAGGCATAGACTGTGAATGAATGAATGAGGGAATGAATGAATGAAAAAATGAATGCATGCATGAACAAATGAATGGGCATTTAATATGCGAATTAACCGGTCTTCTATAAGAAAAACCTTATAAATAAGGATCATACAAACTATCAAACCGCAAAATCAATCTACCACCAAGCGCAACATTAATGAAGCCAATGTCGTTACTTCAACCTCTCCTAAAACCTCAGCTACAACTACTGCTGCTACTAAAGATGGTGTTGTTTTTACTTGGAACGCAAAGTACAATGGGACTAAAATGCTACGCGTGTCCGTATTGTCCGGATCCATTTGATCCTGAAGTTATGAAGAAAAATGTGACCGATTGTCCGGCTCCGAAAGTCTGTTACCATGGGAATTATACAGGTGTGTTGTTGTCTTGGAGAATTTTTTGAAATTTTTTGTTTGTTTTTTTTGGTGGGATTTTTGAATAATTCGTTTTTTTTTTATTTGGAAGGATTTTTAAATTTAATTTGTTTTTGCGTTTGTTGGCTTAGTTTCTTGTTTTTATGTTTGTAGTCTTATCAGCAATAATCAATCAATTTAAATTCAGTCATCCAATCAATCAATTAATCAATCAATCAATCAATCATTCAATTAATCTATCAATTAATCTATCAATTAATCTATCAATCAATCAATCAACCACCTAACTAAATTAATTACAATCAACCAACCAACCATCCAACAAGCCAGCCAGCCAACCAACCAACCAACCAGCCAAACAACCAACCAACCAAACAACCAACCAACCAACCAACCAAACAGCCAGCCAGCCAGCCAACCAACCAACCAAACAACCAACCAACCAAACAGCCAACTAATCACTCAATTTTTAACAGTTGAAGACCAGGAGATTGGTGACATTAATGGTGTTGCCAAGGGGTGCGTAGAACCAAAAGGCGGTGAATATAACTGCTACAAATACAAAGAGAAGGATTCCGCTGGTTGGTGATGATGACGTCATCGTCGTCGTTGTTGTTGTTGATGGTTTTTATGTGCTTTCATTATTATTGTTGTTACAATTGCAAATACAATATCTTTGTTGTGAACGACAACATCAACAACACGAACAACATCAACAACATTAACAACAACAACAAAGCAACACCAACAACATCAACAACAACATCAACGACATCAACAATGACAACAAAGACACAACATAAAAAAAATTAGGATTCATTTGTGAATGCAACGATGCTGACAATTGCAACTTGAATTGGCCGAAAAATCCCAGGTACGAAACTCCCAAAAAAGAAAGAGCCACTAGTCCATACGTGTCGTCTGTCTATTTTCATAGGGCCTGCCAATATACGGTTCTGCCGGCTCTATCCATTTTGGCAACCACCTTTGGTGATTTTTTCGTCTGATTGAAGTTTTTTGATCAATTGATTGATAGAATGGTTGATTGGTTGGTTGGTTTGTCGGTCGATCGATCGATTGATTGATTTATTGATTGACTGAATTGACTGGATTGATTGGATTGAATTATAAACTGATTGGTCAGTTGATATATTTTATTCATTTATAATAATATAACAATAATAATAATAATAATGCGTAGGTTTGCGTTCAGGTTCATAAACCGAAGACCGGTTTTTATATTTTCTTTAAATGGAAAAACAATTGTTCTTAGTTTAGCCTCAAGAAAACAATAGCATACAAACATACATACATACATACATACATACATACATACATACATACACACACACACACACACACACACACACATACACACACACACACATACATACCCATACATTTGAGAAAAAAAATATTCAAATATATTCAAATACGGATGGATGGAGGAATGGATGAAAGAGAACAAACAAAGTGAAAGATGATCACTCTTTCTTTGATGAGAGAGATGATGACGACGACGATGATGACGACGATGATGGCAAGGAAGGGAATAATTAGAATGGTGATGATTGGGAGGATGGCAATGACGTATGCTATAATTACTAAAATTATGATTTTTGTTATTATTATTATTATTTTTATTATTGTTGAGGGTTATTGCGGTTTCACACTTTTGGCGCTAAGAACGAGCGCGTAAAATTTCGCGAAAGGGAAAAATGCGTGTACGTATGAATGTGTTTGTGTATGTGTGTGTGTTTGTGTGTCTGTGTGTATGTATGTATGTGTGTATGTATGTATGTATGTATGCATGTATGTATGTATGTATGTATGTTTGTATGTATGTATGTATGTATGTATAAAAACCTATGCTTATTTATGCATACGTTCACACACACACTCACACATACACGCACACTCACACATACACACACACTTACACATACACGCACACTCATACACAAACAAACGAGCATACAAGGTCATAAATTTTTCTTTACGTGTCAGTTTGAACTTAGCGAAAAAATATTCACAACAGATGTAAGGTTGAACCAAGAATTATTTTGTGTATGTATGCGCGTGTGTTTGTTCGTTTGTATGTTTGTTTGTGTGTATGTGTGTATGCATACATGTATGTATGTATGTATGTATGTATGTATGTATGTATGTATGTGTGTGTGTGTGTCTGTGTGTGTGTGTGTGTATGTTTGTGAGTATTACAAATTTTCAGCAAGCCTCAAAATGTTTAACGCCAACAAATAATATTAAAACAAAACAAAACATTCGACACGGAATTCAAAATCTTTACACATTGGCAATAATATTACAATTATGACGTCATGGTCATCATCATTAACGTAGTCCCCGAATTAAACATCATCACTATCTTCATCATCTTCATTGTCAATGTGATCATTATGATGACGAAGACGACGATGACGACGATAATGACGTTGTTGTTGTTGTTGCTGGGTCAAATGTTGTTGTTGTTGCTGATGTTGTTGTTGATGTTGTTGAGGTTGTTGAGGTTTTAGATCGAGCGCATTTAGTCTTTGTTGTTGTTGAGGTTGGGGTTTTTGATCAACATCTAGCTGTCGTCGTTGTTGTTGATGTGATTGATCATGTGATTGTTGTTGCTGTTGTTGTTGTTGTTGATTTCGATTATGATTATCATCGTCGTCAACAAAGTTCACCATGTTGTATACATTTGTTCTGAATCTATGAATTTGACTTGTTATAGCATGTCGGTTGATGTTAAAGTCAAGTCCATTATTACTATTATTATAATTATTATTATTATTATTGTCATAATTATAATTATTATTATTACTACTATGCCAATAGTTGTAGTAGTCGTAGTCGTTATAATATGGATCGTTGAAGAGGTAAAGATGCTGTTGCTGGTTATGGTAATGATTCAAAATGTTATTATTATTACTATTATTGTTACCGTTATTATTATTATCATTATTTTTATTATTATTATAATTATTATTGTCATTATTATTTTTATTCTCGTAATTAATATAGTTACTGTTATTGGTAAACGCATTGAAATAAGTATTTCGATATCTTTTATTATTATTATTATTATTATTATTATTATTATTATTATATGTGGTATGTGTAGAAGCAGCAGCAGCAGCAGTAGTAGTAGTAGTGGCGGCTGTAGTAGCATCTTTAGTGCCCTTCCGACTTCTTAACGCACAACTGATATCATTATAATAGTAATAGGTATTTTTATTACCACAGTTATAATAATTATTATTATAGTTGAAAATATAGTTATTTTTATTAATGTTTCTCTTATTCATGTGGGCCCATTCAGGGTGGGGCTCGCCGGGCTTGCCACTGTTTAGGGCGTTACTAAGCTTGACGATCTGCCGCTTGTCTTCTTGGGCTTCGTCCTCGCTCGAGTCTCTGATTGGTCGGATGTTTGGTGAAGTAATCGGTGATTGGTCGGATGTTTGGTGGAGTGATCGGTGATTGGTCAGATGAATAATGAAATGATTGGTGATTAGACGGTTGATTGATTGGAGTGATTGGTGATTGGTCGGTTGTTTGGTAGAGTGAATTGGTTGGTTGATTGATTGTTGAATTGATAGATGAATGAATAAATGAATTAATACATGAATGAATGAATGAGTGATTCATTGAATAAATATTGATTAATTGATTGAATGAATGAATATATAAATTCATGAATGACTATTTGATAAACTGATCACTTGATCAAATAAGCCCCGCCTACTTTTCTTCACTGACATCTTCATCATCAAATGAGATGAGCCGATGGCAGAGGGCACAAATTTTATTGGCCTCCAAGAAACAGGCCTCGCAGTACAAACCTATTTTAGATTGGTCGACACGTCGGGATTGAATAAATTAAACTAACTTGCAAAAATTAATATTTATTAGTAAATATCATATAACCATTTGTCAGTTCATTCGTTCGTTCATTCATTCATTCATTAGTTATCATACAAACGTTCATTTAATTATTGCTTTTTATTATAACATTCAAACAAATACACACACAAAACTCACACATACACACATGCAAACAAACACACACCCACACATACAAACAAACGAACAAACATGCCAACAAACATACATACATACACACCTTGGCAACCGTAACTACTACACTTGAAAAAGCCAGGATCGTGTGGCAGGCCACTGGTGCCACACATTAAACAGTACAGACTCTCATAGCCAATGCATTGTAAGCAGTCGTCGACTAAGGCAAATCTAAGTAGCGATTGTAAAATTAGCAGCCTCAAGTAGTAGTAGCAATTATAATAGCAGCAATAGTAGTAGTAGTAGTAGTAGCAGCAGCAGCAGTAGTAGTAGTAGTAGTAGTGGTAGCAGTAGTAGTTGTAGTAGTAGTAGTAGTAGTAATAGTAGTAGTAGTAGGTATAGCAATCTTAACAGCTAAATAACAAAACCAACGAACAAAAAACGAAACGAGACGAAACCTAGCAGCTAGTTTGTCGATCATCGATATCTTCTTCGATAACCGACCGGCCGAATCTGCGACTCGATCGAAGTCGGATTTCATCATTGGTATCCGCTTCCTGAGAATGTTGTTGTAGAGCCAGATGGCGCGCATGATGCGGCGCTTCGGGTAAAACGCGTCGCAAACTTTCAATCGGATCCGGAAAATGTACGGCCGGAAGTACACGGATGCCAGGAGGAAGGCGTAGATCAACGCTGTCGTGATGGTGACGGTGATGATGATAGTGACGACGACGATGATGATGGTGGCGATGATGATGGTGGTGGTGATGATGATGATGACGACGATAGTGACGATGATGGTGGTGACGACGTTGATGATAATGACGACGATGATGATTGCGGTGGTGGTGGTGATGATGAAAATGAAGAAATAAAAGAAAGAGAGAGAGAAAGAATGATAGAGCAAGATGGAGAGAGAAATAGAGAACGGTAGAGAAAGGAATGAAACAGGTGGAAAATAAAAAAAGAGAGAGTGAGAGAGAGAGTCAAGAAAAAAAGAAAGAGAATTAAAAAGAAAGAGTGACTTACAAACTCTAAGGAGATCTCTTAGGTTGAACTCGAAAACCTTTGTGGTGCAGCTGGCCAGGATGTTTTTGTCAGATTTAACGGCAGCGAACGACTCCACCAACGTCCTATACATCTCGGCCAGGAAACTTTCGCCCTCAACTTCTATAGAAAGCGCTATATAAATGGATGGATGGATGGATAAATTGGATGAATGAATGAATAAAAAAAATGGACGGTTGAAAAAAAATTGAATGAATGACGGAACGATTAACTGACTGAATGAATGAATGATTGATTGATTGATTGATTGATTGATTGATTGATAGAATGAGCAACTGATTTAACGAATGAATAAACGAATGATGAACAGACGAACAATCGAAGGAATGAATGAATGAATGAATGGATGGATTGATGGATGAATGAATGAACGAACGAATGAACAAGCAAACTAAAAATGAATAAACGTACACTCAAATTTCATAACCATTAATAGACTCACCAAAACTTATTATCTTAATTGTCACTAAGTTCCTCTGGAACGACTCAACACTTATGAGAACCAGGTAATCCATCAAAAAGACCTTTGAAATTTGGGATTTTGATGTTCATTAAGCGCTATAAAAATAAAAGAATGAATGAATGAATGATGAATGAATAAATAAATAAATGGAAAATAGATGGTTGAATTGATGGATGGATAGGTCAATGAATGAATGAATGAATAGATTGATGAAAAAATAACTCATGAGAATAATCTTTAAAATTCGTGATGATGAAAATGCTGATGACGAAAATGGGCGCTAAATAAATAAACAAATGAATAGAGGGATGGATGGATGGATGGATGGATGGATGAATGGATGGATGTATGGATGGATATATGAGTGAATGGATGAATGAATGGATGAATGAATGAACGAATGACGAAACGATTAAATGAATGGTACCTGTAACGATAAGTAGTAGAGCACGCATATGAATATCATCATTGGCTTTCTTCCCTTCAATTCTTTATCTGATAAATCCCCGCCTAAGTGGGATGAGGAAAAAAAATGGCGATGATGATGAATATCCTTTCATCATTCTTATCATCATCATCAAATCATCGTCATTTTTTTTCTCTTTCTCTCACAAGCTCTCTCTTTCTCTCTTTATCCTCTTTCTTCCACCATCTTCTCTATAAATCTCTTCAACTGGCTTCCGCAAGGGCTAAAATTGTAGACCTCTTTTTTTCTAATTTCTCTCTCTCTTTTTTTTTCGTCTCACTTTTTATCTCTCTCTCTCTCTCATCAACATCTCCCATCTTCCTCTCTGTTGATTTCCTTTTCTTTACTTATTCTTCAGAGGCGAAATGGTAGACCGTTTTTACATTTTTGCTTCTTCTTCTTTTCTCTCTCTCTCTCTCTCTCTCTCTTTTTCTTTTTCTCTTTCTTCTCCACATCACTATCTCCCACCTTCCTCTCCGTAGATTTCCTTTTCCGGTTTCCTGAGGGGCAAGATGATGGGCCTCTTTCTCCGTTTCCTCCTCTCATCAATTTCCTTCATGGTGCTGTTGACGATGACGTTGTCGTGTCGGTCGAAGCAGTAGTAGTTGTAGATGTACCACAGGGCTCTGTGTGTATGTGAATGTATGTGTGTGTACGTGTGTGTATGTGTACGTGTGTGTATGTGTGTTTGTGTATATGTGTTTGTCTGTGAGTGTGTTTGTCAGTGGGTGGTTGTGTGCGGCGTCTGTGTGTGTTTTTTATGTGCGTGTGTTTTTTGTGTGAATGTGTGTGTGTTTGTATGCGTCAGTATGTGTATGTGTAAGTGTGAATAATATTAAAAGTACGAGCTGAATGAAATGTAAACAATAATAAAATAATAATAATAATAATAATAGGAATTGAAATCAGCCCCTGTGGACTCAGCACATATAACAAGTAAGGATCACTACGCATTCGAACACATTCTCTGCAACATCCGAGCCTGAAACCTTACCAACTACACCGCCACTCACTTCACCACAAAAACTTACAAAAAAAAAAAAAAAAAAAACTTTTTCATCTACATTTCAATTTTCATTGAACAGTAAGAACGGTAGAGGAGAGTACAAACTCAATAAAGAGATTAGCGACCAGCATGTACACGAAGTAGAGAGCATACTGGCTATACTTGACGATGAAGTTGTACACGCCGTAGAAGGCCTCGGTGAAGATTTTCTTCGCCACGTCAACGAACGTTTTCGTCTGCGTGACCTCATACTCGGTTATGTAAATGACCTAGTTTCGGAGGATGATGACACTGATGATGATGATGACGGTGACCTACTTACATATACTGTTATGTAAATGACCTAGTTTCGGAGGATGATGACACTGATGATGATGATGATGACAGTGACCTAGTTACATATACTGTTATGTAAATGACCTAGTTTCGAAGGATGATGATGATGACACTGATGATGATGATTACTTACGGTGACCTAGTTACATATACTGTTGATTGATAATGAGGACGATGGTGAAAATGATTATGGTCACAACGATAAAAAGCAAATGAGTAGAAAGTGGTTTTTATCGATTTCAAAATGTCCATGTACGATGACGAAAGTTATGATGGCGATGACGATGATGACGGTGGCAATGATGATGATGATGATGATGGTAGTGGTAGTAATGATGATGATGACGATGGCGATGTTGATAATGATCCTCACTTCGACACTAAAATCCGCGCTTCCTACTAGTCCGGATATACTCTTCCCTATAGAACCTGATGAGGATGAGGATGATGATGATGATGATGATGGTGTTGACGACGACGACGGTGTGATGAAAAAGATGTTAATGATGATGATAACAATGATGATGATGATACACACACACACACACATACATACATACATACACGCACACCCACTTATATACACACATACACAATTTCGCATTTCAAATTGGTCATTACAACAGTTGAACCGGGCGTCCTAACCTTTACACAATATTATTAATATAATTATTATTATTATTATTATTATTAGTAGTAGTAGTAGTAGTAGTAGTCGTAGTTGTAGCAGTAGTAGTTGTAGTAGTAGCAGTAGTAATAATAGTAGTAGTATGAGAGAATCGTGCATCCATTTGAATACACTTAATTACAATCAATTCCATTAGACATTATCATCATCATCATTATTATCATCGTTATAATAATAATAATAATTGTTATTATTATTATTATTATTAGTAGTAGTAGTAGTAGTAGTATTATCTTTATCTTTACTGGTCAGGGCGGTCCACATCTGTATGATGGCTCCGAAAGCTTGTGGCATATAACATAGCAGGTATTTTATTACTGTTATGGAAGAATAATAATAATAATAATATTCGTATGTGTCTATGTATGTACAGTGAAATAATTATGACCACTGTTATAATTAATTAATTAAAATTAATTATGATGAAAATTATGGCCTTAATTCTAGCAGCCGACTGACCACAGAAGTAGAAGCACATGAGGTAGCCAATCATGAGCGGGTTGCAGAGCACTGTCAAGAACATGTAGCTCAAATAACGCCTACGATGACGACGACGACGATGATGATTATTACTATTATTATTATTATTATTATTATTATTATTATTATTATTATTATTATTATTATTATTACTACTACTACTACTACTACTAATATTATTATTATTATTATTATTATTATTACTACTACTACTACTACCAATATTATTATTATTATTATTATTATTATTATTATTATTATTACTACTACTACTACTACTACTAATATTATTATTATTATTATTATTATTATTACTACTACTACTAC
This sequence comes from Helobdella robusta, assembly GCF_000326865.2. Classification (NCBI taxonomy): domain Eukaryota; kingdom Metazoa; phylum Annelida; class Clitellata; order Rhynchobdellida; family Glossiphoniidae; genus Helobdella; species Helobdella robusta. The sequence goes on along the minus strand of NW_008704903.1, from coordinate 1,185,308 downwards.
TACCAATATTATTATTATTATTATTATTATTATTATTATTATTATTATTATTATTATTATTATTATCGTGCATGACAATATTAACAATTTATTACAATTTTAACAATTTATTTTATTTTATTTTATTTCATTTTATCTATTTTGATTTGATTTTATGTCTTCTGCAATAATAAAAGAGTTCAAATTATTATTACTATTATTTAATATTATTTTATAGCATTTTTACAAATTTTATCATTGCGCATTATTTTATTGACATTAACTTATATATATATATATTTTTTTTATCATTGTATGTTTTTTTATGGTGAAAAATAAAAGATGTCCCCATTATTATTATTATTATCATCATTATTATTATTATTTATATATTTTATTTATATATTTTTATTTATCATTATCATTATTATTATATATATATATATTTTAAATATTGTATGTTTTTTTATGGTGAAAAATAAAAGATATTCCCATTATTATTATTATTATCATTATTATTATGATTATAATTATTATTATTTTTTTTATTATTAAATTATTAAATTTAAATTATTATTTGATTATTTTTTTTATTTGATTTTATTATTATTATTATCATCATTATTATTATTATTGTAATTATAATAATAATTACTTGCAATTCCTGTATGGAAAAAGTAGAATGACCTCGCACTTCTTACACATGAAGTCAACGAAGAATGTACAGAGGCTCTTGAAGTTTTTACACTTGGCGGCGATCATCCTCAACATCCCCTCTGAGATAATTATAACTATAATTATAATTATCTCGAATATAATTATTATGATTACGATAATAATTATAATGAGGATGATGATAATTATGATGATGATAATAATTATGACGATGATAATAATTATGACGATGATAATAATTATGATGATGACGAGGATGATAATTATGACGATGATAATAATTATGACGATGATAATAATTATGACAATGACGTTAATTATGACGATGATAATAATTATGACGATGATGATAATTATGACGATGATGAAAATTATGACGATGATAATAATTATGACGACGATGATAATAATTATGACGATGATGATGATAATTATGATGATGTTAATAATTATGACGTTGATAATAATTATGACGATGTTAATAATTATGACGAGGATGATAATTTTAAAAATTTCTGAAAGCTAACGGTGGAACTTAACAGTTTTGACGAACATTTGGATCCCGGACCGTATGTAATCGCTGTAGTTGTTCATCAGCTCCTTATTCTTTTCCATAGAGCTGTAGGCACCTTTGCGTGGAAAAAATACCTCATTACCACTATATTACTACTACTACTGCTGCAGCTGCTACTACGAATACTACTGCCGCAGCTGCTACTTCAGCTACTACTGTTGCTACTGCTGCAGCTACTACTGCTGCAGCTACTACTGCTGCTACTGCTGCTACTAATGGTGACGTAGCTGCTGCTTCTCCTACTGCTGCTACTACTACTAGTGGTGTAGCTAATTTTAGTAATGCAGTTACTTGCTTACTGGAAAAGTATAGCGAATCGACTAACTATTCAATGGGTTGGCAGCATTGTCGCCAAAGTTTATTGTATGGTTATAGACGGCTTCAACCAAGCACACCAAATCGGTTATAATGATCTCCGAGTTTAGCCTGATGTTGACGACTGGCCCTTGAGTTATAAGGTAGATGGCGTAGATCAACATTGCCCATGTTATTTTCTCTGTGGTTGGTTGGTTAGTTGGTTGGTTGGTTGACTGGTCGGTTGGTTGGTTAGTTGGTTAGATGGTTGGATAGTTGGTTGGTTGGTTGACTGGTTGGTTGGTTGGTTAGATGGTTGGATAGTTGGTTGGTTGGTTGGTTGGTTTTTTCCTTGGCTGGTCGATTGATGTACATCAAATTTAAACAAACAAAACGATCGAATGACGCAACAAAAATACGTACAAATCTTACAACCCTATCATACACACACAAACAACCAAACAAACACACACACACACATTCAACTAGCCAGCCAGCAAACAAACCTGAAGCAATGTTAATGGTAACAACGCATATATAGAGCCTTACAAACGGGTTGAACCAGAGTAGAAAACTGATAAAGAGACCCGCAGCCCCACAGTAAAGGAACCAATACCAAGCGTCATAGTCGAATACGTATATCATGACCATCGCTGCGCTGAATGTTACGAGCCAGCCGGCCGTGAATGCTGTGGTTTTAGAAATTTCGGAAACAGTTGTACTAGTATTTGACAGAGTCTTGAAGTGGGATTGTGAATACGACACTCTTGTATTTAAGTAGTACTACTACTACTACTACTACTACTACTACAACAACAACAACAACTACTAATACTAATACTACTGTTACAAAACATTAACCGAAAGATTTGTATACAATTCTTCCATATAAAAATTTATTAGCCAACATGATGCCACATTTGAAATTTGGACGCCACATCAACAACATCTACTACTACTACTACTAATGCTGCTGCTGCTACTACTACTACTACTACTACTACTACTACTACTACTACTACTATTACTACTACTACTACTACTACTACTACTACTACTACTACTACTACTATTACTACTATTACTACTACTTCTACTACTACTACTGCTGCTGCTGCTGCTACTACAATTACTACTACTACAATTGCCACAACTGCTACTAACATAATTACTACTAATAAAAAATACTAGCCGATAACGTTGGTATAAAGCTCTTTCATGTACGGGTTATTTGCAAACATGTTACACCTTTGGAAGTGGAACAACTTGGCGATGCCTTCTTTCTGCTCGAGACAACAAGGGCAGAAGATGGCAATCGTCCAATCCCTCAACTTCGACACTCCTTTTCTCACTATATCGCTCAGTCTATTAGTAATTAGTAATTAAACAGATTATTATCATTAAGCCATCTAACTTAATTAGTGTTCGGGAGTCTGTGATCCATAATTAAACAAACCATCGTCAAAGTACATACTGAATTATATTATATTATTCAATGTTAATGATAATACCATTACTAGAATACCACTTGAAACCACTGAATATTACTTAACAGGACTTGACAAAACTTAATAAAATTGAACATTACTTAGTTTTATCTTGCCCCAAGGCTATTTTTTCGGCGTCGATTTGAGCGTCGGCAACCTTATTAACACCACAAGCACCTCCAGATGCGTTCATGAAATCCTTCGGATTTGACATTAAACTTTTCATTTTTTCCGATTTAAAGTTTTAATTAAGTAGAATAATAATTAAATTGTTAATTTAAATTGAAATTTTGAATAAATTTGAGCGGATTTTGAAAGAATGATTCATTTTTTTCAACTGTCAGAAACGTCATTTTTTTTTTGAATTCGCACACGTTTGTACATTACGTCCCTTTAAAAAGTGCTGAGTTATTTGTAATACAGGTGTTTAGGAGAAAATTTGTGAGAATTTAACAAAAATTAAGTAAAATATTGTTTATTTAAATATATTTGGTCTATTTTTCAATTAATATTTATGATATATCTCATGAAAATTTTACGTTATATTTCATTTTTACAGGTGAACAGTAATAAAATTTTCATCTCATCCACATCATGCTAATCTCAACATCTAACATTCAAACCGCGAAACTTTAAACTAAATTTTCACATTTTCACATTTTTTCTGGCAAAATTTATAAATTTTCAACCTAAATTATTAAAAATAATTTATTTAATAATAAAAAAGATAGAAAAAAATGTGGATACAAGTACGGAGTATGGACGGTAAAAAGCTGGTCCGCATCGATGGACTGTCCAAGTTAACGAAAATTGAAAATTTACGTGAAAAGTTAGTGAAACACTTTGACGCCCCCGTCGAAAGACAGAAACTATTCTGCCGTGGAAAAATGGTTAGTCACGTGGTTTTCATTTAAATTTCGGTTTTGTATTTAATCTTAATTATTTATTTTAATTTTAAATTCTAATTAAAAAACTAAGTAACCTTTTTTTAAGACTTAAGTAGTTTATGAGCCTATGTTTCTTTTTGACTGTTACATACTAAATTGTAGAAATTATTTTCTACCTGACAGATGGTCGATGGCCATACTTTATTCGATTACAACATTGCCCTGAATGAAGTTATCCTAATTCTCGTCAGGCCGATATTAGAAGAAGATGAAAAAGATCCTACATCTGAATCAACTACTGATGGGGCCAATAATAATAATGAAAATAATAATTTAAATAATAATAAAATAAACACTGATAATGATAATGATGATGATGGTAGTACACAATTAAATAAAGAGCAGCTGACGGTTGAAAATAAAAAGAATAATTTGTATAAGGTGTTTTTTTTTTTATTTTATTTTCATAAACAAATGGTAAAGTTAAAAGTATTGATAACTTATAATAATAAAAATAATAATAATAAATTGATAAATATAATTCTATATACAGGTTGGGGATGTACTAGACATTAGGGATGTGACATTAGGTGCCTGGTTCGAAGGTGATCTCGTCAAGGTTGTCCCCAGGACTCGCAGAATCAACAATAATAACAGTAATAATAATGATATTAGTAATAGTAATGATAGTAGTAAAGACATTGGTCTAGATGATAAAGAAAGCAAAGTTAGTGGAATGAAAGAAGATAAAATGAAGAAGAAGGATGAAACTAATCATGGATCCAAAAGGGACGATGATGATGATGATGACAAAAATGATGGTGATGATGATGATGGCTATGAATACCATGTCAGATATATAGGGTAGGCATGGTTTTTTGATTTATTCATTCATTCATTTTTTCATTCATTCATTCATTAAAATAAATTTCATCTCTATTCATAATTACAATTTATAATTATTCCATTATAATTAACTTTGTCAGAGATGACGATAGCAGCGATTTGACGATAGTCACGAGCAAAGATCTCAGACCACGTTCCTACAGAAAGATATCCCTAATCGACCTGAAAGTTAGTGAGAAGGTCATGGTCAATTATAATTACGACGAGCCGGCTGACAGAGGGTATTGGTACGACGCTGTCATCACTGAAATCAAAAACACTAAATCTTCAAAAGATGTTTATGCAACTATTTACATTGGGTATTACTTTTTATCAGTTTTTTTTTAAATTTTGTTAAAAATTAACTAACCAATCAGAGAAAAGTTTTTTATGTATTTAAATTAACCTTTCAAACATTCCGAGATATCAGGAAAGACCTTGTGCCGATGGAAAATTGCAGACTGCCTTTTATGAATGAAATTTTTGTCATTGAATCTCCAGGCTCTCAGAGGAATTCTATGATAGATGGTGAAGTAGCTGGAAACATTCCAAATAGTTGGTTGATTGATTGGTTGGTTGGTTGATTGGTTGGTTGTTAGGTTGGTTGATTGATTGGTTAGTTGATTGGTTAGTTGGTTGGTTGGTTGGTTGGTTGGTTGGTTGGTTGGTTGGTTGGTTGGTTGGTTGGTTGGTTGGTTGGTAGTCATTTGTTATGATAATTCATTAGGTTATTTGTGAATTTGCTATGCTAATTTATTTAGCAGTATATATATATATATATTCAAATTCGTTATTTTCATATTTCAGATTGGGAAATTACTGACACACAATTGTAATCATAATCCCAAATCACAATCAACACCTCAAGATCATATCACAATCCCATCATCCCAATCCTATCATCCCAATCTCAACATCCCAATCATATCGCACATCCCAACCTCAACGTCCCAATCATATCCCACATCCCAACCTCAACGTCCCGCAAACCTAAGGACCAGTGAAACCTGAATGCGACCACTGCAGAGATGATCCTGCCAGGAAGTGCAAACACTGCTCCTGCTGTGTCTGTGGGAGTAAGAAGGAACCGGAGAAGCAGCTGATGTGTGACGAGTGTAACTCCGCCTACCATATCTACTGCCTGAAACCACCTCTCTTGTCTGTGCCAGATGACGATGAATGGTCAGTTGAATGTGGAATGGTCTGGTGAACAGTGAAGGGAATGTGAAATAGTCTGGTGTGGGGTGTAAAAATGACAAAAAAAAACGTTATAATTTAATTTATTATTTACAATTCGTCATAATTTAATTTATTATTTACAATTCGTCATAATTTAATTTATTATTTACAATTCGTCATAATTTAGTTTATTATTTACAATTCGTTATAATTTAATTTATTATTTACAACTCATCATAATTTAATTTATTATTTACAATTCGTCATGGTAAGGTATTGTCCTGGTTGCAAGCTCGACACGTCTCAAGTTGTTCGAGCCGGCGAAAAATTGAAGGAGAGCAGTAAAAAAACCAAGATGGCCTCCTCACAATCCTCATCCAATAGGGATTGGGGAAAGGTTGGCTAGGTCAAGGACAAAATGGTGACCTTTTTGTTATTTAAATTTTTTTTCGATCTTCTATTGTCAGACACGCTTGTCCATTTAGAGACCAAAACAAAATGGCGAACGTAGAAGATACAAAATAAGATAAGAAGTTATCAAAATCACCGCGTCTTGAGTTTCGTTGGCTAAGAAGTTAAGCAAATAAGGCCCTATATAAATAACTTTTATATTATTATTCTATTATCTTTGTTTTTTTTTTATTATCTAGGGAATGGCCTGCCAGGGTAGATCGAAGATGTGTACGATCGTCCCTTCAAATCATTTCGGACCAGTTCCTGGGGTCGAAGTTGGTAGTCTTTGGAAGTTCAGAGTCCAGGTTAGTGGACAGAGAGGGAGGGTGGGTGGAAATACCTGTCTAGGGGGTGCCTTGGGTGATAAATTGATCTCCTATGTTGAAACAAATTTAACGTCCGAAACAAAATCCCTCAATTTGGATGTCGTCTTTGTAGTTACAGTTTTTAAACTTCATGTCTAATTTCCCTAATTGGTTTGAAGGTTAGTGAATCTGGGGTCCACAGGCCCCATGTTGCCGGCATCCACGGGAGGGAGAACGAGGGGGCCTACTCTATCGTCCTGGCTGGCGGCTATGAGGATGATTTAGTTAGCGCACACCTTTCTAGTTCATCTGTTTTCTTTGCTTTTTGGCTTGTTTGTTTATTATCTCTTATTTATTTCGTCGTCTATATCATAATTATCGCAAGAATTTTATTATAGTATTAATAATTTTATAATAATTATTTCGATAATAATTTTAAAATAATTTTATAATAATAATTTCCACGAAAGGACGATGGGTACGAGTTCACCTACACGGGCAGTGGGGGTAGGGATTTGTCAGGAAACAAAAGGACGGCCGGCCAGTCATGTGACCAGGTCCTAACTAGAATGAACAAGTGAGTGGAATTAGGGATGTGCATAATGTAATCATTACAGCCAAGATAGAGATGATTTTAGCTAGCTAGTTGGCGTAAGACATGACATGACATGTCGAGCCAGACATGAAAGCTCTAAATTCAAATGAAATGGATACAACTGATCGTCTAATTTGGCGCAAAAAGTTGATGGCAAAGAAAACAACGTCCTACCTCGGGAAACCGGGTCTCTGGACGCAAAACGAAGATTGGTTGATTGATAGTTGGCGTAGCTGATGTAGTGTTTCTATCGCGTTATACTGGTAGATTTATTTATTTATTAAGTTATTTATTATTGTTGTTGTTGTTGTTATTATTGTTTTTTTTAGTATTATTATTATTATTAATGTTCATTTTCTTCAAGGGCTCTTGCTAAGAATTGTGATGCTCCCATCAATAGCAAAGAAGGAGCTGAGGCTAATAACTGGAAAGCAGGTGTTGATGACGATCATCTAGAAGTGATGATGATGATGATGATATGGAAACGATGGTGATGATGCGGAAGTGATGACGATGATGATAATGATGCGCCTAAGATGATGATGATGATGATGATGACCAGGTCCTAACTAGAATGAAGATTAGAATGTTGATGCTTATGGCGTAAACTTCCTTCCTTTCTTTCTAACCAGACTTCATCGACACACTTTTCCATACTACCGTCTTACTTACTTTTTTTCCCCGCCCTAAAATCAGGTAAGCCGGTTAGGGTGGTTAGAAATAGCAAGGGTCGGAAGCATTCCCAATACGCGCCTGAAGATGGCAACAGATACGACGGTATTTATAAGGTATTGCAGTATTCCTTTTCTTTTTTTCTTTCAATAAAAATTAGATTCCAACAGATGTTGAGACGTGCAAGTCTTCATATATTATGAAAGTACATCAGGATTGTATGATACTTGGAGTATTGGTGGTGGTGATTATGATAATGATGATAAGGTTGATGTTGATCATGATGATGATTAGGTTGATGTTGATGATGAGGTTGATAGTGGTGTTGATGATGATTAGGTTGATGGTGATGATGAAATAATCTGCAGGTTGTAAAGTACTGGCCTGAAAAGGGCAAATCCGGCTTTCTAGTGTGGAAATATTTGTTGAGGAGGGACGACCCTGAGCCCGCCCCCTGGACCCAGGAGGGAGCCGACAGGTCAAAAATGCTGGGTCTCGTCATGCAGGTTGGCTAGGGGCTACGAATTTCATTTTATTTTTCAAGTTTAATTATTTATTTATTTATTTTTTTAGAATATTGCCAACTCATATTTTTGTTGTTGTTTACAGTATCCGGACGGGTGGGAGGAGCCAAAAAAAGACAGCAGCCAATCAAAAGGGAAGGATGACGACGACGATGATGATGATGATGATATTGAGAATAGTAGTAGTGGTAATAGTAAAAATAGTAAAAGGAAAATGATTAAGAAGATGATGGCGAAGAAGAAGAAGAAAAAGAGGAATTTGGATGATGGTGGTGATGATGATGATAACGATGATGCTGGTGATAGCGACGATGTTTGTGATGCTGATGATGATGATGGTGGTGATGATGGTAATAGTCTCGATCTGGGTTCTTCCAATAAAAGAAAAAAGACCAAACTGGATTTGGACTGTGCCAGAGATGGTTAATTGATATTTTTTTGGGGGTCTTTTTCTTTTGGCTTGCCATCACCGCCGCACTCATCATCGTCCTAATCTTTGTCACCATCATCATCGTCGTAGTCGTCGTTAATGCTACAAACATCATCGTTATCAGTAACATCATCATCATCGTTATCAGTAACATCATTATCATCGTCGTCGTCACATTGATCACGTGACAGATAAAGAGAACGTACAGGCGGTGGTGAGTTACTCGCCTGATGATGAATTGCTGAAGGCCATTGACGATGACGTCATCAATGATAAACTTTGGAAGGATGCCCTGTCGGCTGCTAGAAATGGCAAAAAAGTATGGATGGGTGGATGGATGGTTTTAATGAGTGATTGAGTGAATGGTGGATGAGTGAATGAATAACGGATGGAGATTTAATGGATAACTGAATGAATGAACAATTGTTGGATAAATATGATTGATTGATTAATTAATTGATTGATTAGTTGATTGATTAATTGATTGATTGATCGGCAATAATGGGTTAATGAGTGGAGAGAATATTGTCTAGATCTATAATTTGATTCCTTAACGATTTCCCCAGAGTTTCTTAGAAAAAGTAGAGTCAACTTTCACGTGCATATGTTGCCAGGATATTGTCTATCGGCCCATAACAACGACATGTCAGCACAACTTTTGCAAGGTTATATTTATTATATATTATATTATTATCACTAATATTATATTATAATAATAATTATTTTTATTATTATTATTATTTATTAATAATAATAATAATTATATTTTATTATATTTAGATAAAATCATCTCGATCACATGCAACTAACTTTTTTGCTACAGGATTGCCTAACTCGCTCATTCGAAGCCGGTGTCAAAACGTGCGCCATCTGTCGCGCCGATTTGGCGGCCATGAAATTTTTCACTAATCCTAATCTGACGCGGGCTCTTGATCTATTATTCCCCGGCTATGGATCTGCCAGATGATTTTCAGCGTTATATAAATGACTCGTCATTTTATAGTCTTAATTTTTACTCTATCAATTTATTATTGGTCATTATTATTAATGTTAATTATTCTTCATCGTGGGATGTTATATTTTGGGTTTTTAATCGTTATTCTTATTATTTTTTATTTAATATATGAAATTTAATCAAATTATATATATTTATATCACTTTGAATTATAATATTTGAAAAAGTCTTGTTTTTTAACGGCCTGGAACTTGAATGACAATTTTTGTCTTTTTAGAATCTGTAATGTTTCTGCCTTTATTCATAAATGCGTTCTAATAAACTTGAATTTTATATGTTCGTACATATGTTATGCCTATCTCTCTCTCTCCTCTCTCTCTCTCTCTCTCTCTCTCTCTCTCTCTCTCTCTCTCTCTCTCTCTCTCTGTGTGTGTGTGTGTGCATATATATATATACATGTATGTGTGTGTGTGTTCGTTCATCTGTCTGTGTATATTTTATCTGCTAGAAAAATAAGTAACATTGTAAAGTTAGTTAATAAATGTCAATAGTTATTATTTTCATTAATATTTTTAGTATTTTTTACTATAAACATATTGTATCATTAATATACATATATTTTATATATATATGTGTGTGTATAATAATATTTATGTATTTATTATTTCTATAATATATGTTTAGATATATGTAATATATATACATATATATATATATAGGTATAGTATAATATGTATAATATATACCTATATATATTATATATATATATATATAGGTATAATACCTATGTACGTATCTATGCAATTTATTACCCTTAGTAACGCCAAATGTCGATTGAGCTTTTCAAATTTTGAAAAACGGTTTAACGGTTTTTTCTCTTGGAGTTTCTGCAGGGAGTTTGAATTTTTTTATGTCGTCGTTTAGTATCGTGAATTAATTTTCGGCCGCCACTGAATTTTCTGGTAATTTGTTTTCTTAATTTATTTTTTCTTTATGTTGCTTATTTATTATATTATTAGTAGATTGTTCTAGATAGATAGATATAGAATCTATATTATAGATAGATAGATAGATAGATAGATAGATAGATAGATAGATAGATAGATAGATAGATAGATGGTTTTGGTATTCTGGCGTTTTGATTAACATTAATAATTCAACAGCCAACTTGATAGTTCAAAAGAATAGATGAACAACTTTTGATATAATTCAACATATTATCACATATATTTTAATATAATAATTATATCAATCTATAATTTTCTACTAAATCATTGTTATTCATTTATTTTTTTTGTCACTCAAAATGACATACAGGCAGAGCTGATTAACATAAGAGTCAAAGACCCCTGACTATCCTGAAAATGCCTAAAAATAGATCTGATGATGATGACGACGATGTTGATGATATGTTTACAGTGGATGATGATGATAAGGATGACGATGATGATGATGATAAAGTAAGTTATGTCAGAATAAATTGATTAAAAACTGCTGTTTCTGTAGTAATTTTCAATTTCCTTTCATTGTAAAACTATTCTTTAACAATGTTTTATTACTTTTTATTATAGTTAGTAATAGACAGTAATAGTTAATAATAAATTAATAATGATGGAACTAGGCTAAAGGTGAGAAAGAAAGCAAACCCGATGACAGTGAATCTGCCAAGAAGGAGTGGCTACAAAAAAGATGGAGACAAAGTTATTTTTTTTTTTGTTTTTTTTTTTTTGATTAGCTGATTGATATATTGATTAGTATGTCGATTGATGTTGATTTTCTGAATGTTTGATTATTTAGTTGATTGGTTGACTTATTGGCTATTTTATTGGTTTCTTGGTTGGTTTGATTCATTGATTTTCTATTATTATATTCACTATTTTTTTACCATTATTAAAATAAAAACATTTTTTTATTTGAAAAAAAAGAGAGAGAAGACCTGGCCAAAATGACCTTCCTGGAACGATTCATATTCAGTGACCCCGAGGAGTTCAAGGTCATCAAAATATTGCTTGGCTTTCCTGTTGGCATTTTAGCTGGCAGCTGTAAGTTTGATGGATTGGCTGGTTGTTTCGTTGACTAGCTGATTGAGTAATTGATTGATTGATTGATTGATTGATTGATTGATTGGTTTGATTCCTACTATTTCAACAGTGTTGTACTACGCCTGTCTGTCCCATATGGAACTTGAACCAGCATCCTTGAGGTATTTCCATCATTATTACTGAACTATAATACTCTTAGTATCATCAGTAGTGGTAGAAATAAGTAATCACGGCAATCGAATATTAGTAGTTAGTACTAGGTCATCATAGTAATTTGCATAATGCCGTTTGACGTACATACATACATACATACAAACAGAAAAAGCATATGCGTACACGCATACAAACATACATACATACATACTTACGCACAGGTTGCAGTTTGCATTAGGATTCGTGTTGAGTTATGCCATTGCTTTTGCATGGTCAGTGGGCATGAGGTGCATCACCTGCCTGATGCTGCCCATCATGTTTGGAAACTTCGGGCGGCTATACCTATACCTCCTCCTATTTCTAATTCTTCTCTCGGGTTGGTTGTGGTCAGCTGATTGATTGATTGATTCGTTCATTCGATTGATTGGTTGATTGATTGATTGGTTTATTCAATCATTCACATGTTCGTTCATTCATTTTATGGTAGATCAGTTCATTTGCTTGCTCGTTCATCCATTCATTTATATATTTGTCCGTTCGTATATTCACGGACACACACACACACACACAAACAAAGAAACAAACTAACACGCACATAAATTCAAACAGGACCATTAGGCTCACTATTATGCAATGGCCATGAAGTTTTCAGAGGTTTCATGTGCGGCTTTAACCTCATCAAAAACCAAACCAAAATGTTCCTGACCATCAAATTCATTCCTATGCTTGATATACTCATTGCATTAGTGGTATGTGTATATGTTTGTTTGTATGTGCGTATGCGTTTGTATGTATGTATGTATGTATGTATGTATGTTTGTTTGTATGTATGTATGTATGCTTGTTTGTTTGTATATATGCAAACAAAATCAGAAGGAAAGCACATCCTACAATGAATATCGATTTGTATTTGTATAAGTCGTTGTACGTATGTTTGTATGTTTTTGTCTGTATGTATATTGTATTGTATGCCTGTGTGTATGTTTATGTTTATTATTTTTGTTGTTGTTATTCAGAAAAACCAGGACAGGTTCCTAGACGAGTTAATGAAAGTTGGTGATCAGATGAGGCAGTATATCGATAAGGTTATTATCGTTATTACCATTATTATTATTATTAATTAATTTATTTTATTTTATTTATTTGTTTATTATTATTTATTATTATTAAATTCGTCAATTGTTATTATTATTATTTATAATATATTTCGTTATCTATAGTTATTATTATGAATATACCGATAACAAGTGAAGTGTTGATTGAATGATTGATTGATCATCGTCGTAACTATTACTACTATTACTATTATCATTATCAAATCTGTCAATCATTATTTATAATAATTATTATTCATAATAATTATTATTCATTCATAATAACTACTATTTATAATAATAATTTTTATTTATAATAATTATTATTGTTCATAATAATAATAATTATTATTATTATAGATGGAGCACGCTCTGACTAAAACAATGGACGAGGTGTATAAAGATGAAGAAAACAAAGAAAAAGATGAGGAGGAGGAGGAAGAGTACGAAGAGGAAGAGGGAGAAAAAGAGGTGGTGATGATGATGATGATGATAGGATCGACAGGGTACTGGTTAAGGCGCCTGGCTGTGCTACTGCGGTGACCAGGTTCAAAAGCAAAGTACTCCTAGCTTGTGACGTGCAATTTATGTGATGGTGTTGTTGTTTCTGGTACCTTTGAAAGTGACAACACTTACGATGAGATATATTTCGACAATCATGATAAAATAATATATCATGATAATAAATAATATATTATGATGATGATAATAATGATAATTGAGATCGTTGGAAATTATGACGAAGAGATGATGATGCAGGGTATGGGTGTGCCTATGTGCCTATGTGTGTGCGTATGTGTGTGTATGTGCCTGTGTGTGTGTGTGTGTACGTATGTGCCTGTGTGTATATGTGTGAATTGTATAGGATTGTAAATCACAATAAATAAAGAGGGATAGCAATTGATTGACAGGATGTGAGTGCAGAGTACAAGGAGGAAGATGACAACGACACGGGGGAAAATTTAATCGAGAAGGCCGCCAAAGAGGCAAAGGATAAGAAAAACGCCGAATATAAAGAGGGCCTCAAGAGGAAGGTCGTCCACATGCTGATCGAGATCAGGTGCCAATGTCAAGGTCACCGAGTTTTTTTTTTTTACTATCATTGTCACCGATGACGTAGCGATTGTGGTATGATAAGTACGTCGTGTCAATTATGACGTCGTAATGATATCACTTTTTTTTTTTGTTTTTTTTTTTTTTGGTAATTACTATTATTATAATCATTTAAGGATCATGGTATCATAAATTATGGTATGATAAGCGTGACGTAACGATTATGACGTAATGATGAAAATTATTTTGAAAAGATTTTTTGGAGCAAGCTCAGACCCAATGTGAAAAGTTATGGACGATGGTGGTGGTGATGTGCGTATTCATCTTAGTTATCTTCTGCATCATCTGCCTGGTCCTAATGTGCCTCAACAGATGCTCTGTTAATAAGAGTTTGTATTTGTGTGTGTATGTGTGTTTGTTTGTGTGTGTGTGTTTGTGTATGTATGTGTTTGTTTGTGTGTGTGTGTGTGAGAGTGGGGTGTGTTTTCTTGTTCTCAACGAGGGCGATCACTCTATGTCTATATTTCCTTCTCTCTCTCTCTCTCTCTCTCTCTCTCTCTCTCTCTCTCTCTCTCTCTCTTTCTCGCTCTTTCTTTCTCTCTTTCTCTCTCTGTCTCTTTCTCGCTCTTTCTTTCTCTCTTTCTCTCTCTCTTTCTCTCTCTCTCTCTCTCTCTCTCTCTCTCTCATTATCTTTATAGAATGAAATACTCCTACTTACGATATAGTGCCAAAAAAATACTTGGGATTCACATGTGGCGAGATTGGACTGGATCTCGATCCGAACAGTTACAGCGAGCAGTTCCTTAAGATAAGGGAGCTCATCGATGAGTTTTTCAATAAGGCTGAAGCCAGATTTCAATATGAGGTATGTCGGCTCTGCATGCTGTTTTTATTTTGCATATTCTTTCTCTACCTCTTTCTTTCTATCCCTCTCTTTATTCATGTCTATCTATCTATCTATCTATCTATCTATCTATCTATCTATCTATCTATCTATCTATCTATCTATCTATCTATCTATCTATCTATCTCTCTCTCTATCTATCTATCTATCTATTTATCTATCTATCTATTTTTTTTTCTTGTTGAAATCTGTTATCTATCTCTAGTCTATTTCTATTTATCTTTCACTTTCTCAATCAATCAATCATCTCTCTCTTTCTCTCTCTCTCTCGCTCTCATATTTTTTTCTCACTCTTTCTAGGTCCCAGATGTAGATGAGGGAGAGGTGACGATGGTGGTGACGGGCGATCAAGTGGAAGCTGTCGCCAAGGAAGCCCAGATGTTCAAGACTCTCCTGTTGGAATTCTTCCAAAAGTGTATCATTAGATTGATACCCGTCATGTTTGTGTATCTCCTATACGAGTTCGTATATCTTTGATGGTTTTTTTTTGTTGTTGTATCTTTTGTTATTTTTGTTGGAATTTTTTCGAAAGTGTATCATGAAATTGATAGTATCAAATCAATCATGTTTATGTATCTTTATTATATGAATGGGTGATTTTTGTCGATTAATCTTTGGGTTTTTTGTTGTATCTTTGGTGGTTTTTGTTGTACCTTTGGTGGTTTTTGTTGTACCTTTGGTGGTTTTTGTTGTATGTTTGGGTGGTTTTTCATTATATTTGTGGTAATGTTTCTTTTCTTTGTGTTATTTAGGTGTCAGAGCTATTTGGATAAGTTTATAACAGTGATAACATTCGACAATAACTATGTCGATTCATATTTCATTCACATCGACAATAGGAGGAAGCTTATGGTTAGTTGACTGATTGGCTGATTGATTGATTGATTGATCGATTGATGGATTCATTGATCGATTGATTGATCGATTGGCTAGTTAATTGATTGATTGATTGGTTGACTGGTTGATTGATTGGCTTGCTGTTTGATTGATTTTTTTTCATTCATTAACCAATAGCTTTTGTTTTATTGTAGATGAAACAATTTCTTATGCCGTTGAAAAACATGGAAAAGTTGGAAGTTACTGAAATGTTCGATCACAAAATAACCTTCAAACAAATGATGAACCTGGTGAGTAAGTGAATGAATGGACGAATGAATGAATGAGTGAATGGATGAATGAATGAATGAATGAATGGATGAATGAATGGATGGATGGACGAATGAATGTGAGAATGAGTTAGTGAAGAAATAAATAAAATGGTTGAGTGAATAAAAGCGCGAATCAGTGAGTAAATCAATGAATGATAATGAACGACTGGGTGAGTGAGTGAGCTACTAAAATTAATATTAATTAATTGATATTAATTATACATAATAATAACTATAATTATTCGTAATAATTATAATTTTAAGATGAAAAGTGCATCTCAGTTAATAACGTTCGCACTCTACTTTCTCGTTGGCTTCGCTGTCGACTATTGCTTCGCCTGCCTACTACAGCTCTTTAGGACCTATGCCGCCATTGACTACATACATAAAGGTACGCACATACATACATACATACAAAGAAACATACATACATACATACATACAAAGAAACATACATACATACATACATACAAAGAAACATACATACATACATACAAAGAAACATACATACATACATACAAAGAAACATACATACATACATACAAAGAAACATACATACATACATACATACAAAGAAACATACATACATACATACAAAGAAACATACATACATACATACACACATACATACATTGAACTGAATTGAGATCAATTGAATTGAATTGAGTTGAATTGAACTGAATACATATATACATACATACACACATACACACGCTCATACATACATACATACACACGCACATACATACATACACACATACATAGGTTACTCACAGTTCGAGTTGAAGATAACGGGTACTGGCTTCATGGCTCAAGTCTTTCGGTTTTTCACTCAAGGAATGAATAATAAGAAGCATCTTTACGTTGAGACCACTAATCGGAGTTAGAAGTTCAACCGCTTAGTCACTATCAATCATTCAATTGATTCCTTACCCAGCAATCAATCAGTCAACTTTTTTAATCAATCAACCAATCAGTTTATCTAATTAACCGATTAAATCAATCATTCCAATCAATCAGTCAGTCAACTTTTTCAATCAATCAACCAATCAGTGTATCGAATTAAATCTATCATTCCAATCAATCAATCAGTTAACCTTTTCAATCAATCAATCAATCAGTTAACCTTTTCAATCAATCAATCAGTCAACCTTTTCAATCAATCAATCAGTCAACTTTTTCAATCAATCAATCAATCAGTTTGCCTGCCAGTCCCAACATTTACACAAGCCTCAGCCTTTTTCGAGGTTTACGGTTTCATGGTGATCATCTTTGGCTTCTTCTTCGTCGAGCCGCATCTCAAGAAGTTCTCCCACGTCATCGCTGGCTTCTTCTACAGAAAGGTTCGTGTGTCTGTGTGTGTGTGTTTCTGTTTCTCTCTCTCTCTGTGTTTGTTTGTTTGTGTGTGTTTGATGATGGCTTCGCTTTCAACATGCTTCATACTAGGAGAGCGCTGATGAGATGCAATTATTAAAATTAGCGCTATATATATACAAATTTGATTTGATTTATACAGAGAGCCAAGAAGCGAACCTTGTACGTGTACAATGACCTGCTGAAGAAAAGGATTTGCTACAACCATCAGTGCAGACATACCGTTAGGAGGAATATCAAAGAGGACAAGTTTACTGTATGTTAATTAATTAATTAATTAATTTATGTATTTATTAACTTATGTATTTATTGATTTATGTGTTTATTAATTTGTGTTATTATTTAATTATGTAGTTGTAGTATTTGTAATAGTTGTATTGATTAGATTGGGCTAGAGATTTTTTTTTTATTTCAACGTCAATCAAAGTTAGATGCATAATAATTACTTAGTTGTATGTTAATTGTTGTTTTTTTTATATTAATACTAATAAATAATAGTAATAATGTTATTAACAATGATAGTAATAATAATAATCCTTGAACAGCTTCCAATTGGATTTTTCCTGTCACTTCGATATGCTTTTCCTGGCTATTTTGAATGGCTAACTCATTTGGGGCTTGGCCTCCAGGAATGCACCATATGTAAGGATAAAGAGACTCGACATTTCAAACACTGCCCTACTTTTCTGTGTAAGGCTACCTACTGTCCTGGTTGTTGGATTGACATCGGGGTTTGTATGTGTGCGTGTGCGTGTGTGTGTTTGTGTGTCTGTGTGTGTGTGTGTGTCTGTGTTTATAAATTTATATCTTTTTTCAAAAAAAAATTGTATGTGTTGGAGTTGTATCTTCTGTGTGTGTCTGTATGTCTGTTTGTGTGTGTGTGTGAGTCTGTGTGGGAGTTGTATCTTCTGTGTGTGTCTGTTTGTGTGTGTGTGTGTGTGTGTGTGTCTGTGTGGGAGTTGTATCTTCTGTGTGTGTGTGTCTGTGTCTGTGTTTATAAATTTATATCTTTTTAAAAAAAAAATATCGTGCCACAGTTCCGATGTTATGCCTGCAAGGATGACGACGATTGGTCAGAATCGTCTGGGGGCAATTCCATTACTAACAAATAGGAATTAGTGAAAATGTGATAATTATTTATATAAATAAATAAATTTTGAATAATTATTCGAACATAATATTAATAATGTTAATATTAACACTTGGGTAAATGCTAATTTGACGATGAATGGAATGGATAGAAACAGTTGCCTTGTGTGTTTATGTTTAGAGTTATGTTCTGTTTAGTGTAGTTTTATATATTAAACTTGTTAAATGTGTATATGTGTTGTTGTGTGTGTGTGTTTCAAGTATTGGCGGTTAAAATTGTTAGACCATTCATTCATTCGTTCATTCTTAACTCGTTATCGAGCAAGGCGTCGAAACGAGATCACTTCATTAATTTTGGGAAAAACATAACTACTTCAAAATGCCTATAAATAATCTCATTAATATTGATATGTTGCTTTGTTAATAGTAAGAAGCTTATTAATATTTATATAAATCTGCCCTAACCGGTTTAAAAATACCTTTGATATGATTGCTTATGGGAAATGAATGTATCATGTCGTGGGTTTAAAATGCTTATGTGCACTCGTGTGTACACGTGTAAAATGTAGAAAAACGTGTACGTGTAGGTATGCATGTATGGCCTATATACTCCTATTCATACCCATACCTGCTTATTTTACTTTTGTATGTAATGTATACTATGTAATACTACGTGAGGAATGCCTTTCTTGTCTACTGTTGTTCTGCTGCTACAGCTTCATCGTACACTGCCTTGTTCTCAAATTTCGCTAGATTGGTGATGTTTGATGGCAGAAATCGCTAAATATTACCGTTTTTATTTTCACTAATTTGTGCTAATTTATAAAGTTAGCGTATAACAACGTAGTATCAAGCAATATTCAATATTTTAACGTTATGGCAAATAAAAAAGCATAATAAACATCAAACTTATTGAGATTTTTGCGTCATTTTATTCACTAAAGTTCAATTTCAATCAGTATCATGAGGTTTTTCAAGAAATTAAATTACAACTGTATTCAATGTCTTTCGTTCTTTCGCGTGACAAGACGAGGTGAAAAGACCTCTAAAACAATTGTAATGAATATGTATCGGCTCATTATGCAAGCACAACTTGACCTCCTTAACTACCAGTGGTGAGCTAAAAAGCTTATTACGTATGCATAACTTGACCTTGCAAGCTTTTTAATTAACATAACTCCGCCCTAACGCTACTAAAAGCTTGAAACTATAAATAGCCCTAAAGCCGGTAGTTGCCATTAGATACAAATAACGTTCGTTCGCTCTGAGGTTGTTCTAGATTTTTCAATTCCATTTTCGCTGCGAGTTTTGTGTCAAAAGTCAGTTTTTTGTCATTTTTGAAGTTTAAAGTACCGGTTTTAGAGGTAATAATTCGATAATTAGTTAACTTTTGATTGTTTTCGCATTTTTAGTTGGTTTTTCTCATTAAGTTCAGGAAATTTTGTTTTTCACCTGTTTCACTTGAGGGCGCCATTTTGAAATAATTTTTAATTCAATTTAATTTCAATACGTGTGTAATTCTTCATGTTGCGCCACTGCTGACAGATGAAATATTGCGAATTACAAATTTAAAGCAATATTTTAACGTATACAAAAGTCTTTAAATTGTTAATTTGCTTAAAACTCGAGTTGAGACGCATAACAACATTCACCCCATTCAGTAGTTAGTAGTAAAATACTAATTTGTAATTAGGATGAAACGCGTTTTAACAAATTTATTTGTGAAATATGTTCTTATATATAGTGAAAATTTCAGAAAATGCCACCAAAAAAGAAGGAAGGAGCTGCCAAGGGCGACGACAAAAAGGCCGATAAGCCAGCAGGAGATAAGGCGAAAGCTGAGGGTGAGAAGAAGCCGGCGGCCGCCAAGGGTGACAAGAAGAAGGGAAAATAACGAATAGTTAACTGACGTCATCCCGACTTAATTAATTAATTAATTATTCAATTAAAATGTTACAGTTACACACAATAACAATTGAAAACACATTTTGTAGTTATTTCATGTTTGGTTTATTAATTTTTATTGCTATAAAATATTTATATAGAGATATAATTTATATGTCTGTTGTACGTATATGTTTTTTAGACAGTATGTCACAAAAATCTGTTTTTAATCGTTTATACTTAAATTTTTTACATTTTCCTGATAGGCTTGTCTGTAGTACATTGTCATTTACATGTGATCCGTTCCTACTTTGATGAAATAACTGATTTGGAGTTTACATTTCATAATTGTTTATATTTATCCAAAAAAATTTTGTTTGAATTAGTGAGCTTGGGATGTTACTCGTCACGTTACAACTTACATTATCAATCTACCTTCACTACTTTAATGTTACTTATGTGTAAAGTTTATTGCCACTTTCAATGGTTAAAAAATATCTGGTTGATATCTTTGATGAAAAATTTTACCTCTTGATGAAACATTTTCAATAGAACATTCAAATGAAACATTCATACAAATAGTAGTTAATGTAAATTAGTTTTTTCCAGTTGAATAAAATAGATTATATTTGTGACGATAAAGCTTTGTCTTTGGGTTTTAACTTTGTAAAATTAACTGGAATGTGTAGTTGTGTTAGCTTGAATGTTAGTTTTTTCTCCATGGTCGCATTTAGGATGTGGTTAATTAATTCTAAATAGACTGTAGCACTTAGATCAAAGGTTTTTATTTGGGTGTGGTTTACATTATGAATTAGTGGCACCAGCGTTAAGTATCAAATGCTTAATTTAATAGTATTTATATCTGGAAGCATCAATCTAGTATTTTAAAACTTTTTTAAAGACTATTTAGTATTTACTCTATTGATTACATTTCCATGAGTATTTAGCATTTTGTTCGATGAATTACATTAAATTTTTGCGTTAAAATAGCAGTATAACCATGGCATAATCTGTATATAGGGCCTAGTAATTTTTATAACAGCATGACGCACATGAAATAAAATATAAGCTAACGAGTTGGGCGGAATAAGACGCATTAAACACAATAAATACATAATGGCAATGTTTCCATGCAATAAATGAATATTATTATAATTTAGTCGTAAATATTCGTTAGCGAATGTTGTATTAAGACGTATTTTGTTAAATATAATGAATACTAAGTAAGCAAGTTATCTACTGAGCGTAAGACAAAAAGAAAGAAAAATAAAGATGCAATATCTACATTATTGTTAAGATACATGCAAGAAAAATATATATAACATGTATATCTGAATTAATTCAAGTACGTCCTAGGTATAAACATGCGATGCATCCATTAATACAATCACTTCCCTCTCTCTCTCTCTCTCTCACTCTTTCATATAAACATAAGCAATACATGCATGCAAATACACAGAGAAGAAAACTTCGGCAAACACGTACACATACATCTTGTATGAACGTGTTGCATGCATGCTGCGTGCCCTCCGTTGTAATAATAACGAAAGTTTTGGGCGGTTTCCAAATAAACACCAATACGGTATTGATTGAATAATAATCACATCATCCTCGTCGTCATTCTCATTGATATCATCATCACCATCGATGTTACAATCATCATAACCGCACCATGAGCCAAATCAATTCGATCAATAAACCAACCAGTCATTCAATCAGCCAAATTAACCAGTCATACAATCAGTCAAATTAACCAGTCATACAATCAGCCAAATTAACCAGTCATTCAATCAGCCAAATTAACCAGTCATTCAATCAGCCAAATTAACCAGTCATTCAATCAGCCAAATTAACCAGCCAACCAGCAAATTAACCCATCTTTTCAATCATTCAAAAGACACTTTTCGTAGACCAAATCATTAAAGAGAGATTGAAGCCTCATAAACCTAGGGTATAACTTTAGCACTTCATGCCTGGTTAGTTGATTAGTGCTACTCGTGAAACTATTAAACAAATTGTCTAATCCGTTCGATACGTCAGTGAAACTAGTTCCATTGTTATCCTCATTATTGGCATCATCTGTGTCTATGTTTGTATTAGTATCCCCAGTAGTATCATTGTGGGTATCATCTAAATAATCAATTTGGCTGATGAAAATGATTTCATTACCATTATTATTACCATTAACACAGTCTGTGTTGACGCCAGCATCATTTGTTTCCATAGCCGTATCTTTGTTAGTATCATCAATAGTAGTATCATTAGAAGTAGCATTACTGAAAGTATCATCATTCCAAGTAGTAGTATCATTGATAGCATCTCTAGAATCACTATTAACAATATTACTAAACTCGGTGGCGTCAGTAGAAACGTCAGAAAAAATGTGATTGTTAAGAGTTCTCTCACTAGAACTATCATTACAAATACTTGCGGTAATATCAATAGTAGAAGTAGTAGCGACAGTAGCAGTAGCAGTAGAAGTAGCAGTAGTAGTAGAAGTAGCAGTAGTAGTAGAAGTAGCATAATTGATAATAGAAGTAAAACAGCTAATTATATCAGATGAAAAAGATGAAGTATAAATAGGGGCTGGCATACTAATTAAAGCAGCGGTATTTTTGTCAATGTTATTAGCGATCATAGTAGTAGTAAAAGTACTAGTAGTAGCTGCAGCAGCAACAGCAGCAGTAGTAGTAGTGGTCAAGTCGTCATTATCATCATTATTACTAATTTTATCTAAATTATCAGTAGTATCATCGGAACTACTATATTTTTCATCAAAGATGAAAATCTCAACAATTTCATTCATAATTGTATCTTGATCGTCGTCGTCATCACTGTTGTTAGTTTTAATATTATTATTATTATAATCGTTGATGACGTCATTTTCATCATCATTGTTTTTATCCTCTGCTTGTTTAGCGCCATCACCACCAGCTGTTTTACCAATGAAGGGATGGCCATCAGCTTCTTCTTCATCATCATTTTTATCATTCTTATTACCCCTAATAACTTTATCATCGCAGTTGTTAGAAAGAATAGAAAATGTTGATGATGCCGCTGATAATGAGGATGACATGGTTGTGGGTGTTACTACTGCTGATGAAGATGATAACGAAGATGATACTAACAATGATGACGACGACGACGACAACGTTGTTGTAGTTGATGACGCAATAGCTGCTGCAGACAATGATGACGAAGATGAAGCTAATATAGATGAGGTTGATGATGCAGTAGCCGATGACAATGACGACACTATCCCACTTTTACTGATCTTAAAAAGCTGACCATCATTCCAGTCTCTGAGAACTTTTTGCAATCTGGACATTTTAGGAACAGGCAGAGGTAGGCATTCGACTTCGACGGACGTCAGTGAAGCTAAGTGGCCGATCGTGTCGATATTTTTAGCAATAAGTAGCTGCTTCAAACCTCTGAGCCTGTTAATTAACATAATTTACGACTATTACTATTAATATTATTGGTAATTGTGCATATTCAATGAATAAATATTACACAAGTTAATCAATCAGTCAACCAATTAAATCTGAAAACCAACCTACCAACCATTCAACCAACCAATCAACCAACCTACCAATCAACCAACCATTCAACCAACCAACCAACCAACCAACCAACCAAGGAGCAGCAGTAAGCTTTGGCAAGATAAGATCAACAGGGGTATTGTTTGCCATCAAATCAGAAAACACATACATACTACCGCTACAACTGCAATCATTACTACTTTCATTATTATTATTATTAGTAGTAGTATTAGTAGTAGTAGTAGTAGTAGTAGTACTAGAAGCAGTAGTGGTAAAAATAGTAGAGGCAGAATTTGTTATACTTTTGCTAGTATTATTGCTGTTGTCACATTCAAAACTATTTGAAATTGTTGTTGTTGCAAGAGTAGAGAGTTGATTATTGTTGTTGTTGTTATTATTATCATCGTTACCATCATCATTTTTTACTCTTAATTCACTTTTACTCTTGGAACTATCAACGTTATCAGCGTTATTATTATTGTTGTTGTTGGGGTTAGGGCTATTTTTAGAACGTAGAGCCCTTCGTGGAGATTCCCCATAGGCCAGGCAGCTGGGAATTTCCAACGTTTCCACTACTTCTGAAAATGCCACTCTCTGATTGGTCAGTTAAAAATAGTTAATTATAATCAAATTATAATAATATAAATAAATTATAAGTAGATAATTATAAATACTTCATTATTATTAGCAACATCAGAATCATCATTCAGTCACCTTGGATGATGGTGAAGATGACAAAGACGACGACGATGATGGTGAAAATAAGTTATCATCTAATTTTCTCTTCCTCAATATACTTGCACCTGGAGATCTTGGTATGCAGTCCTCAAGTGACGATGAAGAAGCTGCTGCAGCAGCTGCTGTTATTGTCGACGATGAAGCTGCAGTCGACGCTACCAATGTTGGTATTGACGTCACGTTAACCAGGGTAGCGGTATCAGTATAAGTTAATGTCGTTGATTTTTGCAATGGTAATGAAGGGGCTAATGGAGTTCCTGGTGCTAATGACGTTACAGTTGTCGTGGATGACGTCATAGTCTCTGCTGCTGTTACTGCTGTCATAGCTGTTGTAGTGGATGTTCCAGGCAGTTCTGCTAAAGCCACAGCTACTGATGTTGTCATAGCTGTTGAAGCTGTCATAGCTGTTGTTGATGATGACATCACAGATGTTGATGACTTCATAACTGCTGTTGTTGTTGTTGACGTCTCTACAGGGATCACCATAATTGTTGTTGTTGTTACTGAGGTCATTTCCAGCCTCTCATCATCAATGCTACTACAACTTTTACCAATATCTTCATACACTTCAACATTACTACTAACTTCAACATTACTACCGATACTACTTATACTGACAATATCAACGACTTCAGGAACGGTAGAAGTTTCAACAGTAGCAGAAGTACTATTACAACCATTGCTTACAATTCCATGGGCAGTGGTAGAAGAAGCAGTAGTAGTAGTGGCCGTAGAAGCCGCAGTCTTAGCAGCAGTAGCAGCCGCAGTAGTAGTAGTAGCAGTAAAATTACTTGAAGAAACATCTGAAATGTTGATGAGTGTTTCAACAGTACTTATAATACCATCAGAAACATTGGTGAACTCATTAGCAGATAAAGTGTAAGTATCAAAAGTAGTAGCATTAGCTGCCGTAGTAGCATCAGCTACAATAATAGTAGCATCTGTAGTAGAAGCTGTAGTAGTAGTAGCAGCTGTAGTAACAGCAGCAGTAGTAGTAGTAGTAGTTTTTTCGACATCAACATCATTAAATACTAAAGATTTTCTTGGTCTAAGCTTTCTTCCACACACTGATAGCGATGAGGATGAAGCTGGCGGTGATGATAATGATGCAGAAGATAGAGGAGGCGATGATAATGATGACGATGGAGTAGGTGATAGAAATGATGATGATTTCGGCTTACGACCTCTTTTCTGCGGAATTTTATTCTCCATTGGCGGAGGTAATGATGATGATGGCATTAATGGCGATGATGTGTCAGCCAATGAGGATAAAGATGATGATATGATACTAGCCAATGGGAATGAAGATGATGATGTGACAACTAATGATAATGAGGACGATGATGTGAGAGCCAATGATAATGAAGACGATGATGGGACACTTTCCAATGAGAATGAAGTTGATGATGCGGGCAGTTTTGATGATAAAGAAGTTGCAGATGACCCTGATGATGATGATTCAGCTTGTGTCGGTGATGGAGACACAAATAGTATCAATGAAGATAATGAATTACTTGCTGCTGATATATCATTCTTAACATTGCCATCACCATTTGTATCACCATGCTGGCTAACATTACCATTATTGCCAGTACCATCATCACTCTTGTTCTTCTTGATATCATCATTGTTACTGGTCCTACGTCTTTTTCTATTTCTACTTTTATTTCTACCATCATCTTCATCATCATCATTTTTCTCATCATCTTTTTTGCCATCATTATCAGCATGAAGAGCTTTACTGAGAGTTGGAGTATGTGACGATGATGATGTTGATGATCGTGCTGGTGCTGACGATGTTGGGGGTGATAGTGATGATGATTCTGTCTTCCTTTTTCTTCCTCTCTTCTTTGTTGGAGATGAGATATCAGTGATGGGTTTTTTGGTTGCCGATTTTTTTCCAACGTTCGATGTCCTCTCGACTTTGTTTTTATTACTATCTGAATTCTCCATCAAAATTGATTTTTTTTGTTTTAGATTTTTTGATGTAGATGCCGTTTCTGATTTTTTACTCAATGACGACTTAGCTGGAGGTAATTTTGATGAACTTTTGCTACAAACATTCTCCAGATTTTTACTAATTTTTGGTTTTCTGCCTAACAGCTTACCTAACGGCAAATCTTCGTCGGCACTTTCGTCATCAGATTTGAAACCTTTACTAACTTTACTAACTCTTTTTGGGTTTCTACTCATTTTTTTGGTCTCTTTCACTGAGTTTGTCTGGTAAAATTCTAGAGAATCAAATAATTCTGAAGGATTTGAAAATTTACTGCAATTGAAATTTTTCAACAATGTGAAATTTTCTTCGAAATTTCTTTCCAAGTTCGTTGCTGATGTTGATGGGTTCAAATTTTTGTTCTCGTTTGATGAAGCTTTGTTGACAGCTGTGGCCTCGGATGATGAAGTAACTGAAGTCGCGTTTTTAACAGCAGCAGCAATCTTTGAAATGAATGCGGCAGTAGTAGCTGCAGTTGTTGTTGTAACGACTGCGGTTGTTGTAGCTGCGTCCGTGGTCGGAGAAGATACAGTTGTTGATGAAATCGACGTAGTAATGGCCACAGCGGTCAGGTCAATCCCCGAGTTGTGATCACTAACGTTTGTAGCGATGTCGCCGTAGGAAGATAATTCAGTTGGATCGGCGGCGGTAGAAAAATTCAAGTTTAACGAATCTTTGACGGGTCTGAGCGTCAAGCAATGAACATCCAAAAAATCGGAATCAAACTTTCGCGGTAAAGTGGAGAGCCTTTTTTTGTAGAAAGAATTTTCGGAAAATGGCGATTTTGTTTCGTTCATTATGGATTATATAGCATTTAGAGAGAACAAAGATAGTAAAAATAAGTGAATTCAGTTTATTCGTACACTAACTTTTCTGTGACGCCTAACTAAAACCCATTCAGAGCCTAAGCCGAATTAAATTTAGTGGGAAAATAAGTTTTGGTACCTTTTTAAAAGTTAATCTAAGTTTCAACTTTTTTGTACCTACCGTAGTGTAACGAAAATTTTTATTAAGTTTTCGTGTTTAAAAATATCTTAATTAAACAAATTATATTTATTTGTATTTTTTTGTAATAAATAAATTATTAAAACAATTGGTTTAAATAAAATTTTTTAAATTTGTATTGTTTCAATATATATGTCATTACCTATTATTCTATATCATTATATACAGTCATTGCAAAAACCACATTTGTTGATATTATTATTATTTTTATCATTATTATTATTGTTATTTTTGTTTTTATTGTTATGAAATGTTGATATAGTTTGTGGAAAAAATTAGTTGATGATGTTGTTGCCGTTGTGTTGAATGTTGAATGATGATTTATTAGCAGCAAGTCTAATGTCTCGTCAATAGTCTGTCTATCCAACCATACATTTATCCGCTCTTCCTTCGTTTCATTCATTCACCCGTCTATCCGTCTGTTCATTCATCTGTTCATCTATCCATCCATTCATCAATCCATGCGTCTATCCATTCATCCATCTATCCATCCATTCATTCATAGAAAGAATGAATGACAAAAGGAATGAAGAATGCATGAGAATTGAATTAATGGATAAATAAAAAAAATAGATGAATGAATGAAAGAAGGAATGATTAAAAGAATGATGGAAGAAGGAAAAAAATAATTTAAAAAATGTAAAAATAAATGTGCTAAAACTAGAAGAATCACAGAACGAGTGAACGCATAAAATATCGAAGAATTTAAAAAGGAGTGAACAATAGATCGAATGAACAAATCGCGTGAATGAACGATTGAAAAGATAAATAAATGAGTGCACTTAAGGAATTGTTTGCACAAACGTTCTCTCTTTTTTCTTCTTTCTCTCTCTCTCCTTTTCTTTCTCTCTCTCTCTTTTTCTCCCTAAACATCTCCAATCTTTTTTTGGTTCTCTTACTTTAGCTATTTTAAAAAGTGAAACAAAATTATTTTAATTGTATTGGCACACAAACAAGTACCACACATACATACACACACACACACACACACATACACACACACACACATACATACACACACACACACGTGTGCTTAAAACATTTTGTTCAAACTGTTATAATTACTTCGGGGATAAAATAATGAAAAAATCATGATGAGAACGACGAAGACGACGACGACGATGATGAGTGTTATTATTATTATTATTATTATTATATTATTATTATTATATTATTATTATTATTATTATTATTATTATTATTATTACGATGATGATGAAGGTGCTTTTTATACTTTTCTGCGCGTTTTTAGCTATCGAGTCCTTTAGATGATTGTTACTTTTATTGAAATCTTAAAGAGAGAAGAAAGAAAAAGACACACACAGAAAGAGAGAGAGAGAGAAAGAGAGCGAGAGAGGGGAAGAAAAACGGAGAGAATAAAAGAATGTAAGGTAAATAAATAAACAAGCTGAGATAAAAAGATAGAGAGATTTCGTTGTTATTATTATTACTATTGTTGTTGTTTTTATAATAAAAATAATAATAAATATTATTATTTTTATGATTATTATTATTATTATTATTATTACAAAAGAAGATTAATAATCGTTTATAACCGACCGACAGGTAAAAGCTTTGGCGTCAAAAATAAAAAAAATAATAAAAATAAGGAACATACTACTCTTACTACTACTACTACTACTATTACCACCACTACTACTACCATTACCACCACCACTACTACTACTACTACTTCTACTACTACTTCTATGACTACTACTACTACTACTATTACTCCAGCTACTTCTTAGACTACAACTACTGCTAAAACTACTACTATTACTACCACCACTACTACCACTACTATTTCTACCACTACTACAACGACTGCTACTACTACTTCTAATACTCTTAAAACTACTACAATTTAAGCAAATGAAAGAGACGCTTATTTTTATTTACCTCAACTGAAGAACGCAGATAAAATTGATTTAATAGGAGAGTCTCAACAGGAAAACAGTATTTTTATTTTTTAGTAGTAGTAGTAGTAGTAGTAGTAGTAGTAATAGTAGTAGTAATAATAGTGGTGGTGTTGGTGTTAGTAGTAGTAGTAGTAGTAGTAGTAGTAGTAGTAGTAGTAGTGATGTTGGTGGTGGTAGTAGTAGTAGTAGTAGTAGTAGTAGTAGTAGTAGTAGTAGTAGTAGTAGTAGTAGTAGTAGTGATGTTGGTGGTGGTACTAGTAGTAGTAGTAGTAGTAGTAGTAATAGTAGTAGTGTGGTTTCGTTAATGAAAACGCTTATAGTAATTAATAGCAAGTGTTAATAATTATCGCAGGTGTTACATTGTTGGGCAAATAAGTTTCTCATTACTTAACGCCGATGGAGATGATGAAGATGATGATGACGACGACGATGATGATGTAGTTGTTAGTGGCGATGATGCTGCTGATGTGGTCGCTACTACTGCTGCTGCTGTGGCGGCGATGATGGTGATTTTGTTGTTGTGTAAGAACACAGAACACAGACTTCCAGACATGCATGCATACATACACACATACATACATACATACATACACACATACATACATACATACATACATACATACATACATGTATGCATACATACATACATACATACATCCATACATGTTTAAAAAAATCTATTAAAGCATTCATCCATATCTATCCATCTATTCATCCATCCATCCATTTGTTTTTCCATACATCCATCCATCCATCTATCCACTAAATGTTAAGCTATTAAATCAACTTAAGGTTGTCATGGAAACATTTATTCCTTATAATAAACTAGAGGAAGTGCGTTTTGTTACACCACACACACACACACACACACACACACATACGTACACATATACAAACATACATACATACATACATACATACATACATACATACATACATACATACATACATACATACATACATACATACATACATACATACATACATACATACATACATACATACAAACATACATACATACATACATGGATGTACGTTTGTATATAAATGTTTGAAAAACGCGCTGTGCTACTGAAAAGTATTTTTTTTAACAATGCTGATGATGCTGTTAAATGTATTTTGCGATCATAAACCTCGCCATAATAAAAAAGAATAATAATAATAATCTTAATTATAATAATAACAATAATAATAACAATAATAATAATAATAATAATCACCATCGTTCACAACAAATTCATTGAGATCATCATCATCGTCGTCGTCATCAACAACAACACGATGATTAAAATCGGTGGCTGTAGTAGTTGCAGCTACTGCAACAACATTAACAACAAAATTTAGATCGTTAATTATTACAAGAAATATTTAATATATTTTTCGAGCTATTAGTATGGATTTGTGTTACAACTTTGACGCACTGGCGAAGTGTTTTAAAGGTAAACCTGGCTGTTGTTTCGCATCGTCTGGTTGTTGTGGTAGTTGTGGCCACAAATTGCCAAAGAAACATCAACAACAACAACATCAACAACATCAACAAAGTCATCAACAACAACATCAACAACAACATCAAAAACATCAACAAAGTCATCAACAACAGCAACAGCATCATCAACAACATCAGCAAAAATATTATTACAACCATCTGAATAGCAGCATGCTGCTAATTCTCCTATTGAATTTTTCAATTATTCCAACGTTAAATGCCAGCTATGCAGATCAATTAGTGAAAACAATTCCAACAACAACAACAATGACAACAACAATGATGATGTCATCATCAACAACGTCATCAACAACAACAACAACAACATTATCAACAACATCAACAAAAACATCGACAACGACAATGACATCAACAGCAGAAACATCTAAACTGTTATTATCAATATTGATGTCATCCACATTAGCCTCT
>NW_008704903.1:1136055-1143555 GCF_000326865.2 Helobdella robusta | reverse complement strand
ACTGTCGGAATCTTTATAGACCTGTCAAAAACCTTTGACCTTATAAACCATGAATTACTTTTACAGAAACTGCGAGTATATGGAATCAGAGGTGTAGCTCTTAATTGGTTTTCCACTTACCTAAAAAATAGAAAACAATATGTCTCGATAAATGGACACAATTCGGAGAAGTTAATTATAAACTCCGGTGTTCCGCAGGGATCAATACTGGGACCATTGCTTTTTTCGGTGTTTATTAACGAACTCTGTCTGGTTCCTACTACAGCCAAATTCTTACTTTTTGCTGACGATACCACTATCTTTTTTCATACCAAAAATCCTCAAGAAGATCAGATAATAATTAATAATAACTTAAAATATATAGCAAACTGGTTTTTATTAAATAAATTAATAATAAATTATTCAAAATGTACTTATTTAATATTCGGTCCGAAAATAATTACAAATGGCATCAATGACTTGACAATATCAATAAATGACAAAATAATATCTCGTTCCACTGAAACAAAATTTTTAGGTATAATAATCAGAGATAACCTGTCATAGGATTTGCACATTAATTCAATATCACAAAAATCATATAGAATCATAGGTATGCTACATAAAATTAAACATAAAATTAATAAAAATATATTAGTAAATCTTTATTATGCGTTAATTCATCCTTATTTGGTCTATTGTAATCTTCTTTGGGGCAATAGTCCTGATTCACACCTTAATCCAATTGTCGTAACACAAAATCGATTTATTCGATTGCTGCTTGGCCTTCATCCACGTTGCCACATAACTGGTTATTATACGGAGGCAAACATTCTTAGTGTTAAAAATTTGCATCTTTACTTTCTGGTAATCTTCGTGTTTAAATACTTACAACAAAAGTTAACAAAATTTTTTCTAGATTTCTTTACCCTAGCGTCAAATGTCAAAACAAAAGTCTTGAGAAGCGCGCATACATTTTATTTTGTACCGCAGAGAATTAAATTAGTGAATTCAAGTTTAAAAATAACAGGACCTAGAGTCTGGGACGAGCTAATTCCGCTGGAAATAAAAGAAATTACTTTGATCCATTTATTTAAAAATAAGCTCAAAAATTATTTAATTAATAAATAAAAATACTTATTTTTTATAAAAATAATTATAGTATCAATAACAAGAAAGACGGCCACTTTGATATGGAGCACGAATATGTTATGAATGTGTATGAAAGGGTATGAATGTGTATGAAAGGATATGAATGTGTATGGATGGATATAAATGTGTGGACATGAGTGTGCGTGCATGAGTGAATTATGGATCTAACGTACTTGAGGGAGCATGAATATGCTTCGAACGGTAAACTTTTTACGGTAAACTTTCAAAATGAAAATGAATGTGTGTGATAGTTCTTTTACGGTAAACATTTTATAAAAATAGAATTTGTTTTGTAATAGACTTTCAACGATAAATTTTTCATAATGAGTTAATAACATCATGATTCTCGCATTTGCCTATGTAATGATCCTTTAACGATAAACTTTTAAAATATGCCAGAATTGATATTTGAATTTGTTTCTGTAATGAACCTCTACTGTGAATTTGTCATGTCGATTCAATCCTTATTTATTTAATTGTCAATATTATGGGAGGCGAACATTATTTACTTTTGAACTGCAAATGTATAAATTTTTGTGACGTATGTTCGCGTGCACGAATTGCCATCATTTTTAATTTCTTCATTTTCAATTAACTTTGTTGAATTTTTTGTTGAACTTGGTTGAAAGGACAACTTTAGTTAAGGCACTATCACAAGTATTATGTTTACTTTTTTGTGCTTCTTCCAATAAATAAAAAAAAATGTGTTTGTGTGTGTGTGTTTGCGTATGTTTGGGTGTGTGAGTGGAAAAAATTTTTGCTCGCGTATTTAAATACGTATTACAGAGAAAATTACATAATTAGTTTCGACAGAGAAAAAAAGTTCATCTAACATAACGACAACAACTGGTGCTAATACTACTAAAACTACGACTACTACTACCACCACCACGACAACTACAACTTTACTTTTCCTACCACTAATGACGCTCTGTAGCTACTACTTATACTACAACTACTACTTCTCGTACTACTACTACTACTACTACTACTACTACTACTACTAATAGAATCTAAATTAAGTATATTAAAATTAGCAATATAATCTAATAAAATTTATGCAGTGAAGAATTTTTCTTTAGATTTGTTTAACAAGGGAAAACACTTTGTTAGGCTTTGAAGTAAATAGCAACCACTCTAAACATTGTCTTTACTTGCTGCTGCTACTACTGCTACTACCACTGCTGCTGCTACTACACCAACTACCACTACTGCTACTACTACACCAACTACGACTACTACTAATACTTTTTTACTACTACTACTACAACTCTAATAACAATGGTAACTAATATTATATAATGATAATATAAAATGACATACATTGGTCTTTCAATGAAATTAAAGCAATAACAACTGCAACTATAGCCGCACAATATAACCTCATGCACACACACACACGCACACACACACACGCACATACATACATACATACATTCCTGCATTTTAACACATTTTAATACATACATCAAGTCAATAGCTGTACTTCAGTCTATTCAAAATCGAGCTGCAAAATTTTTCACATAAAATCTGAAGTTCGATCACGTGACTCCAATCTTGAATGACCTACACCGGCTAAAAATTGAAAAAGAATATTTTTTAGAATTGCTGTCTTAACGTTTCGGTCATTACATGGTTTAGCACCACAGTATTTGGCAGACATGTTCATCAGAAAAACATCTGTGTTGGGTTCGCAGTTGAGATCAAATGACATGAACCTCCTGGTTGTGCCGACAACGAATTTACAGACCGGATCACGCAATATTGCTGTTGCTGGACCGGTGGTTTGGAACAGTCTACCGGCGTCTCTAAGAAGACCAGATATGTCATTGTTTTTATTTAAAAAGGAGCTGAAGACTCATTTATTTTCGCAGATTTAACAATGTCTTTGTCTTCGTTTGATTAATATTTGGTTTTTTCATTTATTTTAGGGAGCGCTTTTGAGATATTTTTTTGTAATTAGCGCTGTACAAATTGACTTGTAATAATAATAATAATAATAATAATTCCTACATACACATACATACATACATACACTGACATACAAAGACAAATCCAGCACACATACATACATTCCTACATACACATACATATATACATACACTGACCTACAAAGACTAATCCAAACAGGCAAATTCTTATCCACACACACACACACACACAGTCACACACACACACACGCGCACACACTCATGCATAATTTCGAAACAAAGCTGAACAATGCATATCTCAATTATAATAATACACTGGTTACACTTCAATAATTTATACAAAGCCATCATCATCATTAAGTGTGACTACACAGATTTATATGTATATATACATACATATATATATATAAATGTGTGTGTGTGTGTGAATGTGTAACATTACATTATATGACATCACAATTATTTATATTTAGTTGTTTGTGTGTGTGTGTGTGTGAGTGTGTGTGTGTATTTGTGATACATAATTATACAAAATTAATTATAAATATTTTATACAAAAGTAACTATAAATATTTTATAAATATTTATATAAAGTAGATGAAATTTGGATTTTTTTCAAATTTGTTTAAAACCACAGTAGACTTTTTTCTCTTACGCATGGTGAAGAGGATGATGACGACGAAGACGACGACCGTGCAGACACTGATAATGATTACCATATAAAAATTATAAACATTAATATTGTTGTGTGCTCTATCAGTTTTAATTCATTTTCTCATAAGTATTAATGTACATTATAGATATATACATATTCGTACAAGTGGATGGTTGATTGGTTGGTTGATTGGTTGGTTGATTGGTTCGTTCATTGAATAATTGTTAGTTCGTTCGCTCGTTCGTTCGTTCGCTCGTTCGTTTGTTCGTTCGTTTGTTCAATTGATTGATGAAATGGTGTTTAGATTGACAATCATAAATAAAATGAAATACCTAAGCAAAATGTGCATCGGTTTATCTTCATTATTTTATATAGAAATATATATATATATATATATGTGTGTGTGTGTGTGTGTGTGTGTGTGTGTGTGAGTGTGTGTGTACGTGGGTGTAGGTAAGATTGCAAAATAAACCCGAAAATATACTTACATTTAAAAAAATATTGAAGAAAAAATAATGCAAATTATTTTTTAATATGCAAATTTGTTCAAATATGTAAATTAGCTATATATGCAAATATGTAAATAAGCTAGCCCAGGTCAGCTGACTTACGAATAAATATGTTAATTAGTTGGCCGGGTGAACTAATTAGTATTTATAACACTTTGTGGTTTTCATACCTGCTGATCAATTTACCCGGAAAGCCCTTTTCGTTGTTCTGAGTGTAGTAGTGGGTGACGCTCGTTAGGCCCTTGCCCCAATCGAAAGGGCCTGTACAAATTAACATAAATTATTATAATTAGTATGTGGAATCGGTAATGCGGGATTAATAATAATATTAATGCAAGTTAACGATAACGATACCGAACAGAAAATTTTTTTTAGTACCTATAAAAATGTGAAAATGATTCTATGACTAAAGGGTATAGCGCTTCGTGTTATAAATTTCTCAAGTGCTGTCAAGCCCTCAACCTTTGGAACTTAGCGATGACACTCCACACGTTTTTATTCTCTTTCTCTCTCTATCGATACTACTGACTGATAAATGCTGAAGAACTCATTGAATGATTTTTTATTAGATAACTCGAATAAAGTGTCACCCTCCGTGAAAATGCAAACGAGGCGAAACGAAACGAAACTGAATTCGGTTTAGTCTCTTATTAGGATTCCATCGTTCCATGCTTATAAGAATTCGGTTTAGTCTCTTATTAGGATTCCATCGTTCCATGCTTATAAGATATTTCATTTTATGTAGAGTTTGTAACTCGGGTGCGTAATAATGAGTGTCAGAAGCGGCAAGAAAAATAAAGAACCGATCAATAAAAAAATGAGGTTTAGAATGATAAAAATCGCGGTTTTTTTCTCCCTCACGAATGTTACCGAATAAATTATGTTAATTAATTTTTAGAGGATGAATAAATTAATAAATTAATCATATTGGCCAACCAATTGCCTTGAAGTTGTGGTCATTGTCCGGGTTCTGAAAGCCTGTGTTTCTGACACCTGGTTTGGCTAGGTGCACACAGACAACTGTGCCGGTCACGTCTATTGATATGCTTCCTGGTGACGACGATGATGATGATGATGAAGATGATGTGGTAGTGATGATGACGATGGTTGTAATGATGATGATGATGATGATGATGATGATGATGATGATGATGATGATGATGATGATGATGATGATGATGTGGTAATGATGATGATGATGATGATGTGGTGATGATGATTGTAATTATGATGATGATGATGATGTGGTATTGATGATGATGACGATGATGTGGTGATGATGATTGTAATGATGATGATGATAATGATGTGGTGGTGGTGATGATGATGACGATGATTGTAATGATGATGGTAATGTGGTGGTGATGATGATGGTTGTGATTAGTTGAACTTAATCACCAGAAAGTCAGCTGAAGTTTAGTAAAACGGTATTGATTTCAAAATCATATGACATCCTAAAAAAATATTTATAACATAAATTTAATAACTGTATATGTACGTTTGCGCGCGCGCGTGTGTGTGCGTGCCTGTGTGTTTGTGTGCGTACGTGTGACGTAAAAACTCTGCAATCAATTTATGTAGCGCCGCATTCATATGTAAGTATGTGTCTTTGAATAGGGTTTCATTGATTGGATG
This sequence comes from Helobdella robusta, assembly GCF_000326865.2. Taxonomy (NCBI): domain Eukaryota; kingdom Metazoa; phylum Annelida; class Clitellata; order Rhynchobdellida; family Glossiphoniidae; genus Helobdella; species Helobdella robusta. The sequence goes on along the minus strand of NW_008704903.1, from coordinate 1,137,694 downwards.
TTTTTCAATTAATCTGGCTTTCCTGTCATCTTGCCAAGATTACGACGGACGCGCTGCATTAGAAATTTCTTGACTCTTGTATTGATTGTAGACATTTTTTTTTCAAGGTGAAAGATATAACAAAAAATGATGGTGAGGACGACGATGAGAATGATGGTGAAGATGGCGGTGAAGATGGCGATGAAGATGATGATGAAGATGATGATGATGAAAAAGATGATGATGGAGATGGCGATGATGATGAAGATGATGATGAAGATGGCGATGAAGATGATGATGAAGATGATAAAAAAAATGATGATGATGATGATAAAGATGGTGATGAAGATGAAGATAGAGATGGTTATTGTGAAGCGATTTTGGTGATAATGTTGGCCTAAATGATGTTGATCAGGTAGTATTTTATAAAGAATTGCTGATAAAAATTATTTTTTTATGTAACAAATTTAAAAAAAACAAGTTATGACGTCATTATCTTTGAATAAATTGATAGATTTAATTACTCAATAATCTATCTTTTGATAATTTAATTGTCTAGGTTTGTTTTAATTTATTTAATTTTTTTCTACAAATTTGATCTGTTTAAAAAAAATTCTTTTGCTGAAAAATATATGAATTTCACCAACCAGTCAATCAACCAACCAACCAATCCACCAACCAACCAACCAACCATCAACAAAGAAACCAGCCAATCAATCAACCAATCAGCCAAACCAATCAATCAACCAACCAATCAACTTAAGCATCCAGCAACAAACCAACAACCAATCAACTAATCAATCAACCAACCAACCCACCAATCAACCAACCAACCAATCAATCAATCAACCAACCAATCAACCAGCCAGCCAGCTTGCCAACCAACCAATCAACCAACCAATCAATCACTAACCAACCAACCAACCACTAACCCGTCATTGCTGCCATAGCGATGAGATAATTATCGTAAGCCGCCCTGCCGATGACCACATTCGCAATCCTGGTCCAATTATACCGACTGCCCTCTCTAGTGAAGAGGAAATAATCTATAGTATCGGTACCCCTTAGCACCCCACCTCTAGCGAGTTTTGCTAGATTCGGTTTAGCAAAATAATCGATAAACTTTTGGAACATCTCTGACGTCAGAACAATCGGTTTCATTGTGGTAACCAGTGGTGCAGTTGTTGCTACTGGTACGTTACCACCGCCGCTGCTGCTGCTACTACTACTACTACTACTACTACTACTACTACTACTATTACTCGCAGTGGTATTTTGAAGAGGTAACGGAAATTTTCCAGGTGAATCGGCAGTAGTGGTAGTCGTCGGAGTGGTTATGGTGGTTGTGGTTGGCTGCTGGTAGGGTAGTACCGTGTTGTTGCTGTAAAGAGGAACGTCTGTTCGCCTTCCAACTAGAAGAACATTGTTATTCAGCGGGTGTTGTAGGTAGCTTTTCACGAAATACAGAGAACGTAGAAACCCGTCGTCAAATAATAGATCGCCTGTGTATGTGTGTGCGTGCGTGTGCGTGTGTATGTGCGTGTGTGTAAGTTTGTGTGTGTGTGAGAGAGAGCTGTTGGGTTATCCACTTAATTTATATATTATAGATATATATAATATATAATATATATATATATATAATTATATATTAATTTTTATG
>NW_008704903.1:1118555-1131055 GCF_000326865.2 Helobdella robusta | reverse complement strand
CTCTCTACCTACTTCTCTGACTACTTCTCCATCACTTGCGAAGTTCAGAGCGGATCTCAAGACCCATCTGTTTTCAAAATTCATTGAGGAGCGCTGTTGAACATCGCGAAAATAAGCTAATTGATTGATTAAACAGTTGTCATTATATATTACCATATATATCTGTATTATATTATATTATATATATTAGTGTATTACTGAACTTGTACTATAGTTCAATTTTTGACATGTGGGACTGATAAAGTGAATAAGACTTGCAGTTTTTTACTAGATTTATGTAGTACACAATTTTTAAACATGAAATTGTATAATTTTTTAATAAAAATTTTTTCGGTTTTTATATATAGTATCTTGAATTAATGGAATAATTATCATTATGTATTACAGAACACACACTAAAATTAAATGAAGCGCTTCACTATTAATAAAATATATTAATCAACTTCCTGATTCTTCACAGTGATTATTGTTTTCTAAAAAACATTCTCATTTAAAGAGCTTAATGGCTGCCGGACTGCAGACGTTAACATTTTTATAAGTTCGCAATCTTGTTATTAGTTTTTTATAATCATGTCCGTTACAGTCGGCGCTTTAAAGCCGTTACTTTTCAACTATTTTTGTCATTTGCTCAAACTGGACCTTAACTTTTTTATTTTTTAAAATTGATGTTTTTTCTGTTTCAAACTTGTCTAGTAAAAATAATCACTGGATCGGAAATTGAAGTAAAGTTAGGGTAAGTGAATTACGTTCTGATTGATTCGTTATTAAATTGAAGTGCTTAACCAAGCAATCAGATTAAAAAAGCTAGTTGGTCTTGTAGTGATTGATTGATTGATTTTATTAACAGCAAAATTAAAAAATTTCTGGAGATTATTAATTACTAAAATTTAAAAATTAATAACATTAAGTTAGTGTAATAATATCAAATGATTAATTTAAAGTCTGCTAATTAGATAATATAATCAAATTATTATTCAATAAAAGATCTTTTATAATTTTAATTTTTATGTACATCTCATGATGGTCATGGCCATTTTTACTATTTTATTTTAGCGTTTTTTTTCAACTTTTTGGTGTAATGTCTATTTTTAAATTACATTTCAAAGTCAGGTGTTTAATTTTTTCAGTTTTTTACTTTAGTTGCTTGTTAAGTTATATTTAGCAATTAACTAAGATAAGATCTAATACGAAATTCCATTTTTTAATAATTTACAGTTGAAGATATCTTTTTTAAAAAGCATGTGAATTAAAAATTTAATTCTAGAAAGTAAGAAGATCATCTGTGAGTCTTAAAAAGTACAAGTATCTGATCATAAATAACGAGTTCATCTCCTACCTACCTAATAACACGTCAAAAAGATGGGGTCATGTTTCAGTTCTTCGTCATCACAGACCAACAAATCACAGCCCCCGAAGAGTTCAACGAATTTCAAACCAATACAAAATAATCAAATCCACAATCCATACCCCATGCCGAGTCCTAACAATCAAATGCAGATTATGCAACAGCCGCAACAGTCTAAAAAACGTTAGTTACTTTAGAGTTGGAATAGTTAGTTTAGTGATTGTTGGTTAGTTAGGGAATGAGTTACCCTATTTAGTTTTTTTTGGTTTAATTAGTGATGGCAGGGATGGGTTTAATGCTGTAGTACTTATTCATTTTTGAATACTTTTAGTTAGGTGTTCAATTAGTTGGTAGCCTCAATTATATAATTTAATTTGTTAATTAGATGAATGAATTTTTGTATGATTGAATGAATAATCAAATGAGTGACTGACTGACTGACTGAATGAATGAATGAATGAATGAATGAATGAATGAATGAATGAATGAATGAATGAATGACCAAGATAAATATGTAGGTTTTTTTTCAATTTAGTTATGATCTTACTTAAATATCAACTACTAAAAATAGCTCAGAAGATTGTAAAAGCTCTTTACGATTATGACGCCCGGCAGATCGACGACTTGGGTTTTAGAAAAGGAGATAGACTGGCCATCATTGGGACCAAGTTATTATTATTATTTTATTATTATTGTTGTTGTAGTTGTTAGTTGTTGTTGCTATGATTTTTAATAAATATTATTAATCAATATATTTTTTAAAATAATTTTTTAAAATATTTTTTTTGGCGGTAATAATTGTTCTCACTCCTTCCCTAAGTGACATGGACGACTGGTGGCTTGCCCGGCACACGACCAACGGACGCCAGGGCTACATTCCTAGCAACTACGTCGTCCTCGATGACAATAGGCCCGAGTCACAAGAGTTAGCAACCAGATCACCTGTTCATTCATTCATTCCATTAATTCATTCATTCAGTTATTCATTCATTCATTCGCTCATTCAATCATTCATTTGCTCATTCATTCATTCATTTGCTCATTCATTCATTCATTTGCTCATTCATTTGCTCATTCATTCATTTGCTCATTCATTCATTCATTCCTTCATTCATTCATTCATTCATTCATTCATTCATACATTTCTTCAATAATCAACCTTAGTCATTTATTTGCTTTATCTGTTCCTTCTTCCATTGGTTAAACTGTTTGTTTGTTTTATTCAATTACATTATTTTGTTATTTTTTACCAGCAAACTAATTAGTGTCGGTATTATTATTGTTGTTTTTTTTATTATTATTATTGTTGTTTGTAGTGTTATTATTATTGTTGTTGTTAGCCATAATAACATCAATAGGCAGGGGAATGATTGCTATTAAATGTAACCTTTTCATTATGTTATTTTTAATGGTGGTTTGAGGTTTGCTGGTTTGTTATGCTATTGCAATCATTCATTCACCCATTCGTTCGTTCATTCATTCGTTCATCCATTCACTCATCCATCTATTCATCCATTCATTTGTTCATTCATTCATTCTTTCATTCACATATTGGTTCATTCATTTCTTTCTTCAATGGTTTTTGATGATGATGATTAAGATTACGATTACAGCTTAGTTATAATAAAAGTGATAGTAATAATAATAATAATAATGATAATAATAATAATAATAAGTAAATGTCTTTTCAGTTGATTGGACCAGTCAAGAAGATTATTATTGTTAATTATTTTTTGTTTGTGTTGGTGATTAGCCACTTAAGTTATGGTTTTCCCACAATAATAATAATAATAATAATCATTTTTACTATTATTATTATTAATATTATTATTATTTAAATTTTCATTTGATACTCTTGAAACATCTGTAATGCCAATATATTTAACACAATTGCTGTGGGTTTTCCACATGTAAATGCTTTGAACATTGTAAATACCTACAATGTATCATATTAATTTTAAATGTTAAAATAAAATGTGTGTTTACGTCTGTGTGTACGTGTTTGTTATTGTGCGTGCGTGTGTTTGTGTATATGTGTGTACGTGTGTATGTGATCATAATTTATTATGACCCATTCAGCTGGTGGTTTTCCATAGATAGAAGGGAGGCGGATAAACAGCTGATGCTGCCTGGAAATCCCAGAGGTACTTTCCTAATCAGGAAGAGTCAAGGTCATTGTTTTTTTCTTTCTGTTGTTGTTGTTGTTGTTGTTGTTTTTGTTGTTGGTTTTGTTGTGGTGATGGTGGTGTTTTTTTGTGTGTACTTCATCTTCTTCGTCGTCATCGTCATCATCATTTTTTTCTCATCATTGGGAATACCGTTGTTGTAATTGTGAATGAAATCATGACACATCATCATCATCATCATTATCATAAATCATCTACGTCATCGTCGTCTTCATCTACGTCATCTTTATCTTCATCATCTTCTTCATCTTCATCACCACCATCATCATCTTCATCATCATCAACAACAACAACATCCAGACAATAGGTCATATGCTTTATCAATAAGGGATTACGTGCAAGAATTAAGAGAAGTTACTATTAAGCATTATCGCATCAGGTTTGTATGTATGTTTGTTTGTTTTGTTCGTATGTTTGTTTTGTTCATATGTTTGTTTTGTTCGTATGTTTGTTTTGTTGGTATGTTTGTTTTGTTTGTATGTTGTGTCTGTTTGTACGTTTGCTCCTTTGTATGTATATGGGTGTGTCTTAGTGTGTTTGTATACATGTTTGTGTGGATTTATATGTGTTAGTGTACGTGTTTGTATGCATGCATGTTGATTTGTTTTTTTTTATTTGCATAAGTACGTACACTGTATGTGACAAATATTAACGACTACAAATATTAACGCACACACACACACACAAACACGCGCACACACGAACACACAGAGTTATGGATGATGGAGGTGTATACATAAGTCCTAAGAGAACATTCATAGATTTGTTGCATCTGGTTGAACATTACCAAGGTTGGTTGGTTGCCTGCAGGCTGGCTAGTTGTTTGTTTGTTTGATTGATTGACTGATTGATTGATTGATTGATTGACTTGTTTGTTTTTTATTTGCAATCTCAATCTTTTAATCACCCTATCACAACCAATCACAACCACCTATCCAAACTAATCAAAATCAACTGGCCAATCACAATCCACCAATCAATCAATCAATCAACCAACCAATCAATCAATCACAGCTCAAGCAGACGGTCTCTGCTACCAGCTGACCAAGGCTTGCCCTAAAGAGCCAGAGGCCATCCCGTTTAAAGAACTGGAAGTTGATCGGTCTGAAATCGAGAAGAGGAGTAAGCTTGGGGCCGGTCAGTTTGGAGAGGTTTGGTCAGGTTAGTCAGAGGAGTTTGGTTTTGTTTGTTTATTTGTAAAAAAAACTGTACAAATCACACTCACTCACAGAACAACAATGTACAACAACAACACAACAACAACATTTACAGGCAAATTCAGGCGTATGGTGGACGTTGCGATTAAAACGTTGAAACCCGGCTCAATGAGTCCGGAGGCTTTCCTCGAGGAGGCAAAAATAATGCACCGACTCCGACACAGGAAGCTGGTGCAACTGATGGGAGTCTGTACGAAGGGCGAGCCCATGTACATCATCACAGAACTCATGGTCAACGGCTCGCTACTTGAGTACCTGCAGAAGGATAACGGCAGGAATATTAACATCAGGTGCATCCTGGACATGGCTGCCCAGGTCGGTTGGATTGGTGGATGGCTTGTTTGTTTGTTTGTTCGTTCGTTTGTTTGTTGTGTGCACACTCATGTACATCTCTGTACTTACGTACACACACGCACGCACACACATACACAGATAGCAGACGGGATGGCTTACTTGGAGGAGCAGAACTACATACACCGAGATTTGAGGGCTGCCAACATCCTGGTCGGGGAGAACAACACCGTGAAGGTGGCAGACTTCGGACTGGCCCGCCTACTCGAGGACCCGGCCATGCACGACAACGACAACGATGCTATCTACAATGCCAGGGAAGGTGAGGAGGAAGAGGAAAGGGAATGAATGATTGTGCACACGCACATCCACAGATACACACACACGCACATCCACACACACGTACATCCACACATACACATACGCACATCCACACATACACACGCACACGTACATAAATTTTTACTCGCGCAGACGCCAAATTCCCAATCAAGTGGACTGCTCCAGAAGCCGCATTCAAGCGAAGGTTCAGTATTAAATCAGACGTCTGGTCGTTCGGTATTCTCCTGTACGAGATGATTACCTTTGGCAGGGTTCCTTATCCAGGTGAAAGCCGTTGCTGTCGTTGTTGTTGTTGTCGTTGTGGCTGTATGTGTGTTGTTGTTGTTGTCGTTGTGGGGTGTATGTGTGTTGTTAATGTTTTTGTTGTGCTGGCCTGATACTGTTGGCGCTCTTATTTTGTTGTTGTGTGTTGTTTGTAGTTACTGTCCGGTTTCCCCGAGTTCATTTGATTTATTGATTAAACAATTCTATTTAGTTGATTGATTGGTTGGTTGATTGATTGATTGGTTGATTGATTGATTGATTGATTGATTGATTGAACATTTCTACTTGATTTCTCGATATTTCAAACAATTCAATCAATCGCATCATCTCTAAATCAATTAATCAACCAACAGCAAGCACGTACACACACGCATACCAACACACAAACACACACACACGCACACACGTACACCTACACAGGAATGGATAACGCGACGACCCTACAGCGTCTACAGGAGGGCTACCGCATGCCCCGCCCATCAGGTGGCGTCATAGAGTGCCCCGTGCGTATGTACGACATGATGATCCAGTCTTGGGACAGAATGCCAGAAAAACGCCCAACGTTCGCGTATTTAAAGGATTTCTTCAACGACTACGCCACGGAAACCGAAGGCCAGTATCAACCCCAGGAGTAGGGATGTGCTGGTTTCGAGGGGGGTAGTATAAGCCCGCGGAGTAGCGGTGGGCTAATTTCGAGAGCGGATGTGCTGACTTGGAGTGTCTGTATGGTCAGTGCCCAAGTGCTACTGAGTTGTATTGTTATGGAGGTTGTTTGAGATTGTGTCTGGTGGCTGGCTGGCTCATTGGTTGGTTGGTTGATTGATTGATTGATTGATTGAGCGATGGACTAATCAAATCAAATAAATTAATGAACTAATGGATGAATGATTGATTGATTGAATGAATTGATGAATGAATGGATGGATAAATGAATGAATTATTATAATTGATTGCTACATTATTCCAATGTATTTGTGACTATCATGACGATGTGTTTAATAATTTTAATATACAAACATACACACTCACACAGACATACATACATGCATACATACATATAAAGACATACATACATATAATTGTTCATAACCACATTTTATTTGAAACAAATGAGAAATAGTTTGCCATGGTATTTTTTCAATTTAAAAATTAGTCTGTGACGACATTTTATTTAAAACATATATACATACAAACATACAAATAAACATACACACACACATACATACATACATACATGCAATCAAAAAAACGAGCAAACACACATACGACAAACCAACCACACACACGTACATTCATATGACATGCACATAATTATTGTAACTATTATTTAATATAATTATTCCTTTAATCAAATTATGATAATCGTTGTTATATTTATAATACATAGAAACATATACATGTGTGTATATACCTTGTAATTAGCTATTTAATATATATATTTACATATGTGTATATATATATATGTATATATATATATACATATACATACATACATTAGAACCTATCTCTATTCTTTTCACTGTCTAATTTATATGTATGTATATATATATATATATATATATATATACATATATATATATATATATATACACATGCATATTTGTGTATGTATATCTATATAGCTCTTTAGTCTTGTTGCTGTTAATCATGTTAAAAAAACCTTCTGTAATCTAAAAATATACAATCGCTTCGTTGATGTATAAGTTTGTATGTCTTTGTCTGTTTGTTTGTTTGTGTGTGTGGAGGGGGGAGGGAAAGGTGTGTTTAGGTTTCTGCATGTGTGTGTGTTTTTGTGTGTAATGTATATATGTGTTTGAATGATGTTTGTTGGTGTGTGTGTGTGTGTGTGTGTGTGTGTGTGTGTGTGTGTGTGTGTGTGTGTGTGTGTGTGTGTGTGTGTGTGCGCTCTTTATGTACGTATTTGATGTGTTTTTGAATATTAGTCAATCGAGCTTACATGTTTAATTTGTATGTACTATTTTGATGTACTTGTAAACTTAGACATTCGTACACAGACAAATGCACATGTACATGTATGTGTATGTATGTGTATGTATGTATGTATGTATGTGTATGTATGTATGTATGTATGTATGTATGTATGTATGTATGTGTATGTATGTATGTATGTATGTATATGTTTATCATTTTCACATTTTCAATTCTACAATATAGGAAGGAATGGAGGGTTTTTTTATTGTATATTTTTCTTGTAAAATAAATTTTTTTCTTATTTTTTTTTTTTCAAATTTTTCGTTAATCTTCTGTTGAAAGGTTTTTGATGGTGAAGATGATGGTGATGATAGCTAAGATGATGATGATGGTGATGATGATGGTAACTTGGAAGAAGATGATGATAATGGTTATATCATTGGTGTCTTTTGAGATTGTAATTTTGATAATGATGATGGTCAGCGGTATTGTGGTTATATGATTATTATACAATGGTGATGGTGAAAATGATAGTGATGATACGATGGTGATGGTGATGGCTTAATTGTTTGTGTGTGTGTTTGTATGTATGTGTGTGTGTATTTATAATGTAACCAAGAACCATACATATATAGTATATTATACATATATATATATAAAAAGAGATTTTTATTCATTTCTATTAAAAATATTTCTGCTTTTTGAATGTATGTATGTATATGAATATGTATATGTTAGTGTATATGTATATGTATATGTATCTATGTGTATTTCTTTGTAGATTTATACAACAGTGTATAAATGTATGCACTTTCTGATTGTGTGTGGGTTTTTTTTTTGTTTTTCCAGGTGTGTTTTCATGTTTGTTTGCTTTTTTTTTGTGTGTATGTATGTATGCATGTATGAATGTTTGTTTGTTTGTTTGTATGTATGTGTTTATAATTATGTTTGTTTAATTTTTTGTAGTTGAATATACATTCATGTCCATAGTGTTGTAATTTTATTTGTTATTATTAATATTGTTATTAATATTAATATTATTATCGTTATTTATTATTATACTTTTTATTAATTATTATTAATTATTATTGTTATTATTTGTAATTATTATTAATTATTGTAATTATGTTACAGTGGATTCTGTTGTTAACAGTATAAGATAGTTTCGTTACCTACTATGTTCCATAGGTTTGTTATCATATTATTATTATTATTATTATTATTATTGTTATTATTATCATTTTAATATTATTATTGTTGTTTTTATTATTATTATTATTTCTATTTTCCTGAAAGTATATAAAGATTTTTTTAGATTTAAAATATTGCGTTGTCTCTTCATAGTGATAATATCAATAATAATAATAAATAATATTAATAATGATAATTAATAATAATAATAGCTATAATATTAAACCGAATGAAATTCGCGGTTGTCAGCTGACGAACAAGCAAACAATCAATCAATAATTCATTCATTCATTCATTCATTCGTTCGTTCGTTCAATCAATTCTTCACTCATGAAAATGTCATGGAGCAGCTGAGTGGTTCAAGTATGTTGATACCGACAACAGTTAACAAAACTACAACAGCCACCACTTCGGCTACTACTGCCACCAACGCTACTACTACTACTACAATTACTACAAACATTGCTGCAACAACGATATATATATATATATATGTACATCTATCTTGTATATATATATATATTTATATGATATTATTTATTACATTTTTAATATGAAAATATAAAAATGGCATAATAAAATGATATTATCGATATAGGAATTTTTTTCATTATAGTTGAGAGGATAATTTTCAAGATCCTTCATTTCGAGACCCCAATCGTTATTTTTATTATTATTATTATCATCGTGGCCATCGTTATCATCAGTTTCGCGTTTGTAGATTGAATCCGTGCTGGAATGTTTGAATCGGAAGTGGACGGATCCTATCGCTAACGCCCATCCATCCTTATCGATACCGGAACTTTTTTCAGGTACCATCACCGAATCCGAATCGGTATTTGGTTTACTATTATTCGTGTCATTTCCATTTCCGGTTGCTTCCTTGCCATCTTCTATAATAACGAAATCGTCGAATTCATTGTCGGTATTCTGGAGCGCGTTACCCGTGTTTGATTCGACTCGATTCGGTTTTGAATTGAATAATGTGCACAGGCACATCTCCGAATCATATACTACTACAACTGCTTCTGCTGCTGCTGTAGCTACTACTGCTACTACCACTACCACTATTATTAATAACAATAACAACAAGATAAAGAAGCACTTATATGGCGCCATATTTTTTAAGTTTCAAGTTTTTTTTTTTGTAAAACAAAAAAATTTTTTTGAAAAACAAATATTGGTAGGTTTTAATGTAAATAGTAACGATTGGGATATCAAACAATGTCTTTAGTTGCTACTACTACTACTACTACTATTACCGCCACTACTACTACTATTACTACTACTACTACTACTAATACTAATACTACTACTACTAGTTTTTCTAACAAAATTACTTATATTAATTACAACAGTGTTACAAACAAATAAACGTTCATCATTTTATCACAAGCATCATCATCATCACCTAATAATTATCGTCATCATTATTACCTAATCATTATCATCATCTCGTCATCATCATCATCATTACTAGCAGTTAATCATTATTACCAATAAAGAATTCCATCCCCTCAGTTTTATAAAGCATTCCTGGATTTATAAAATTGTCAACCTTTAAATACCCGAAGCTACATGAGACTTGCAATGTGGTGTTGATTTTTTTGCAGGTACTTTTATCCGCAATATCAACCCATTCATCAAAAGTAACTCTTTTGAACATTATGCACCTATTTTGGTGGGTAAGCGATGTAATATTTTAAAGGTGTTCTGCTGTCCATTTAATTGATTTAAACTTAATTATTATTATTAGCAGTGACTGACTGATTGATTGATTGATCGATCGATTGATTGATTGATTGACTGGTTGATTGGTTGCTTGATTACAATTATAAACCAACAAATTCATAACAATATCTTCATAACCCTAACAAAACGAAACCTGCACATAGCTACATCAACTTCGGTTTTTCCCGATACTAAATTTAGATTAAGGGATTGACCCAAAGACGTATAGGAAATAAGATGAAACGCTTCACACGGTTTTGTGACGTAGCAAGTCAGGGCGCAATCCACTTTTCGGCAGTAGGTCAAGGACGTTTCGCCAATCTTTGCTGGGAAGAGACTGTCTGAGGGTGTAGTAGCGGAGACTTGTGATCGGTCAACTGGTTAATAATAATAATAAATAATAATAATGATATACAACAATTATAATAAATAATATTAATTATAATAATAATAATAACCTGAGTCTTCGATGCCATATGCAGAATTAAAGAAGCAAAGAAAAATCGCCGTATAACAAACAATAATAAGAAAATTATTTACCTTAACCATATTTTTAGTCATAATAAAATTTTCGAAATTATATTATGACGCCAGTAATAATATAATTATAGCAACAAAGTGTTAAAAGTAGAAACGCTATTTTTAATTTGAAGCAATTCAATTTTTGTTATTTCAAGAGAGGTTTCGCCATCAGGGTATATGTATACATGACATGTGTTCGTGTGTGTGTGTGTACATGTGTGTGTGTGTGTGTGTGTGTGTGTGTGTGTGTGTGTGTGTGTGTGTGTGTGTGTGTGTGTGTGTGTGTGTACGAGAGGGAGTACGTATTTACTTTCATAAAGGAATGAAGTGAAAAAAAATTTATTTTCAAAACTGGTTGTTAGTTCATTTGCCTTGTAAATACGAGAATTGAAGGGCTGGGCGCTGTAATCCGTACTACCATTTTCATCATCAGCCTCCTCTTTTTCATCTTCATCATCATCTTCTAGATTATCATCATCATCATCTTCGTCATCATCGTCGTCGTCTTAGCAATCAACGAATTCATTCATATAAATATATTATATATACGAAAAAAAGGTTTGCAGCACTACAAACAAATAGAAACAAGTTATCATTATTATTCATGAATACTCGTAAATATTCATGAATACTCATAAATATTCATGAATTCATATAAATATTCATAAAAACTTTAACAATTGAATTAAATATGTATATATATATATATATATATATATATATATATATTATTGTAATGAATTATAAAATTCACATATATGGCATACGCTGAAGAAAATATTTAAAAAACAAACATGGAAAAAATGAAGACCTTTTGAATGGATGAATGAGTGAATGGATGAATGGATGAATGAATGGATGAACAGATGAATGAATAGATGAATGAATGGATGGATAAATGAATGAACGAATGGATGAATGAATGAACCACCAAATGAAAGAATGAAAAATTAATGAAACACTTATTTATGAAAAATTGTGCACACGTTTGTTTAAAAGATAAAAAAAATGATTATAATTATTATTGTTGTTGTTGTTGTATTTGTTGCTGTTTATTAAGGCTGCCATCATCGCCGTCGTTGTTGTTGCTACTCATCGATGTTATTATTATAATTATTATTGTTCATTCACTCTCTTTCTCCTTCTCTCTCTCTTTCTTTCTCTCTCTTTTTCTCTCTCTTTCTTCCTCTCTTTCTTCTTCTCTTACGAATACATGGTCGTCTGTATAAACTGAATAAGGAAAATCATAAAATATATTAATTATTACTATTAATATAGTTAATTATAGTTTATTTTTATTATAGTCTTATCGTGACAATTAATCACAATATATATACCTGATCTAGTGTCATACAAGCGGGCCCAGGACCGGTCCTTACTAACTCGTCATAGATAGCTTTTGAATAATAATAATAATAATAATAATTATTATTATTATTATTATGAGAGTTATTATTATTTCTATTATTATCGTCGTCG
>NW_008704903.1:1114621-1117937 GCF_000326865.2 Helobdella robusta | reverse complement strand
TGAGTGTGTGTGTGTGTGTGTGTGTGTATGTGGTGTGTGTGTGTATATGTGAGTGTGTGTGTGTGTAGATGTGTGGGCTCTCATCATCATCATAACCATCACCATCATCATCATCATCATAACCATCATCATCATCATCAAATCGACCTGAAGAACTGAGAGCTGATCTCAACTCGAAGCTGTCCAGCGTTGATATATCGCTCTTATTGTACTGGATGAAGACTTTCTGAATGAATGAATGAACGAATGGATAAACAAAAAAAATGGATGAATAAATAAATGAATGAACAAATGAATGAATGGATAGATGGATGGATAGATGGATTGATAAATGAATAAATTAACAAAAAAACGAATGGATGAATAAATAAATTAGTAAATGAATGAACGAACGAAAGAACGAATAGACGCATAGATAACTGAACGAACAGATGAACAAACGAACAAACGAATGAACGAACGAACAAAAGAATAAATGAGTGAATGAATAACAGAAGAAATAAATGAATGAACGAAGGAGTAAATAAATGAATGGAGTACCCTCCATAATCTAATGTCCTTCCATAATTTCTTGAATTCCGTATAACCTAACTTGCCCGAGTGATCCGTCTAAAATTATGAATAATAAAAAAATAATAATAACAACAATTATGAATAATATTAATAATTATACAAATAATTATAAATAATAATAATTATAATTACATCCATCATGGCCACCATGGATCTGGCAGTGTCAAGGCTGAATCCATCAAATTTAAACTCTGTTTGGAAAAATATTATCTTTATTATTATTCATTATTATTATTATTAATTATAATAATTAGTATTATGTATTATTAAGTATATTATCCACAGCAAACACACACACACAGACACACAGTGCGTGTGATAGTCAAGGATCACTTCGCAATTGAACACAGTCACTGCGACACCAGAGCCAGGCAGCTTAACCATTTAGACCGTTATTGTTATTATTATCCTTTTAATTTTATTATTATTATTTTATTATTTATAATTGACGTCATTGCCTGGTTTAAAGTTCTTGTCCAACAGATCCATGAGCTCGTAGCAGTCAACTTCCATATCATCGCCTTGAGGTAAAGAAGTTGTTAATAATAATTATAATTATTTATTATGTTATTATTATTATTTATTATATCATAATAATAATAATAATTATTATTATTAATGACATTATTATTTCATTATTATTATTTTTATTGTTTTCTACCGGAAATTTTCCGGAACAAATCCTTTATCTCCTTCTCCTCTGCCAAATCGTCCTTCGTCACGATCAGCTGTCAATCAAAATAATAATAATAATAATAATTAATAATAATAAAAATAACAACAATGATGATAATAATAATAATAGGAAGAAGAACAAGAAGAAGAACAAGAGTAAGACGATGAATGAAAATTTCTATTTGACATACCGTCTTAACACGCTTTATTTCAGATTCGGCCTGCAAACATATTTAACAACAACAATAATAATAATAATAATTATTATTATAATTAATGTTATTATTTTTTTTATTGTTAATAATAATAATAAGAAGATGATTAGAAATTTACTGGTATAATTCCTTTGATCTTCTGGTTGCCGTCATCTGACTATAAATAAAATAAGAAAAATAAAAACAAATATTTTTATTTATTATTATAAATTTTATTATTTAATTATAATAAAAATAATAATAATTATTATTACTAATTATTATTAATATTGCTATGGTTTTTTATGTCAACTCCTACTAACGGTATATATAGGCACGTCTTCTTTGACCTTTGGGAAATAAATTAATAATAATAATAATTATAATATAACAATAATAATAATATAAAAATAATGATATAATAATAATAATACAATAACAATAATTATTATTATTTTCATCATAATTATCTACCCAATGCTCTCTAACTCTTAGATAAAGGCTTGCTAATTCAGCCGACATTCCTTTAAATTTCTGTTCAGCCACAACCAGCACGAAGCTTGCTCAGCGCTACTAATAACTTTCTTCAGGCATGTTGCACGTTTCCCGCCTGACAGTCCCAACTCTTTGAAGAGTGCAAACATAGACGCTCCCACTGCTGCTCTTGTCCCAGCCTCAACAGCGTAGAACCTGGTTTTGTATTCCTTCTTGTTTGAATCTCGAATCAGCTGCTCGTACTTTGCAGTTATTACGACGTGGCTGGCTGGCTACTGAGAATGTTATCTCTGCACGACACAGTCAGCTCAATAACGATAACTGACTTCGTATTCTCAGATGCCAACACCGTGTCGGGTCTCGTGCCTGCTTCTTTGGTGTACCTTGAAAAATTTCCTCTTTCTTCCAAATCAGGGTACACAAACCCAATCGTTTGCGTATGTATATATGTATATTATGTAAATATAATATATATATATATATTATATATATATATATATATATATATATGTATATATATGTATATATATATTTGTATATTTATGAGAATGTTTTAAATAGGCGCTATATAAATGATCATATAATAATAATGTACGAAGATGTTTGATTGATTGATGTTGTGTTCGGTTTCACTGTTTATTGCTATCCGATCTACATACTCAGATCCTTTATTATTAATGATAAAAATTATTATTTTTATTGCAATTCTTATTATTATTATTCTTTCTCTCTCTTTTTTCTCACTCACACACACTCTCTCTCTCTCTCTCTCTCTCTCTCTCTATATATATATATATATATATATATATATATATATATATTGTTATTATTATCATACCGCAGATGTTATGGGCATATTTTTATCATCATTTTGCAGAAGTTATTATGGGTTAAGATAAAAATTTATGTTGTTATAATAATAATAATTATTGTTGTCATTTTTTTTATCATTGCCATAAAACAATTTCTGGAATACAAAGATATATAAATCATCATAAACTGGAGCTTATTTATCTACATGTGTGTGCGTGTGTGTGGGTGTGTATGTGCCTGTGTGTGTGTGTGCGTGTGTGTGTGTGCGCCTGTACGTGTGTGTGTGTGTGTGTGTGTGTGTGTGTGTGTGTGTGTGTGTGTGTGTGTGTGTGTGTGTGTGTGTGCGTGTTACACCTAGATGATGTTTTTTCTTGGAAAAACTTTCCATCTAATACCCCATGAGAAATTGATATTTTTACAAAACTTATGTATGTATGTTTGTTTCTCTCTCTCTCTCTCTCTCTCTCTCTCTCTCTCTCTCTCTCTCTCTCTCTCTTCCTTTCTCTCTCTCTCTCTCTCTTTCTTTTCTTTTTCTTTCTCTTTCCATTTTTTTACCTATCTAATTA
>NW_008704903.1:1102482-1114401 GCF_000326865.2 Helobdella robusta | reverse complement strand
ATATCTTTGTTGACTTATTCATCCACTTACCGTAATTGTCAATCCGTCAATCAGTCCATCATCACGCTATCTCTAGGGCAATTTTTTATTTTTTTTTTCAATTATTCAATCAATCAATCAATCAATCAATCATTAATTCATTGAATTAATCATCAATTCATTCATTCGTTCATTCATTCATTCATTCATTCATTCATTCATTCATTCATTCATTCATTCATTCATCCATCCATCAACAAACTGCACATATTATCTTACCAATACACTGAACAACCTTTTTATCAGGCTTGCCAACAAAACTTGTATTTTCATCTATCTCTCTGTAGATGTTGTTGTTGTTGTTGATGTACTTGTTGTTGATGATGTTGTGTTTTTGTTGATGTTGTTGTTGTTGTTGATGTATAGGAAACGTTATTGTCATTGTTCGGATGTTGTTTATGGTGTGATTTTGTTGTTGAAGCATATTAATAAAACGACAACAACAACACACACACACACACACATATGAAACACAGACACAAACAAATACACACGACACACACACAACACACACACACAGACACACACAGCGACACACACACACACAGACACACACACACACTCACATCTCTAATCTCCCGCGAAATAAAAAGTTCAGTACTAACGATAACTTAGTACTCTTCTCACTAAAAACTCTAATTAGGAAGTCGCCATCTTGGTTAGGGTTGAACGTGGTGGGGATGATGACGTAGATGCCGGGTTTGAGTTTGTGACGGCCAACCATTTCACGCACGTTACTGAAGGCCGGCGACTTGGAAGTACTGAGGTTGTACTTGAAGAAATTAATGTCTAGGACGCCTGTTTGCTTTTCAGGGATCTATAAATGGATGGATGGATGGATGAATAGATGGATGGATGGACGGATAGATGGATGGATGGATGAATGAATGGATGGATGGATGGATGGATGAATGAGTGATGGCTTATTGGTAAAATTCGCTGATAATAATAATAATAATTAACAAACGAATGAGTTCACGAAGAAATGAACGATAAAACGAATTTGTGAATGAACGAACGAATTTGTGAATTAATGAATGAATGAATGACTGAATGAATGAATGAACGAATGAATGAACGAACAAACTATTGTATGAATTCCAACCTTATACAAGTAATATCCAATCGTTAGCATTTCCAACCCCTCTGTTATCATTTTCTTCCTCCTCTCCTTCTGCATCAGAGCCACAACTATGGTTCCTGGTAATGATGATGATGATGAAGGTGCTGATAACGGTGGCGATGATGATGATGATGATGATGACGTAGATGACGTAGATGACGATGATGACGATGATGATGATGACGTAGATGATGATGATGATGATGATGATGATGATGATGATGATGATGATGACGTAGATGGCTAGCCTGTATCATCGTCATCATTCTCATCCGGGTCGATAACCTCGATGCGATACTGCGGGTTGGTTGCGAAAGTTTCTGTGACAGGAAGATGAAGGGAAAAGTTAGTGAATGAATTAATGAATGAATCATTGAATGAATTTATAAATGAATTAATGATTTAATGAATAAATGATTAAATGAATTAATGAATGAAGAAGTAGAAAAATATTAAATAATGATTAAATAAATGAACTAATATACGAACGAACGAACGAAAGACTGAATGAATGACTGAATAAATAAATAAATGAATGAAAGAAAATCTTATAAAAACCTCACCACCCACAACCCACCTAAATTATTTCTGCACCCTCCGGCATTCACGCCCCTCTTCCAGCTCCCCTCGAATGACGTCATCTCCCAGTGTCTCTTGGTCGACCTTGTAATCGAACCCGGGACCTGGAGCTCGTTCTCGTGCGGTGGGGTGGCCATACAAATGTCGAGGTTTGTGAACTGCTGGGTGAAATCCTCTAGAGACATCCTGGCAATGGTGATGATGATGATGATGGTAGTAACGACGGAAATGACGTCACAAAATTGACGATTTCGACAGTCTGGTCTGGAGATTGATTTGGCTATGGCATTTAAGTAATGGTAGTGATGATGATAATATTGATGATGATGATGATTATGACGTCATTATTTTGATAATAATGACAACGACGACGATGATGATGATTAATGATGATGGTGACTAATTACCAAAATTCTCCGTCGTCTTCAAATGTAAGGTCCAAACTTTTTTTCTCACTCTCAGATAAGGATTTCCATTCACTTGATCTATGTATGTATGTATGTATGTATGTATGTATGTTTGTATGTGTGTATGTATGTATGTATATATGTATGTATGTGTGTGTGTTCGTTTGTTTGTTTGTATGTATCACCATCATCACCTACCTATCACTCCAAGATCCTTTCCACTCCACTTCATTCCCCCAAGGGTTTCTTACTCTCACCAATTCAACGTATCTCCCTTTTACGTCACACTGTCATCATCATCATCATCATTATTATTATTATTTTTATTATTATTATTATTATTATTATTATTATATTGACCTTTTTCAGGCCAGTGACGCTATAAGCGTGTCCAGTTATGAGGCCATTCGGAAGTCTCCCCTCTATCGTTCCGTTCGTAATCTGTAAAAGGTCAAGAGTTCAAGGTCATGCGTCGAAGGTTAAAGTAGAAAAAGGAGAAGAAGATGAAAAAGAAGTCAAAGATCAGAGGTCAAATTTAGAAAATGAAAGGTTGAAAATTAAGAGTTTTAACAGCTAAAAATAAATGCATGATACACTCGTGCACATGAAAGGCTGGGTTCTTCTTGCTTTCGAACCCTGAAACTGCGGCATAAGAGTGCAATTATTTAATAAATATTATAATTATAAGTGTTAATAAATAATAAATTATTCATTTATGTAGCGCCTAACCTCTGGATCGATTGAACAGCCCATCAGCGAGTCCCTGTCGTAACTTTGCTTCATGATGTTGAACAACTTTTTGAAGAGTTCTGGCTGCGAAGATTTTGATTGGTCATTTAAAAATTGAGATTTGATTGGTTTATTGAAACGAGATTTAATTTTGATTGGTTAATCAAAATGAAATATTTTTCTGACTGGTTAGTTAAAAATAGATTTGAATGGTTGGTTTGAAAAAAATTAGATTTATATGTTTGATTGAAAAAATCGAGATGATACGAGTTTGAATGGTTGATACAAACGAGATTTAATTTAAATTAGTTGTTATTTCATGAATTAGCGCAACTTGCACACCCCTTCTTTTCTAAAATGGTAGGTCTCAACAACACCGCCAGTGAAATCTTCCATTGATTCACTAACACTTCCGCCTTGCAAGGCTTCGTACGATCCATTTAATCTGAATCCGGGATATCCAACTTATTTTATTATGTGTGTGTGTGTGTGTGTGTCCAACTTATTTTATTACGTGTGTGTGTGTGTGTGTATGTATGTTTGTGTGTGTGTGTGTGTGTGTGTCTGTGTCTGTTTATGTGAATCTAATAAATAACATGAACAATTAAATCTAGTACATTAGTACATCTAATACACGTGTGTCTGTGTATGTATGTTTGTTTGTATCTCTCTCTCTCTCTCTCTCTCTCTCTCTCTTTCTGTTTGTGTGTTTGCGTGTGTGTGTGTGTGTGTGTGTGTGTGTGTGTGTGTGTGTGTGTGTGTGTGTGTGTGTGTGTGTTATAAATCCAGCACACACATTGAATGCTAACTGTATAACACTTACATCAGGTTTATCAGACGATCATGATGAATGAATATATATAAAAGGCAACAACAAACAAGTATATCTTAAAAAATGAAAGATAAAAGAAGACCACACAGAGTAATATATCTATGTATCAGATAATATATTCATGTATCAGATGATATATCTATGTATCAGATAATATATCTATGTATCAGATAATATATCTATGTATCAGATAATATATCCATGCATCAGATTTGAGAGCAAGCCTCGATAATTATCTTTAAAATGTTAAAAACAATGAAGAAATAACCGCAAAATAATAACAACAACAATGGATGGGAATACAACAACAGCAGCAACAATTGGTAGGAATACAACAACAACAACAACAATTGATAGGAATACAACAAAAACAACAACAACAACACCAACAACAACAGTAACAACCACGACGGCAACAAAGAAAAAATGATAACATTAGTGAGAGGTAGAAGGAGCTGGCAGACAGCATCAGCAACAAAAAATCAAATCAAACAGAAATAATATTACGATCGCAGAAAAACAGGATCAACAACAACAACAACAACAGCAACAACAATAACAACAACAACAACATTAATAACAATATCAATATAATAACAACAAAAACAGCAACAACAATATTAACAACATTAATACAATAACAATATAATAACAACAAAACAACAATAACAACAACAACATTAATAACAATAACAACAACAACAATAATAATAACAATATACAAACTTGGCATATGCCTTCTCAAGCAAAGCTGGCCAGAACTCATTCAGAGTCTTCGAGTGGACGAACGCCAGTTGACCATCTACCGTCGGTAGCCTATCATCTACCACCACCTCCACCCACTTTCCATATTGCCATATGTTGAAGTGGAAGATTCCTGATAACGATAGTGACGATGGTGGTCGTGGTGGTCGTCGTAGTGGTGGTGGTGGTGGTCGTCGTAGTGGTGGTGGTGGTGGCGATAGTAACGATGATAATTGTTCAGTGACGTGTCTATATAACTTGGATAACCATGAAAGCAATAAAGATAAAACTCCCTGGTTTTCAAAATTTAAAATGAATGAAAACGAATCA
Organism: Helobdella robusta; assembly: GCF_000326865.2. NCBI lineage: Eukaryota > Metazoa > Annelida > Clitellata > Rhynchobdellida > Glossiphoniidae > Helobdella > Helobdella robusta. Next base: position 1,109,618 of record NW_008704903.1, on the reverse strand, counting down.
AAGGAATGAATTTGAAGATCAATTCATTGCAGACAGAGGAGCCAATGAATGAAAGTCAAATTTGAAAACTGCTGGATAGTAAAATGGTTATTTGAAATTTTCCGTCGTAATAAATGCAATTTTTTCGTCAGAAGATTGTGGCCGTAAAAATAACGACAATAAGAATATGGCCATAATAATAATAATAATAAGAAGAAGAAGAAAAAGAAAAAGAAGAAAAAGAAGAAAAAGAAGAAGAAGAAAAAGAAGAAGAAAAAGAAGAAGAAGAAGAAGAAGGAAAAGAAGAAGAAGACCATAAATACCGACCAGCGTATTCGTCTTTAGGGAAGAATTTGTTATCTCCAGGTACAACTTTGGTGAACATGGGTCTGTTCTTTGTGGCGCACAGGCTGGCAATCGCGGCCAGCACCCAGCAGTTACCTTGTGATTATTTTTATTAATTAATTATTATTAATATTTATTATTATTATTTATTATTATTATTTATAATTATTATTATTATTATTGTTGTTGTTGTTGTTGTTGTCGTGTGGATATTACACACAAGAACTTCATTAATCATCAATGATGCAGTTTCAAACATTGTTAACAAAATCTGATGATGACTATGACGATGATGACGATGATGACGATGATGACGACAATGAAGCGACGACTCTAGTCACCTAAATCTCCCTGAGTGACGTCAAAGCGGTCTACTCCGTCGACGAACATGCGCGGGTCGTTGCATAGCTCCTAATTTAAATTTATTATTTCTTATATTATTATTATTTCTATTATAATTATTATTATTTCTATTATTATTATTATTGTTATTATTGCTATAGTGCCTACCCCGGGTCTCTTCCACTGAAACCTGCCGTCCCCACTGTACATGGACTTCGGAAATAGGGATGTGCCGTTCGCCGGAAATGCGTCATCCTCCCAGAGAATTTTGCTCTGAAGACAGGACTGAATTGAATAAAAGACAGAAGGCTGGTTGTAGTTATGATAATGATGATAATGATGATGGCGGTGATGGTGTTGATTATGATGATACCAAACACACAACAACAACAACAGCTGCAACAACTGTAACAACAACAAAAACAACAACTGCAACAACAACAGCCACAACAACAGCAACAAACCATCTTGATGTCCTTATAATTCTGCGTCAACATCCTGGCCACTTTCACGGTCGGTTTTTTAGCGGTAGACGGATCCAGCCATCCCTTTACGTATCGGTTATTCGCCGGTACGCTCGTCGGTATCGGATAGTTCATCGGGTCATTTTTATAGCGCGTGTCGCTGCCTTCGATATTCGAACTGCTGTAGTAGTGGTAGTTGTTGTCGTCGTCGTCATCGTTTTTGTAGGTGTAGTTGTAGTAGAAGTCGTTGTTGTCGATGGAGGTGGTGTAGGAGATGGGAATTTTTATAATTGACATTATGATGTTGTTGATGTAGCTGTTGTTGTTGTTGTTGCTGTTGTTGTTATTGTTGATGCTGTAGTTGTTGTTGTTGATGTTATTGTTGTTGTTGATGTAGTTGTTGTTGCTATTTTTGCTGCTGCTGTTGTTGTTGTTATTGATGTTATTGTTGTTGACGTTGTTGTTGTTGATGTAGTTGTTGTTGCTATCGTTGTTGTTGTTGGTGGTGGTGGTAGTGGTTTGTTGAAGATAATAAAAATGATGTGATGTGTGTGTGTTGTTATATTATTGTAATATTGATATTTCGATTTTGATCGTTGCTAATCGTGTGTTCAGTTTAATAAACGATTATATATATTATTCTTATCATATTATATAATTATAATCATTATTATAATTATTTATTTAATTAATTATTATTAATTATAATTTTTATTGTAATTATTTAGTTATCAAAAACTAGAAATAGATAGGACCACAAATGTTAACAAGGGATATCTGATAGATAACAAACGAACAATCAATCATTCAGAGTCAAAATAATTAGTTAACATGACAACAATTATAATATTAATTAATACTAATTAATTATAATGTTAATTAGGTTAATTATAATGTTAACTACGTTAATTATATGTGCATATGCTAATTAAGATAAAATTGTTAATAAAAATTCAACATCACCAACAAAAAAAAAGCGAAATATTATCTAAAGAATGAAAGAAAAATTCTGTAAGCAAGAACAAATATATGTAGAGAAAAAGCCCGCAAAAATGATGATGAAGATGATGGTGAAGATGATGATGATGATATTGTTGTTTCTGCTTAGTAATGCATGGTTAATGTTATTGTATACAGCATGCAGAAAAGTTTGTGTGCATGCATGCATTGTATGTATGTATGTATGTTTGTATGTATGTAGTATGTATGTTTGTTTGTATGTATGCATGGATGCATGTGCGTATTTATATGTATGTGTGTATGTGTATGTGTTTGTTACATGCAAACATACACACGTACTTAAAGATAAAAAAACAATCCCGGCAAATATTTGGTAAAAACTCACTTCATTGTTTTGCAATCAGGTTAACTCTCTCTCTCTCTCTCTTTCTTTCTCACTTTCTCTCTTTCATTTGGTTTTTCTCATTCTCTCTCTCTCTCTCTCTCTCTCTTCTTTCTCATAATTATAATTATAATTTTTTATATTATTTTTTGGTTTTAATAATTTGTTTACATCGTTGTTAATGTTTTTGTTGTTGTTTTTAATATTATAGTGACTGACGTTTATAAACAAATCAAAAACCCCACAAAAAAAATTATTTTATTCAAATCATTATCATCGTAATTACTATTGTCATTGTTATTATTATTATTATTATTATTATTATTATTATTATTATTATTATTAATATTATTATCATTGTTGCATGTATCAATTAATATAAGAAGAACAAGAGAGAGAGAGAGAGAGAGAGAGAGAGAGAGAGAGAGAGAGAGAGAGAGAGAGAGATAGAGAGAGAGAGGGGAGAGGGATAGATAGATAGAAAACGAAGATAAAGAGAGTTGAGTGAAGGTAATTGTTTTGTTCTTTATCGTAAGTCATCGCGATTAAACCATCAAATATCTAAAACACTATACGAATAGAAGATGCTGATTTAAAGAAAAGAAGGAAGAAAAAAGAGAGATAGAGAGAGAGGAGAGAGAGAAGAAAAGAGAGAGAAAGAAACAAATAAAAAAAGAGAAAGAGAGAGAATAGGAAAATAGAGAAAGTTTTGTTAACCAGAGGTTATATTTGATGAAATTGTAGCATTCCATGGAGATTGATGGAGGTTGAAGAGAGGAATCCCCCATGTGTTGATGGCCATTGTGACCACTGCTATCCCAATAATGTTCATTATGAATCCCATTTTCATCTGGAATGGGATAATGATGGTGAAGATGATGATGATGACGATGTGTGAGGGTGAAGTTGATGATGAGGATGCGGGATGGTGAAGATGATAATGATGATGATGACGGTGTGTGATGGTGAGGATGATGATTACAAAACAGTTTATCAGATATTTATACACGGGTTTCACCACTACCACCACTTCATCATCACCACCACCGCCCCATCACCACCACTACCCCACCATCATTATCAGCACTCCAACTGACCATATCCGGTACTTTGAGATGGCCGAAAGAAAAGACGATAGCGTTAGGGGGCGTGGCTATGGGCAGCATGAAGGCGAAGGAAGCTGCCAATCCGGCCGGCAACATCAGATACAACGGGTTGAGGTTTATATCGCGTGACTATTGTTGTTGTGTTGTGGTTTATATCACATGACTGTTGTTGTTGTTGTTGTGTTGAGGTTTATATCACATGACTGTTATTGTTGTTGTAGTTGTTGTTGTGTTGAGGTTTATATCACGTGACTGTTGTTGTTGTGGTTTATATCACATGACTGTTGTTGTTGTTGTTGTTGTTGTGTTGAGGTTTATATCACATGACTGTTGTTGTTGTTGTTGTAGTTGTTGTTGTGTTGAGGTTTATATCACGTGACTGTTGTTGTTGTTTACAATTTTAATCACCATCACCATCCTTACATCATCATCATTATTAACAGTATCCACGCAATCACCATCATCATCATCACCAATTCATCATCTATTCATCATCATCATCATCGTCATCCTCCTAACCATAGCTTCAAGAATTGGAAGGAATAGAGCGATGATGGCCGTGTTTGACATGATTTCCGTCAGAAAGGTGATGATGGTGGTGACGATAAGGGCGATGATCCAGGGCTCGTAACTCCCAATCCCACTCAACTGCTGCCCTATCAGTTTTGTTAATCCGGATCTCTGGGTGGTGTGATATCGGGGATGTACGGTTTCTTATATACTGATGTCAGAATATATATTTTAGAAACATTTTAAAGTATCAAAATTAAGCGCTATGTAACTAAATTGTCATTTTTATAGTGCTTAATAACTGTAACTTCACAAAAAATATTTTGGTTATGTAGCGCTTTACATTTTAAAAATATATTCATACAATTATACAGTCATACGTACGGACATTTTTACACACGTACAAATATACATGCACATACACACATACATATATAGGCACACGTGCAAACAAACCTCGCAGCCCTCGGCCATAGCGTACCCCCCACCAAGAAGCAAAATGGGACCCCATGGCAGTTTTGTCGTTACGGTATGCCAATCCAATAACGAAGGTACTGACAGGGCTGGCTCTGAATTTGTGGTCGGTTATTTGGTGGGTTGGTTGGTTGGTTGGTTGGTTGGCTGAATGGTTAGTTGGTTGGTTGGTTGGTCGGTTAGTTGGCTGGTTGGTTGGCTGGATAGTTGGCTGGTTGGTTGGCTGGTTGATTGGTTGGGGGAATGAATTGTTTGGCTGATTTGATTGGTTGGCTGATTGATTGGAGGGTTGGTAGGCTGGTTGGTTGGTTGGTTCGATTGATTGATTGGTTGATTGATTGGTTAGTTAATTGATGATTGATTTCGTCAATTGATTCAGAAATACAAAATTAAAAAAACTTTTAAAAATCTTTCCCTACCATCCCTAGCCCTCATGCACAGCCATCTTGGTTTCTCCATTGGGTACATGAAGAGAAGGACGACGATGATAATGGCGGGTGAGGCATCTGTGACGTAACTGTATATTTATAATCATAATAATTATAATTATAATTATAATAATTATGACGTCAACAAAGACTCTGACGATCATGAATCTTTTTTTTCTATTTTCAACCACGACATTAAAAACAGTAAATCAACAACATCTCTGTCGACAACAACAACAACAACAACAACAACAGCAACATTAATAATAAAAAATAATTATGCCAATAATAATAACTATAATAATTATTATTATTATTATAATTATGGTTATAACTATACCCGTCTTTGAATAGGCTCGCATAGCCAGGTATGAACCCCGGATCTCTTGTCAGCCATAGCAAAACCATTACCAGTAAGAGAACCGCCGTTGAAATTTCGCCAAATCTTATAATTATAATTGTAATTATAATTATAACTATTATTATTATAAATATCATTATTAATGTTGTTATTTTTGTAATCATGGTTAAAACGTAGATATGAGAATTTAGAGTCGTTTAGAATTTTTTTAATTTTTACGTGATAACATCATTTTCCTCGTCCATTCATTCGTTCGTCCATACGTTCGTTCGTTCGTTCGTTCTTTCATTCGATCAATCATTCACATTAATTCATTCGTTCGTTCATTCATTCATCCATTCATTCTTACGTAATCTTTCCGAGTTTCTCATACTCTGCCCTCATAATTTTTTTCAAAGCTCTCTCTTGCTTGGAGAAATCTTCATCTTTAGAACAGGTGAATGACCTTGGAAATGAATGAATGAACGAACGAACAAATGAATGAATGGATGAATGAATGAACAAATAAATGAATAAATAAAAGAACAAATGAATTAATTTAAAAATGTATATTTAAACAGATGAATATATGAGGGAAATATTGATAATTGATTGAAAGAACGAGTATCATACAAGAATATATACAAGCGAACAAACGAACGAACAAACAAACAAGCATCCAATCAAACAAAAAACATACAAACAGACATACAAACAAACAAAAAACATACAAACAGACGATCGAACAAACAAACCTCCATCCAAGAAACACAAGTTTCAGCCAGAAAGCCAGAGCAATAATGCAGAGCAGCGAGACGGGGAAGCCCATGAACAACCAGGTTGAATAAGTTAATGGGGATTGCATATTAACTTTCTTAAACGCCCTAACAAATAATTATAATAAAAAATAATTATAAATTAATAATAAAATAATTATAAATAAATTATGAATAAATATGAAGTATGAGTGGTTTTCTTACGACTTAGTTACTAAACACAATGTTTTTACTATTTACATAATTTTAACGATAATATATTTTTACTATAGCGACTACTACTGCTACAAGTTACTACATCTGTTACTACTACGACTACCACTACTACTACTACTAATAATAATAATAACAACAACAACAAAAACAACAACAATAACATTAACAAACTACTACCACTACTACCACTACTACTACTACTACTAATAATAATAATAATAATAACAACAAAAACAACAACAATGACATTAATAAACTACTACTACTAATAATAATAATAATAACAACAGCAACAACAACAATAACAATAATAAATCTAGTTACAAACAAACAGACGGACCTAGCAGCGGCTTCTGAGACGAGCAAATTGGTCGGCGAACCAGTTAGAGTGGCCGTCCCACCGATATTAGCTGAATAAGCTATAGCTAAGCAGAGCATTTTCGACAAATTTTTCAGCTTTTTTTCATCTTTCGGGTCTAGCTCTATGGAGTCTAACTCATTCGTTATTGGGTTGATTGTTGTGGTGACTTTGGTGTCGGTCGTATCATCAACGTGAAATGTAGAGCCCAAATTGTCATCAAACTTGTAGTGGTTTATGAAGATATCCTTGCCTATGTTTAAGTTGTAGAATTTTCTATAGTCAAAATCGATAATTTCGAGATTTTCTTGGATGTTTTGGAGGCTAGGGATGTTGGTTGCTGTCCTGTTTCGAGGTCTTGGCTCGGGAATGCTGCAGCTGCTGATGTTTCTTGCCGAGATGCTGATGTGTTTTGGAAAACTGCTGATGTTGTTGTCGTAGTTGTTGATGTTTCTT
>NW_008704903.1:1089982-1097482 GCF_000326865.2 Helobdella robusta | reverse complement strand
TGTTTCATCAACCAACCAATAAATTAACCAACGAATCAATCAATTAACCAGCCAACCAATCAATTAACCAACCAACCAATCAATTAACCAACCAGCCAATCAATTAACCAACCAATCAATCAATTAACTAACCAATCAATCAATTAACCGACCAACCAATCGATTAACCAACCAATCAATCAATTGACCACCAATCAATCAATCAACCAACTAACAATCATCTCCAGGGCTGGCAGATAGACAATCAATGCATTTCTTCCGCCCATAACTTCCGCAGTGAGTGAGACGATGACAACAACAACGATAACCAAAGACCATATATTCATGTTGCTCAGTGACGTCATTTTTTCTTCGAAAAATTTTGTTAGGCCTGACGCCTAGTGAAAGTTTTGTATTTTTTTCTTTTTATATAATATTTTTTATTATTTAAAACATGTATTTCTTGCTTAATGTTGATAAAATTAGTCATCTTCATTATCATCATCATTATCATCATCGCCACCATCATTATCATAATCACATTCAAAATGATTACTGCCACTGGGTCATTCAAAACAATCGACCAATCAGATATCGCCGATGATCAACCTTAATTCCTTCAGCCAATGAGAATCCACCACCCATTAAAATGACCGCGCCCCACGACAGTTTCGTCGCTACGATTGGCCAGGTAAGTAATGAGGTCGATCTTTTAGTAGGTCCTTTTAGTTTTGAAATAAAATCCTCATTTAAATCGCAATGGACCAATGAACAACAAAACAGTCAACTACCAACTAGCCAACCAATTTCAAGCCAATCAGCCAATCAATCAGTCAATCACCGTTCATAAACAAACAATTCAACCAATCACAGTCCGACTAACTTTTTTCCTCTCTAAAACACAGCCAATCAGGTTTCTCCGATGGAAAGGCGAAAAGCAGGAGAACAATGAAAATGGTTGGTACTGAGTCAGTTACGTAACTACAAACATACAAACAAACATAAAAATATACAAACAAATAAACATACAAACATACAATCAAACATACAAACATTCATACACAGATATACAAAATATATACAAACAAGCATACAAACCCGGGCTTAAAGAGGGCTGCGTATCCAGAAAAATATCCAAGGTCTTTTGTTAGCCAGAATAATAACGTTAAGAGGGCAAAAATCACTACATTCAGTTCTGAATAACTGTTGAATAAATGAACGAATGAACGAACAAACGAACGAACGAATGAACAAATGAATGAACGAACGAATGAATGAATGGATGGATGAATGAATGAAAAAAGAAATGCATGGATGAATGAATAAATGAAAGAACTAAACAGATAGCAAAGACAAACCACCTTATCGAGTTTAATGACTTAAACTGGTTAGTTAAAATATCATCTAAAATTTCTTGCTGTTGTTGCTGCTGCTGCTGCTGTTGTTGTTGTTTACCATTGTTTGAATACCATTTAAATGATCTATTTATGAAGATGAAATTAAATATAAAGTCATTTTAATCATCTCACAACATTGGCATCATCATCATCACCATTATTTATAATCATTATCATTACCTCCACCCTAGATATCTTAATTGCAGCCACAACCATAGACACAAGATCGATAAAAACGAGTATGGCAAGCCGTAGAGTAACCAACTGGTATATGTCAGCGAGGAATTTAGTTCGCGTTTTTCAAATGACCTTTGTATATTTAATGTTTTTTTTTGATTTTGTGTGTTATTGTGTTCCTTCATTTGTTCTTTTATCCAATCATTCCCACTTTCATTCATTCATTCATTCGTTCGTTCATTCGTCCATTAATTTTTATTCATTCCATTTCTAAGATTTATAAAAGTCACTTTGACTGAAGTGAAATAGGCATCAAAGGTTTTGAACAATTGAATTAACATTTAGTGAATGATCCACCAATCAATATTTAAAATTTGACCTACTTTTTAGTCATTTCAGCGACCAATAGACTGCTGGCTGACCCACTTAATGTAGCGCAGCCACCAATGGTAGATGAGTAGGCCACTGCAAGGCATAACATTTTTGATAGGTTGACGAGATTTTTTTCTGACTCATCGTCCTCCAATAGGATTTCAGCATCATCCAGCTCTACTTCAATCTCACTGATTAATATTTTCAAAATGGATTTTGATTGGCCGGTAGACTGGGCATGATCGTCCGGTCTGCAATTTGATTGGATGTTTGAAATATGTTTTGAGTTTGGTTGAGTAATAATTTTATAATTAAAATAGTAATTAATTGATTAAACAATTAATTAAAACGTAAATTTACTAATATGTAATTCAATTAAAAATTAATTTATTATTCATAATTCAAACTCATAATTCACGATTAATTCATTTGAAATCGAAATTAAAATGTTAAACAAAACGTACGTGCTATTCTTTTTATCTTTCTCAAAGACGATAATAATATTGCTGTCGTCGTTAATGTTGTAGTTGCTGCTGCTGCTGTTGTTGCTGCTGATGTTGTTAATGTTGTTGTTGTTGCTGTTGTTGTTGATGATATTGTTGTTGTTGCTGTTGTTGTTGTTGATGATATTATTGTTGATGTTGTTGTTTTTATGAGCCAATGTTATCACTTCGTCATCCACAATATTTTTCTGCCTTGTTGCCCTCCTTCCAGCATAATACAAGCCTTCCATGAAACATAACAAATTATAATAAAATAGATTAATTGTTAAAATGTTTCAAATATGTCATTAAACTGTAAATTAAGGTTTATAAATTAGCTAGTCACTAACCAGACAATCAAAACCGGCCAATCAAAAACCAGCCATTAAAAATTCAGCCAATCGAAAACCAGCGATTCAAAAATCAGCCAATCAAGAAACTAGTCATTCAAAAACCAGCCAATCATAAACGAACCCCTTTTGTACTGGCAGAGCACAGCATCAACAAATGGCATCAATAATGTTATCAATGCAACGCCATTAATCCACATTGAGAAAAACCAGCCAATGGTAATGAAGGCCAATAAAATCCTGCAATTTGATTGGTGGTCGGCTGTTGCGCGTACAACACACACACTAATACAGACACACATACACACAGATACAAATATATATATATATATATATATATATATATATCACTATTACCATCATTGTCAACATTATTGCCATATCATCGTTATCATCGTCATCATAATCATTATCATCATCATCATCACTATCATCATCATCATCATCGGACCTGGTGGGATTTGAACCCAGGAAGGCAAGAATAGCCAGTCCAAGTCTCCCGTGTAAGTTCGACTTCTCAATGGCCAGAGATAGCATCAGACCGCCCGCGCATGTCATAGATGCGTCCTGACAATAATAATAATAATAACAAAAATAATAATAATAATAACAATAATAATATTACATATATTACATATTTTTCACGCACACCTTAGTAAGCAACACACACATCACCAACACGCACACACATGTTACGCCTCAGACGTACAAGTACGCGCACACACGCACGCACACAAACACACAATCATACACAAACAAAAGATACGTACGGAAATATAAAACATGGCGATCTTCTTGCCCTTCATAATTCCAAATGCCGGAAATAGAACCATTGGTAGGAGGCTCGTGATTGGTAGAGGGAGAGACTCCGTCAGCCAATAGGAAATCATCAACAGTAAGACGTACAGACATTTTGTCGTCTGTGGTGATGATGTGGATGATGATGGTGATGGTGATGATGATGACGTTGATGATGATGACGTTGATGATGATGATGATGCCGATTATGGTAACAAAATAAATAAAACAAAAATTATCGTCTTGAAAATTTATTACATTATCATCATCGCAACCAACATCATCACCAGCATCATCACCACCACCACCACCATCATCACTAGCCTTATCATTATCATCACCACCACCACCAGTGTTAGTCGGGACAAAAAGCACTGGCAATAATATGACAGGCGAGACTACGATGGCAATGGTCCTCCAATGTTTTTTTACTCCTTCCATTGTCCCTGTTGCGTTCTTTCTATCTCTTCATTCATTCATTCATTCATTTATTCGTTAATTATTATTATTATTATCATCATTGTTATTATTACCATTATTATGTTATATTATATTATATTAATTCATTTTCATCACTCAGTCGTTTGCTGTTATAGAAATTAATTATGACAATATTATTATTATTTATTATTGTTATTATTTTGTCGTTATTAAATTATCATTTATTATTATTTATTATTATTATTACTGTCGTTATTAAATTATTATTATTTTTTTATTTTTCCTCTAAACTAAAAAAGCGAACCAAGTTGGTCGTCTGTCGGTTAACATCAACTCTACCTATCTGTTTGTAAAATTCTATCGATAAATTCTGGTATAAGCTTAAATCAATCATTTATATATAGAGAGAAAGAGAAAGAGAGAGAAAGAAGAAGAGGGAGAAAGAAAGAGAGAGAGAAAGAGAGAGAGAAAAAGATTGAGAATGCGGTTACACTTTTTAGTTGATCTATTCATTAAATGATTTATCGATAGACTGATTTTTTTGTCCGCTCTTTCATTCATTATTCATTCAATCATTCATTATTTATTCATTCATTAATTCATTCGTATATCAATTTATTCACTCATTCATTACATCATCCATTCACCTGTGCATCCATTAATTCACACATTCATTCATTCATTCATTTGTTTCTATCAGAATTCTTTCCATCCATCCGCTTATTAACTAACTTAGTTCATTGTTTTCTCCTTTATAAATAGAACAATGCAAAATCCATTAATAATATTTCCTTCTCAGTTTTTTGTAGTAAATTAATTTTCTTCCTTCACACACACACACCACACACACACACACACACACACACACACACACACACACACACGGAAACACACATAGACACACGGAAACACAGAGAGAAAGAGAGAGAGAGAGAAGAGAGACAATGCACATACTTGTGGTGAGTACAGTTGTATTGAATGAACGAAATTTGCACTTCTTAGCAAAAAAATTCTGGTTCTTTGTGTTATTGTTGTAGATGTTGATGTGTTTGTCGACTAATCATACATACACGCATGTATATACTATATTTGTATGTTTGTATGTGTGTATAAAAAGTATGTATCTGTATGTATGCGTGTATGTGTGCTTTTTATTAACTCATTTATAGTGTTAGCAAAGCGTGGAGCTAGACGAATTGACAATGGAGTTGAATTTTTGGAACTAGTTAGGAAATCTCAAGGCGAACATGCATATCAATTGGACTGCACCGTCACTGTTGATTCTTCTTATAATTAAATCCTCGTGTCTTCTGTCCTCATCATCATCTCCTTCATCTTCTTCATCTTCCTCTTCATCCATAATAGAGAGAACGTACAAGTTTCAAGCAGCTGCAGCTACTGAAAACTTACACGCAATCATAGCAGAGAATGATACAGAGCAGTTGAAAAAATTTCTACTAGCCAACGAAAAAATCAGCTCAGCTAACGAAATCTGGACAACGGCTAAAACACGCTTGGAATGCGCTAAATCATGTAGTCGGACTGTTTTTGGTGGGAGCGTATGCGTCGGTTTCGATTACAAGTCTGAGAACAGCAATGACAATAGTTGCAGCGATTCTACTGCATCATTTTCGGTAAGTAATTGTCGGTTTTTGGTGATGGTGAATAAGTCGCGGCCGGTCCAAGAGTTGTGTTTGTTGCCATCCTCACCGCTGTTCACGTCTGGGCTGCCACACTCGATAGGGATGGCCATGGTACATATTGGCAAGCAAGGGCTGAGTGTTCTTGAAGACGATGATGGTGTTGGTACACGTGTTGAAAACAGTACAACCGCCAGTGGCTTTTGTGATTATACCACTTACGTGGTGGGCTTTTATTAATGATTTTTTTCTTGAATAAATCTCTGATCACGCTGGCTTTAAGATGAATGTTATTTTTGTATGATTTTGATTCTAGGATGCCAGTCTCAGCCAGCTGCTTGCAACGAAAAGTAATTTTTTTTTTGTCAATTATTTTTACTCATTCATTCATTCATTCATTCATTCATTCATTCATTCATTCATTCATTCATTCATTCATTCATTCATTCATTCATTCATTCATTCATTCATTCATTCATTCATTCATTCATTCATTCATTCATCAATTCATCATTCATCAATTCAATCATTTATCAATTCATGCATACATACATACATTCATTCATTCATTTATTCATTCATTCATTCATTCTACCGAAAGAAAATTCATCAACTGAATACTGAACTTACTTCTAAAAAAAAAACCCCAGACCGTCACATCTTCAACATAACCATAACAACCGGCGGATCGACATTTATCGGAGCTCCGACCGACGCCAACGTGACGGTAACTCTCGGTATCGATAAGTACGAATACTCACAGCCCATCCCTACAATCATAAGTTACGAAGAAGTTTTCCCGCTATACGTTCCCGCCAGTTTGAATGTATTCGAAGAATCGGATACTGATACTTTTCTAGTCGTTGCCGGCTCGCTCGGATCGACCGAAACTTTCAAACCAACTTATCTAAGGTTTGATTCGATATTATTATTATATTATATTATTATATGCTAGATCCTTTTTGGTTATTATTTTGTAGTAGTAGTAGTTGTTGTTGTTGTAGTATTAGTAGTTGTAGTAATTAATTAATTATAATTCTGGTTATTATTATTATAAATTTTAAGGATGGAACATGACGACACTGGTATATTTCCACCCTGGAGACCGGTTCAGGTGATGATGTCGACGATGATGACGTCATAATGATGATGATGATGATTGTTGCAATAACTTTGTAATGTATTTATATATACGTGATAGCTAAAATAATGATAATCATTGCCACCACCATTACCATCATCTTCTACATCGTCGTGAAATCATCATCTTCATCGTCAACTCAGTCATCACCGTCATCATCATCAGCATCGTAACCGACAAAAATATCACCATCATCTACTTGGTCGCCCTCGTCATCATCACCATCTGGCCATCACCATATTAATCGCCAACACAATTATCACCATCACCATCTTAATCGCCATCATCACCATCTTCATCATCAACACCATCGCCATAACTATCATCGTCATCATTATCATTACCACCATCGTTATCATCACCAGGTCATCATCGTGAGTATGATGACGGGGGTGAGGTGGGCGCTGGGCATCAAAGCGTACGTCAGCATCAATGCCAACAACTGCTCCTTAACTAGAAGCATTCCATAGAAAAGCCCGCTGGGACGGTGATGATAATGGTGATGATGTTGAGATGATGATGCTACTGCAATGATGATGATGATGATGATGATGATGATGATGATGATGATGATGATTAAGTATGGCGTGATGATAGTGATGACAAAATTTGTTAGCAACAGCATAATAACTAAGACCATTAAATAAAAATGTTAGACGGATGATGATGATGATGAAAAAGTGATGATGATGATAATAATGATGATAACAAAGATGATGATGA
>NW_008704903.1:1034982-1084982 GCF_000326865.2 Helobdella robusta | reverse complement strand
TAGCAGAAGTGGCAGCAGTAAAAGTAGCAGCAGTAGTAGTAGAAGCAGTAGCAAATTGATGACGACCATGATAAATAGATTTAAAAAATTAAAAAATATAAATTATTAGTTTTTCACTTTATTACCTTTCCAATCCTTAATCTTTTGATCTTTAATCCATTGGTACATTTCCTTTTTGGAAAGCATAGTGAAACGTCATCATCATCATCAGCAGCAACAACAACAACAACAACAACGTCAACAACAACAGCAACCAACCGGTCTGTCAGAACACATTATAAGAACGTCAATAAAGTCCGAAACCGTAATCATACCTGTATTATTATGATTATTATTATGATTATTATTATTATCATTATTATTATTATTATTAGTAGTAGTAGTAGTAGTAGTAGTAGTAGTATTGGTAGTAGTAGTAGTAGTCTCAGTTGTAACAACAGAAGAAGCAGTAGCAGCAGCAGTTGTTAAAATTAAGCATCGATAACCATAACCATCATCATCATCATTATCATCGCCATAACTATCATCATTATCGCCGTCATAACCACAATCATCATCATTATCATCATCGTCGTCATCATCATTATCATCATCGTCATCATCATCATCACCGGTAAATTTTTTGGCATTTTGATCCAAAACTGGAGCACTCCTGATGCGATTGAACGTCAGCGCTTTGAACACAGAACTCACCTTTAAAAATAATAATAATCAACAATAATAATCTTAATAATAATAATAATATTAATAATAATATGATAATTCTTGTTAGTATTATAAGAGAGAGAGAAAGAGAGAGGAGAGAGAGAGAGAGAGGAATGGAACGGACTGGGAGATGGTCAAACGGATAAACAGATAAATGAATGAATGAATGAATGATAAATGAATGAATGAACAAACGAACGAACGAACGAACGAATGATTTGAAAAAGTGAATGAAGGAAAACCCCACCTTCAACTCTTCATGTAGGAGGATCATCTCGGAGTTAACAGGCATAATATCGTAGCATTCGAACTGCTTCAACATCGTAATTATTGCCACTTCTGGAGGAGCTATATTAAACCAGAGAAAAATAATCACCGTGATGATGTAATGGTTAGAACGCCTGTTCCTGCTGTCGTAGTGACCGAGTTCGAATACAAAGAGAGCCTGGCATATCACACGAATAATATGCCATAAATTAATTCACGTCTATATACGCTAACTGTATTTTATTGATATCTCTAACAATTAGTTAGGAGAAAATTATGGATAATTATCATCACAAATAAATTAATTAATTTAATTGATTCATTAAATACAATTTAATTAATTAAATTATTATATTTCCTCTAATTTGAAATAATTTTTATGACATTGATGGGGACGCACTTGTCCATAGATCGACTTTTCCCGGTTCCGTAAGCTGGGAGTGGACACAAAAAATAATTATAACAATAATAATAATAATTATTATTATTATTATAACAATAATAATAATAATAGCTTGTTTTTATTATTTTTTATCATTGTTATTTAGTCACTTGCTTATCTAACATTCATTCTTTCGTTCATTCATTGTTATCATATATTCATCTACAACAACAAGCATTCGTTCGTTCGTTCGTTCACTCATTCATTCATTCATTCATTCATTCATTCATTCATTCGTTTATTTATTCATTCATTCATTCATGAATCTCACGAACAGGTAATATAGTTGTGGATTTTTCACTATCCTTCCACACAAGAAATTTGTTCTTCATTATTTCTGATATACCCAAGCTCTCTATGTGAATGAACGAACGAACGAATGAATGATGAATGAATAAACAAATAAACAAATAAATAACCAAATGATTGAATAGATGAATAAATGAAAAATTAAACGAATAAATAATTAAAATAACCATATTAACAATCCAAGTAGAACGTGTCTCTAGCAAATGAATTAATGAATGAAAGAATGGTGTAAACGAACAGACAAACATACAAAAAAATGAATGAATGAATGAATGAATGAATGAACGAATGAATAAATAAATAAATGAACGTATGGATGAATTAAAAAACCGATAGATGAATGAAATGACCAAACTAACAAACCAAGTGAAATGAGTCTGCAATGTTCTCTCTGGGTCTTCTAAAAGAATTTACGGCGATAATAATAATAATAAATAATAATAATAATAATAATTTGATAGATATCATCTAATTGTTTCTTCTCAGTAAGGTGTTTTTGCCTGTGCCAAACTTATTGCTAATTAACGTTAAAAGTGCTGATATTGATATTAGTACAAATACGCTTGTTATTATTGTTATAATTCTTATTGTAATAATTATTGTTATAATTATTATTATTATTTTATCGCTTTTACAGTGAATAATTTATTATTAGTATTCATTTTTATTATTCTTCACCACATGTTATTTACATTCTGCTAGTTAGTTTATTGCTGTCAGCGCATTGATAGCCCAACACACAAAGGCACGCACGCACGCACGTACACATATACACATACACACACGCACACATACACACACATGCATACATACACGCACAAAGACAAACACATAAACAAACAAACGTCTATACATACTCTCAATTTGTCATTAGCGAAATTGGCCTCTTGGCATTCGTGTAGTTTCTTCTGATACAAATTCCTCAAATGTTTAACCGCCAAGCCTTTCAGCTCTTTATTCATCGTCTGCGTCGGCTCAGACTGCCTTCTACCATTTTTTTTACGAAATTTTAACTTGGCCAGCTTGCTACCAAATTTATTGAGTCCCGAAATGATTGATCCAGAGCTAGAAGTGTACCCACTCAAGTTTGAGCTACTGATGCTAGTGCTACCGGGTGGAGAGCTGTTGAAACTGTCACTTGTGGGCATAATTCTTGGTGGTTCTACGGCACTCTGCCGTCTGAAAGTCCAATCGAGGAATTTCTTTCTAAGGACGTTATTGGTGCCGCGCTCTGCAATGTCCTTCGTCTGATTGGTTGGTTTGTTTCTGGAGGGTTGGAAGGGGTAGTTGCGTCTGGAGTCGAAAGTTGCTTCACTGCAGGAATATCTGCGAATTGATGGTTTCCTGGTCGGGAGGATGTTGGATCGGGAGGTGGCTGGTTGACCAGGTGAGGGAGTTAGAGATAAGTGGCGTGCTGGAGATATTGCTTGCTGCTGTGTTGGTGGAGTTAGTGATAACGAACGCGTTTGTAGCTGTAGCTGCTGTTGCTGCTGTCGCTGCTGCTGAAGTTGTTGTTGCTTTTGAGGTGACGACTTAGAATCTGGGGACTCTGAGTTGATTGACACCTAGCGGAAAATGTTTTTTCAAAAAGTCTTTCACATTCTTAATTTATAATAATTAAAAACCGAAATATGAAATGAATGAATGAAAGTTACTAATCTACTAACCGTTCTATTCCTCTTCTTAATGAGTTGCTGCGTGGGAAGGTCGTTGCTGGCGTTGCCGCTTCTGATTGGCTGACGACTTGCAGCCCTCTCTCTCATCATCTCATTGTACATCTTTAAATAATCATCCAAGCCAATCGTCTTCTTCCTCTCTTCACTGCTCCTGTTTCCGCTGCTATCCAAGTCGCTACTTTTTTCTGGAGTTTTTTTCAAGAGTTGGGACATGACCGTCGGTGGCTCTTGGCGAGATTGTGGTGACGTTTTCGGTCGTTGTGGCGATGTTGTTAGACTGTGCATTTGTTGCTGTTGTTTTTTTGATTCTTCAATTTGTTCTGCAAGTTGCTGCTGCTGCTGCTGCTTCTGCTGCTGCTGTACCGACTGACCGAGATCGATATTATTGCGAGTTATAACTTGAAACCGATTCTTCCTTTCTACAATAATCGAGCTACTTGCGGTACCGCCACTGCAAACGCTCATACTTCCGCCACTGTTTCGACTACCACCAATATTATTTTCCTCGCTATTACCTGTACGTGCGTTATACAACTCGAGTAATTTATCGATGTTACTCTCCTTCTTCTTATAATATCGACCGCCGTACATCTTCCGGTATGTTTCGGTGTTGACGGTTTCGTAATGCTCGTAGACGACTGGCAGCCGATTCGGTGGTCGGTACTGATATCCGCTTATTGTGAGATGAGGATTTTGGTCTCTGTTACAATCAGACAAAGTTCGAATCCTAGTTGCGCGGTTTAGCAACGCTGATTGTTTTATCAAATTTAATCTGGCTACCCGGGCGGATTTTGGAGGTGTTTGGGTCCTGTCGGGAGATGCACTGATTGCGATCCTGGATGTGCTGCTACTCAGTGGAGGTGTTTTGTTTGAGGAAAAGGAAGGATGCTCGTTCGATGATGCTGGTGACGTTGGTGTGGCGTCGAGGTCGACTACTAATTTAAAACCGTCTGATCTTGTTCGTCTGTGGTTCAGATGGAATTGAGGTTTTAGTTTTTGTTGTTGCTGCTGCTGCTGCTGTTGATGTAGCTGTGGTGGTGGTGGTAGTGGTGGTGGTGGTGATGGTAGTGGTAGTAGTGGAGATAGTGACTGTTGATTAAGCAGTTGATTTTGCTGCTGTAGTTGAGCTGTTAAATCTTCATTTCGTTTTTCAGATTCCAAAAAAAGATTTTTCAATTTCTCGATTTCCTCTTCCACTTCTTTCAGTTTCGCTTTCGTTTCATCAATCTCCTTCTGCTGAACCTCTATAATCTTCTGTTGCATCGTCCACTTGTGCTGAAGCGGATCCAGCAGGACATCTTTATGTTTCGAAGTTTCCAGTAGTTTCAGTTTTGTGCCTAATTTTTGTAGAGGTGCTTGTATGCCGCCCTCTGTGGCGCGCCTAGTGTAGTGGTACCTCTTACCAGCCTCATCTACGTCGAGATTGCTGCTGCTGCTGCCACCGTTGTCGTCGTCGTCGTCGTCAGAGTCGTTTCTGTCTTTGGAAAAGAGTTTTGTTGCTTTAGCGGCTTGTCGACTGGCGTTCGTGCGCTCGGCAGATTTTGACGACCGACTTTTGATGTTAAAAAATTTTTTCATCTTTTCGATTGGTTTCGAAGTGGCGGGTTTTGATTGGCTGGATATTTGTTGATGTTGTTGTTGTTGACCATGACGATGACGATGTTGTTGTTGTTGCGGAGAGGTTGAAAATATTGATAGTTGTTGCTTGGGTGACGATGATGGGGAAGAGTAAGAAATCGTTTTAGGCTGTTGAAATCTGGACGACGGTGAGCTCAGTGAAGACGGCGTAGTTGGTAACAAACTGGATGGTAATGTTAGCGGCAGTTGTTGTTGTTGCTGCTGCTGTTGTAGTAGTAGTTGATGTGGTTGCTGCTGCTGCTGCTGTTGTAGTTGTTTAGATGGGGAAGACGGTGATGTTTGTGATGGAGGTGTTGTTTGTTGTGGCGGCCATTGCTGTGGAATTTGTTGTTTTTGTTGTTTAGATAATGGTGATGTGGGTGAAAATAGAGAAGCTGGTAGTTGTGGTAGTTGCTGCTGTGGCTGTTTTCGTTGTTTAGACGGCGAAGATGGTGAATTTATTGGAGAAAGTTCCGGCACAAACTGTGACGGTGGAGATTGTTGTTGTCGCCATTGTTGAAATTGTTGCAATTGTTGTTGCATTTGTTGACGCTGCTGATGATATTGTGGCAGTTGTTGACTTTTGAAAGCAATCGTTGATTTGGGAGGTAGAGAATGTGTATCTAAAGCTATTGCCAATGACCTACCTTGACCTTGTGGCTGAAATTGTTGCTGTTGTTGTTGCTGCAGCTGCTGCTGTTGCTGTGATTGTTGTTGTTGTTGCTGCTGTGGAGGGCTTGTATCTGGTTGTTGGTAACTGTAGTCTAACAATCTTGAATGGTCCTTACGATGATGGCGATTATGATTATGATAATTATGATGATGGCTATGGTGATAATTAGTTATTATTATTATTGTTGTTGTTGTTTTTGTTGTAATGGCGATGATGATAATGATTATGGCAAGATTTTGTAACTCTAATAAGAAATTGAGTGATTTTGATTTTAAGTAATTGTGTTAAAAAGGATTTGTATTAGTCATTCGAAGAATTGAATGTGATACAGGCTCGTTCATTCATCCACTCATTCACTCACTCACTCATTCATACATTCATTCATTTATTTATTCATTCACTCACTCATTTATTCATACATTAATTTACAGTTCAGAACAATAATTCATTGCAACTCTGGACAATAGCGTCTTTACAAACGGTTCAGCTATTGTGAGTTATAACAAGCAAAGATCGGTGTAAATGTGTTTTTGTTGTTTGTGTTTGTTTGTGTGTGTTTTTTTTTGTTTGTGTGTATTTGTGTGTATGCCTATTATTATTATTATTATTATTATTATTATTATACACTGACTTCTGACGATATGAATGCTATCAGCTCTTTTTCGTTCATCTTTTGACCCTCATTTCGCCTCATTTTTCAATCTTCCAATGTGTGCCTGTGTTTGTTGCGTGTGTTTGTTTGTTTGTGTGTGAGGTGGCTGTGCGTGTGTGTGTGTGTTTGTTTGTTTGTGCGTGTGTGGTGTCTGTGCGTGCTTATGTGTGTTTGTTTGTTTGTTTGTGTGTTTGTGTGTATTGTGTGTATGTTTGTGTGTGTGTCTGTGTGTGTGTGTGGTGTGTGTGTTTTTGCTAGTGAGTGTGTGTGTCTTTATATTTGTTTGTGTATCAATTAAAATTTCTTACCTTTGGAAATATATATCTATTTATACAGTTGCTCCTTTGACAATAACTTAGTACATAATATATAAATATAATAATACTGTTATAATTGAAATAATTATTAATGTTATTATTATTATAAATTACTTTTATTAGTTTATTTACTTGAAATAATTTTAGAACTAATTAAAACTCGCTTCAAAAAAGCGTTCTATAAAATTTCAGAGCAATTTTTATGATTTCAACGCCATGGTCAAATATATATACATCATGAATACATACATACATACATACATATATACATGCATACATACATACATACATACATACATACATACATACATACATACATACATACATACATACATACATACATACATACATACATACATACATACATACATACATACATACATACATACATACATACATACATACATACATACATACATTCATACATACATACATACATACATACATACATACATACATACATACATACATACATACATACATACATACATACATACATACATACATACATACATACATACATACATACATTCATACATACATACATACATACATACACACATACATATACATGCATACATACATACATACACACATACATGCACAAAGTATAATTTGACGTTTGCCGTATTGTACTTATTACAATCGAATAGAAGTATGTATGAATTAATGAACGAGTGAATGAAAAAACGAACGACTGAATAACTGAATGAATGAATAAATAAATGAAAAAATAATAGAATAATCGAAGAAATGTGTGCATGTAAAATGAATAAAGAAAGAAAGAATGAATGAAGGATTTAGAGGAATGAATGAATAATTCTAAAATGCGAATGCGGGCACTGTATCATTTCTACCACTATTGTAACTACTACTGCTGCTACATTTACTACTGCTACTACTACTATTACTACTAATACAACACTTCTACTATTACCATAACTACTTTTAATACCAGTACAACAACTATAATTCTACTTACTACAATTGATCTCAACAGCATTTAAAATTATTTTTTTCGTAGTCTTTAACAAAATTCATGTAGTACTCCGTGAGATTGAAAATGTATAATTCGGTAATGGAAATGCCAGGTTAATGAATAATATAGTATCTTGAATCGCGGCCGTACAGTTATCATTATGAACAACGTACTATAGTTCAATTTTTGAAAATGAGGCGCTGATATAGCGAATTAGCTTGTAGTTTGTTACCAGATTCATGTAGTACTTAATTTTTTAAACATAAAATTCTATATTTTGGTAATGAAATTATTTTTGATATAGTATTTTGAATCGACCGAACAGGGCAATATAGTTTAAATTTTTACTTGGAATGTTACGCTAATTTGGACCTATTTATCAAGGTACTTTTTATTTTAAAAAATTGTTAAAAATATTCGATGAAATTTGAAAGTTTGAGCCAATTTTAACTACATTTTACAAATCCGAGTTACACCATTTTTTGCTTTTTGTTAACCAGATGATTAATAATTTATTACAATCTACTTTGTCTTTGGTCTTTAGAGCGATAATATATTTTAGAATTTTAAATGTATTTTAATAGTAATTTAGAAATTATTTCTTTTTCACTAATTATTTTAGTTTGGAATGATTGACGGTCCGAAAAATGTTATTTTTATCAGGAGCGGTTTCTAAAAATAATATTTTAAAATCACAACGCTTATAAAAATAACTTACAATTATTTTCTATAATTTTTTTTATTGTTCTGTTCTTTCATCAAACAAACATTGAAACAAAAACCTTCAAATGACTCATTAATTTAATTAAAAATAATTAAATTTAATACATAATTAGTTTTTATAATTAAATAAATAAATAATCTAAAATCGGGTTATTTGTTGAAAAATTTTTAATTTTAATTAAGTAAGTCTGGTTTTTTTCTTAGTTTAATTTATTTTATAACTGGTAATTCTAAATTTTTTCTTTCTTTAGCTTACGTACACACTCTTTTTTAATTACCAAATACTTATTTAATGCCATAAGAAACTGTATAATACTTCTTAGTAGATCTGATTGACTAAAAACTAATATCACAATTCTCAATTTCATCATTCAATCAATCTTCGTTTAGCATCCAGTCCAGAGACCCAGTTTCCAGAGGTAGGAAATTCTCTCAATTCCATCATTAAGACTTAAGAGCATGTTACTTTTATGCTTACTTTTATTGTATGGTTAATTAGGTAATAAAACCTGCCTTATTTATTAATACTTGTGAGTTAAGTTATCACTTGTTTAATTGTTTCCATAGGAATGGACCTAAGAATCAATGAAAAATTCAGATTGGGCCGGAAAATTGGTAGTGGCTCGTTCGGCAATATATATCTAGGTTAGTTAGTTTAGAAAAAATTGTGATTTCGTTTTTTTCAATTTTTATGAATAAATAAATTGTTTATAAATAAATAATTTAAAACAAATAAATATAGAATTGAAAGAAACACTTAACTTTCATATCTAAAATTCCATTTCGTATATAAATAAATAAATCCCATAAACCTGAATTTCTATCAGAATAAGATACACGATTTATTTACAGATTTGGAAATAAAAATTCTGCATAATTAATCAATTAAATAATTAATCAGTTAATAAGTTAATTAATCAATCAATCAATTAATTAAAAATGGCTTACAGCCACAGACCTGGTGACTTCGGAGTCGGTAGCAGTCAAGCTGGAGTTGTGTCGGTCAAAGCATTTGACATTACAAGCCGAGAATAAAATATATAAATTACTGCAAGGGGGAGGTTATTATTATGTTATATTTATATAATTTATATTATATTTATTATTATTTTTATTAATTAATTATTATATTTATATGATTTATATTATATTATATTTAACATTAATTTAATTAATTAATTATTATTATTATTATATAATTTATATTAAATACCATACCATTAAATTACATTTATTATTTTTATTAATTAATATTATTATATAATTTATATTATATTTATCATTATTTTAATTAATTATTATTATTATATAATTTATATTATATGTTATTTATCATTATTTTTATTATTAAATGGTTGTGTTGGCTGGTGGCGGTGGTGATCCTTGCTATGGTGATAAATTGATGGAAGATGATGATTGCGGCAAGAATTTTGATGGCTAAGTTGATTACGCTAGGAAAGCACTGACGATGATGACGACGACGAAGATGGAGAGGCTGATGATGATGATTGAGATGATAAAGATAATGATGAAAATTGTATTTATATGAAAGATATATGGAATGGGAAAAACGAATTTAAAGATTATGATGATGACAAATAGATAATTCTCACGGAGTTGAATTGGTTTCTGATATGAACTTATTTTTCTGTATGTTTGTAAATGTTTACCTTCGTCGTCATCGTCATCATTTTTTGTCATCCTAATTGTCATCATTGTCATCGCATTAATCATCGACATGATCAACTTTAGAAATGTCTTAATTGGCTAACATCACCAACAACATAATCACATTTAGTCAATATTCATAGCCATAAATAACCTGTAACATCAATTTTATCATTGCGATAACATCAACATCATCATCACAATCTTCATCATAATCATTAACAACCGCATCTCATTGATCATTATCATCAACAACCGCGTCATCACTCCCGCCATCATCTTCATCATCATCCCAGTGGGCATACCATCCGTAAAATGGTTTGGCTCTGAGGGGGAGTACAACATCCTGGTGATGGAGTTGTTGGGTCCGAGTCTTGAAGACCTGTTCAATTTCTGCTCCAGGCAATTTAGTCTGAAGACGGTTCTGTTACTTGCTGATCAGATGGTGAGGAGGATTGCGTAACTGTTGCTGGTGTTGCTTTGTATGAACATTGTACAAGCTCGCAAACATACATTCTAACAAACATACATACGTACATACATATATACATAAAAACATACATACATACACACATAAAGAAACAAACAAACATAACATACACACAAACATACATACATACACACACGAACAAAGTGACATATATACACACAAACAAGCAAACAAACTAACAAACAGATCAGTAGAATCGAGTACGTGCACTTGAAGCACTACATACACAGAGACATCAAGCCGGATAACTTCCTGATGGGGACTGGCAAACGTGGAAACATCGTGTACGCAATTGACTTCGGTCTGGCAAAAAAATATAGGGATGCACGCACTCATCAGCACATACCATACCGAGAAGATAAAAACCTGACCGGTACCGCCAGGTATGCCAGTATTAATACGCACCTAGGTAAGGAGCAGAGTAGAAGAGATGATATGGAGTCTTTGGGGTATATACTGATGTATTTTCTGAGAGGTTTGTGTCTGGGAATTCTCATTCATCTATTCATTCATTCATCTATCCATTTATTCATTCATTCATCTATTCATTCATACATTCATTTATTTATTTATTTATTCATGTATGAATGAATGAATGAACGAAAAAACTAATGCACGTGTTAGGTAGCCTACCATGGCAGAATTTGAAAGCTTCGACGAAAGTTCAGAAGTACGAGAGGATCAGTGAGAAGAAGATGTCTACGCCCATCAATGAACTCTGTCGGAATTTCCCGGGTTTGTTTCGTTTTTGTCTGCTGATTTGTGATTGGCTGGTTGTTTGGTTGATCAATTGTTTTATAATTTGGTTGTTATTGAATTCATTTAATGTTTAATTGTTCATTTAGTTTCTTGCTTCATTTATTTATCAATCCATCAGTTAACATTTAATTGATTAATTGATGCTACTTAATTCGATTGATTTGATTTGTTAAATCTTCATCCAATCATTTTGCACCCCACAGCCGAATTCGCTTCTTATTTGTCGATCTGTAGATCACTGAAATTTGACGACAAACCAGATTATTCTCAACTGCGACAGCTTTTCAGGAATCTCTTCCATAGACAGTCCTTCAACTACGACTTCTTTTACGATTGGACGGTTATGAAGGTTGTAAAGCTGACTGGCAGCCAATGACAATTAAGATTAAATTAATAAGATAACACGATTGGCTGGTTGGTTTCATTTGGGGAGACCAATAAAAATTGAAATTAAGATTAATGCTTTGATGCTTACTTTGTTGATGCATGGTAAATAAATAATAGCCTGGTAATTGAAATATATTGAGTGCAAAGATGGTCTTTTTAATAACACTTAATTTGCGCTATATAAATGACATTATTATTATTATTATACTTATTATTCTTATTATTATCTTGAAATGCAGAACCAAAAAGCTACCACCGAATTACTAGCTCCGCCATTAGTCGGAAATGTAGGTCAGCTGACTCCGCCTGCCGACGAACTGGCCAATCACATGAAGCCAGGTCAGGCCTGTTGCTTAAACCAGCATCACTTAATAGCGGATAAACCCACAGCTATAAATGGAAACATTAATAATAATAATAATATCAATAATAATAATATTGTCGTCGTTAATAATTACAATAGTGCGAAATGCAACATCTATAATGGTAATAATAATAGCAACATTAATAACGATAATAATAATAACCTCGAAATCTTTGCCGGCAACAACAACATCAATAATAATAATAATAATAATAATAATGACAATAAACTTATTAATAATGCGACCAGTAGGAATATTATCAATAGCAATGACGCGAACAACAACCATCACTTAAGTTATGTTGTTGGCGACGATGATGATGATGATGATGATGACGTTGATGATGATGATGATGATATTATAAATAATAATAAAAATAATAATAATATTGGCATTGGCGTCGCTAATCGCAATAATCAGGCTAATGCTGGTCGGAAGAGGAAAAATTCAGGTGATTAAATTTTTTTTTTTTTTATTATTGTTATTATTATTATTATTATTAATCGTAGTCGTAGTAGTTGTTGTTGTAGTTGTTGTTGGTGTAATAGTAGTAACAGTAGTAGTAGTAGTTGTTGTTTTAGTAATGGTAGTATTTGTGAAATTTCATGAGTTTGTATGTGTTGCCTTTGCTTATTGTAACATTTGTATATATACAAAACATTTGCTTATATACAAAACATTTGTATATACGCAAAACATTTGTATATACGCTAAACATTTGTATATACGCTAAACATTTGTATATGCACAAAACATTTGTATATATTTATATATACAAAACATTCTTAACCCAGTTCGAATGTCGACAGGCGGCTTCAGAGGCCACAAGCAGCCAATGATGACGGCGACACCGGCGATAACATCGGCTACAACCACAGCCGCGACATCGGCAGTAGCGACAGCAACTGCAACAACGACATCTAGGAATAACAAACAACAACAGCTACAACGCCAGCAACCACATCAACTGCAGCAGAGAGGTAGAAACAACAACAACAACAACATCACTAGCAACAAGACTCTAACCAAACAGTATGCCACTTCTTCTCTTACGCATCGTAAAAATCTCTCGGCGACGCTCACGACAACGATAACCACGACTGCAACCAGTATTAGCAACCAAATGCAACAGTGGCCGCAACAACTGCAACAGTACCCGCAACAACAACAGCAGCGGCAGCCAATCATCCAACACAAAGTTTGTGATGTTGCAGTTGGTAAAACGAAATCATATAAACCCAGACAACAACAGCAGCAGCTACCATCTTCGGCGACAACAACATCAGCTGCAACGAGAATGAATACTGTAAACCATTGCAACGCTTTTTACGGCAACAACAACAACATCAATAACATTAATAGAAACCCATTATCACAACAGCAGCAACTACAATCTCGTTCTGCCGCGAAGACCTCAGCCACCTCACAACGACGTCAAAAAATTGCATGCCCCACCATGATTACCAGATCACAAGCCAGGAAGGCTAAACTGTTGGAAGAAGCAGAACAACAACATCAATTGCAACAACAACATCAATTGCAACAACAACAACAACAAAGGCATGTACAACAACATCTGGGTGGTCATCAGCAGAACATTAATCAACAGCTGCAACATCACCCTCAACAATATCATCACCAGCAACAACATCAACATCAACAACAACAGTTATTATACCATGTTTTACAGCGACAACAACATCATCAACAACAACAACATCTATGTTAATTCATCTACGAAATGTTTTTGACTAATATTACCTACAACTCTTGTTCTTTACAGCTATTGTTCTTCCTTACAACTCAACATTAAGACATAAACTCACTCACTTTTACTCACTCACTCATTCACTCACTCACTCACTCAAAAAAATTTTTATCATCATTATATCATTTTTATCACCCTTAACCGCATTATTACCTCAACAACAGCAAGACATCGTCATCACATCACATTACATTAAAATAACAACATCATATACAATTAGCCATACCCATACGTCACGTTGCACCATAACAGCAGATCAGCGTTACGATTAATGACGTCATAGTTCACGTCATCAGCTGCTTATTTATCTTCAACAGCAATAATCATAGCAACAACCTCAACATCATTATACACGCAACAACGTCATCATCATTATCATCATCATCACTTTATCGTCAAATAAGTAACCTAACTTATTATTTATTAAACCTTTTAACTTTATAATAACAAACATTAAACAAATATATATATGTATAATTATTATTATCAATTTATATGTACTACAGTAATTTTTTATTACTCAGATGATAGCAGATGATGATAATAGTGATGATGACGACGTAATGATTATGATGATGGAATTGTGATGTTCGGCTAGTCATTGGTTTAACTGTATATATAAGTATGTGTGTGTGTGTGTGTGTGTGTGTGTGTGTGTGTGTGTGTGTGTGTGTGTGGTTCTCTCTCTCTCTTAATGAATTCTGTAACAATATTGATTTGTATGTATGTTGAATGTCAAATGTCTAATTGGCATGAAAATGTGTATGTGGATGTTTGTGTGGGTTTGTCTGTTTGCCTAGGTGTGTGTGTGTGTGTGTGTTTGCGTATTTATGTGTGTGTATGAGTGTGTGTGGACATGTTTGTTCGTTTGTCTGTATGTCTGTCTGTTTGTTTGTTAGTCTGTCTGTCTTTTATTTCACTTAAAATTTTCAAAAAATAAGCCGGTTTCTCAATGTGAGATTATTACCAATAGACGATACGCGGTTTATGTCTCTACTTTAATGGTTATCGTCTAACTTATTTTATAACTGTAATATATAAATAAATAATTTTATTATTATTTTTATTACTACTATGAACAATATTAACTATATTTATTAAATAATTATTAAAAAAATTTTTTTTCCTGTGTCAAACAATCAAGCTTTTTCAATACAATTCATTTTACTGTATATATATATATGTATATGTATATATATATATATATATATACGGTGTATATATATATATATTGTTGTAAGGGCATGAGTAGTGATTGCCTAATATATTGATGTGTACATATATTTCTATATATATATATTTATATATATAATGACACATCACAATTTATCGATGAAAATTTCATTAAATTTTTACATGCATTCATTTTCCATTCATTCATTCATTTATTCATTCATTCATTCATTCATTGTTGTCTCACTCATTCATTTATTCATTCAATCACGATCGCTCTATCAAATAAGTTATATTCATGTTAACCCAATTAAAGTTCAATCCAATTAATATAAAATGTAGTCAAGACATATGGTCTATGGTCTTAGTTAGTTTCTCTATAATCAACTACATAACTTTTATCTACTTATCCTTGATTATGAATGAAGTTTTAAAAATAATAAATAATATAATAATAAATTATATATAAATATATAATTATATTTATATATGTGTGTACATGTATGTGTGTGTGTATATATGTGCGCGTGTGTGTGTGTGTATATATATATTTATATAGTGAGAGATTTTGTTTAGTAACAGGCGCTAAGGTAATGATTGCTTTTTGTTTAATCAATTTTTTTTTCGCTTCTGATTTTCTTTGGTAATTATTCATTATTATGATTAACATTATTATTTATTATTATTATTTATTATTCTTATTTTTATTGCATTTTATTTCTGCTACCATTTCCGCTGTTACAACCGTTAACTGTAATAGTAATAATAATTATACCGTGTTGTTATATACTGACGATGCTGATTAAGATTTGAATTTTGAATTTATTTGAACCTGTGGATAGACCACTCTTAACTAAAAAAAGAAAAAAAAATCTAACTATAAATGTAACAGAATGTAATGTAGAAGATTATAATAATAATAATTATCATCATCATAATAATAATTATTGTATATTATATTATATATAATTATTATATATATATATTATAATACTAATGTTTCTTATATATCCAATATTCATTCGGTCTCTGTCTGATTAGATAGAATGTATTGTATATCAAACAAAACCTTTGTGTGTGCGTGTGCGTGTGTGTGTGTGCCGGTATCAATATATACATATGTACATATATATGTATTTAATGCTTCTCTAATATATATATATAATTATATAATATATATATATATATATCAATAATATATATGTGTATATATATATATATATATATATATATACATATATATATATATATATATATATATATATATATATATATATATGTTTTTCTATATATCTATCTAAGAAATATGTAAAATATGTGATTTGATTTTAATCGCAGGCGTCAAATTTGATAGATGAAATAAAATTATTATGTCTTTGTGTCTTTGACTGTCTGTTCGTTTGTTTCTTGAACTTTTATACGATATAGGAATCACAGTGTATGTATGTGTGTGTGTGTCTGTATATATCTGTGTTTGTGTCTGTGTCTTTATGTGTCTGTGTTTGTGTGTCTGTCTGTGTGTGTGTTTATCTTTGAATGCGTTTTTATTCCATTTAAATGAACAATCAAATTCTCGGCTAATGATAGGTAGAGATTTTGAACCTGAACTGAACTGAAATTTTGAACTGAAATTAAACCTAACACTGTAACTGTGTGTGTGCATTAGAGCCCCAAGCAGAGAAGATTTTTCTAAACCTCAACCACCAGCGTATTTGTGTATGTGTATATGTGGTTATAATAACACTTGTGTTAGGTATCAAAGATGGATACACTTTACATATACATTTTGTATAACACACATATGCACACACGTTTTCATGTAAGTTTTGTATAACACACATATACACACATTTACACACACATTTACCCATACATGGATATATGTGTGCTTGTGAGTATGGACGTCATCAAATCAACCAAACACACAACCAATAAATTCTAATGTTCCACCAACCACCAATCCATCCAAACATTTGTTAAACAAGCAACCAACCAGCCAACCGTTCAATTAATCATTCATTCAATCAACTAATCAACCAACCAATCGACCAATCAATTAATCAATCAATTAACCAATAAATCAAATTGAATGAACCAAATGAATTAACCACTGAGTGAACCAAATGAACGAATATTGAATTATGGAAAACGAAAAAAAAAAATTAAACAAATATTTGCAAAGTTTGCTGGAGTGACAATGGACATCAATTTCAACAATTTCGAGATTTTAATGAAGCAAGAAAGACGCATGGCTGCTTTGCTTTTATTTGATATCATTCAAAAATAAAAAATGTGAATTTTTTGAAAAGTTCGGATTTCAAACAAACGAATATAACGAAATATCGACCGATAAAAAATTATTCCCACGTAACATGAACATTTAGTAAGAACAGTTTACGACATATCATAATGGCTAAATCAACATACCAAACAGAAATTATTTATACATGCATATATGCAAAGTAAATCAAGAAATACCAAAAATTACATAACCAAATTAAAAAAATAGAAACCAGTCAACATTTAATAAATAAATAAATAGACATTATTAAAAAAATTGTTCAAAAAAAGTAAAATTTAAAGCGACGACGATAAAAAAATCTAGTGTTTTGTTGGTGTGGTGGTGTGAAGCAAAAACCAACACATGACAAAAAATAGTTGAAAGTCGTAAGAATAGTAGACAGTCACCTACCTACAATTAAAGTTACTCTCAGGGCCCTAGCTTACCTATATTGATTAGCTCATCTCACCTACCTACAAATTTTTATTTCTAAGTTTTAGGAATTTCACATGTTTCAGGTATTTTATTTTACATATTTTAACGTTTTTAATTTGCCTTTTTTGTAAAATTTTTTAAAATTTTTTTGTTAGAAACTTTTAACTAATGTTAAGCCGTAGCCTACCTACGATTGTCCAACTCATCTCAATCCCTAACTTACCTACAAATTAAATTAAAGTCCGGTAAAGAAAATAGAAAAGTTGAAGAGAAACATAACAACGACAACACTGAAAAATGGATGTTGTGTATGTGTGTGTTGTATTGATGTGTGCGTGTGTGTGTAATTGTGCGCGTGTACTCTCCAGAAACTTCTTCAATACGGATGAACCTCCATTGCATGCACCGACCATCATTTGACACGCATCGTGAATTTGACCGGATACCGAAAAACACTAAATATGAAAAAAAAATATTTTTTAAAATAAAAACAAGGCCATTGTAAAAAACAATAGGCAACTTATCTTACTGAGATAACAACCCACTCCAATCCCCCCAAAAAATAGTCGTTGTTGTTATTTTCGAATTGTCATCGTGACCATCATGAGATCACCATACGAAACGTGCTGACGCCCACCACAGCCCATCTCTCATCATTCTGCAGACAAATTTTTTTTATTAGCGTAGTCGTAAATCAAAGAACAAAGGAACGAACGAATAAATGATTAACTGAATGATTGAATGATTGGTTGTATGAATGAGTGAATGAATGGATGAATGAATTAATCAATCAATGATTTAATGAATGAATAAAATGAATTAACAAATCAATTAATGTAAAAATAATTTAAAAGATTGAATGCTAAGATGGACGAATGAATGAGAAAAATAAAAAAAACGAAACTAAACCTTTACTTTAAAAATCGTCGTTACTGTAATCCATTGCACCGACCACCACCATCTGGTCGGCACACTAGATGTCATCCGAACTTCAGAGTGTCAATCGAACAGCCAACGAGCTGATTCTTTCTACACCACCATCATCATATGTGAATCGTCATGAGACCACCATCTGAAACGTGCTGACGCCCACCACTGCCCACCTCTCATCATTCTGTAGACAAAATTTTTTTATTAGCGTAGTGAGTAAATGAATGTTCGAACAAAGGAACAAACGAATAAATGATTGGTTGATAAAGTGAACGAATGAATGAATTAATCAATCAATCAATAAATCAAGAATGAGTATAATTAATCAAATAAATAATTTGAAAGATTGAGTGAGGAAATGAATGAATGAGAAAAATAAAAAAACGAAACTAAACCTTACCTCAAAAATCGTCGTCACTGTACTCTTCATTGCACCGACCATCACTATCTGATCGGCACACAAGATGTCATCCGAACTTAGCTCGTTGGCTGTTCGACTGAAACTCCAGACTTTTCTGAGACCACCATCATCATATGTAAATCGTCATGAGACCACCATCTGAAACGTGCAGAGTCCCACCACTGCCCACCTCTCATAATTCTGTAGACAAAATTTTTTTATTAGCGTAGTAGTAAATGAATGTTAGAACCTTAGAAGCAAAAAATTATAAAATGAAAATAATGGCAAATAATTAATATCTTAAAATAATAAAGAAAGTAAAATGTAAGAAAACTTACCGTCGTCCATTCGACAAAGGCAGAATGTTGAATGCGGTCCGGTTCCTACGTTGTCTTCCAAAACTGGTGCCAGTCCTCCTCGAGATTTTTGTTGAAACACAGCCCGTGTTGATGGAGAAAGATAGAGAAAGAGTAGATTCTCATCAGAAAGCTTAGCGGTGCGTGCATCTCAAATTGCTTAATAAAAATAATCCTATCTACCTATTCAATTACCTTAACTAATCTATATTAAATTGTTAATGGTACGATAGTCGAAAGTCCCCCCTCATTCTCCATCCTTGCACAGAGGTTCACCGACAGCCAGGGTACCGGATAGTAAACCATTGCCGTGCGGATAGTAGACTATTGCCGTGCGGATAGTAAACCATTTGCCGTCCGGAAGCCGTGCGGGTAGTAGACTATGGCCGTGCCGCATAGTAAATCATTACCGTGCAGATAGTAAACCATTGCCGTCTGGATAGTAAACCATTGCCGGCACAAAACTGGCCACCAAGGCTTACCTCTGACAAGAGACTTTGAAATCCAGAGTCAATCGGCTATCGTACCCTCAACTTACCTATTCATTACAATTAAGCCCTAGCTTACCTAAAATTACAAAAAACTCAAGAGCCCAATTCATTGGCCAATCGGCACCCACCCCACCACCTACGTAATGCCTTGGGCTCCAACTTAGTAATAATAATATAAAACTTAAACCCTAAATCTATTAATGAGTATGTATTACAACGTAGCCTTAACTTACCTATTCATTACATTATGGCCCTAGCTTACCTAAAATTACAAAACTCAAGAGCCCAATTCATTGGCCTTTCGGCACCCACCCCACCACCTACGTAATGCCTTGGGCTCCAACCTAATAATAATAATTAAAAACTTAATAATTAACCTACCTATCGATACACTTACAGCGTTTATTTAATTTAAATTACAAGATTGTTCCTAGAATTACATTATTGCCTTTGACTACCTATGAAATTAAATTACTCTCAACCTTAGTAATAATAAATTAGAATGTGTAATGAAAATAAAATAACGCTCAAATACTAATATGTGTTTATGTATGTATTTGTGTGTGTGTGTATAATACGCTGATGCGTGTAATGTGGGTGCGAGAAAAAATAGAAGAGATAAACTTACGCTGCCTACCTATTCAACTACATTAGTGTTGGATGCTTCTTATCTACTCTACCTACAATTAAAATTATGCCTATCTAACCTACCTATATAGCTACTTAATGTAATTGTGTGTATGTGCGTGTGAGTGTGAGCATTTTTACTTAATGTTAAATTACAGAGAAAAACAGAGAAAAAAGAATAAAACGTATCCCAGCCAGGCGTATCTTCTTTGCCACTGAATGAACGAACGTAGCCTGACATCTTCCACGATGAATTCCTTTGGAAGCTTCAACCTGAATAAAATGGATGAAATGGAAAAATCTTATTTAATTGACTAATTTAAAAGAAAATAGAAAAACGAGCCGCGGTGAAACCCGCCGTAAAAGCCAGCCAACTGGCAAAAAAAAGAACCGCAAAGAAACCGTAAAACGTACCCCAGCAGGGCGTGCATTCTTTGCCACCGAATGAACAAACGTAGCGTGACATCACAACCATTCTGATCGTCCACGATGAACTCCTCTGGAAGCTT
This sequence comes from Helobdella robusta, assembly GCF_000326865.2. Classification (NCBI taxonomy): domain Eukaryota; kingdom Metazoa; phylum Annelida; class Clitellata; order Rhynchobdellida; family Glossiphoniidae; genus Helobdella; species Helobdella robusta. Next base: position 1,063,983 of record NW_008704903.1, on the reverse strand, counting down.
CAACCTGGATAAATGAACCTGAAAAACCTAAATGAATGGAAAAATCTTATTTATTTAATTTAAATAAAAATAACTGCAAAGAAACCGACCGGTCGGCAAAGAAAAGAGAAAAGAAGAGCAAATAAAGGTATCTATATAACTCTATATAACTCTATATAACTCTATATAACTCTATATAACTCTATATAACTCTATATAACTCTATATAACTCTATATAACTCTATATAACTCTATATAACTCTATATAACTCTATATAACTCTATATAACTCTATATAACTCTATATAACTCTATATAACTCTATATAACTCTATATAACTCTATATAACTCTATATAACTCTATATAACTCTATATAACTCTATATAACTCTATATAACTCTATATAACTCTATATAACTCTATATAACTCTATATAACTCTATATAACTCTATATAACTCTATATAACTCTATATAACTCTATATAACTCTATATAACTCTATATAACTCTATATAACTCTATATAACTCTATATAACTCTATATAACTCTATATAACTCTATATAACTCCATATAACTCCATATAACCATGCATACTACCACATTCAATCAATAAAAACCCCACTAAAACCATGAACCACCGCGTACCTGTTAAATGTATGTTGTGAAACAAAACAAAAAACAAAACAAAAAACACACCACCAAGTAAAGTAAAAGAATAGAAGTCCTTAACCTACGTATGTAACTAAATTACCTTATGCCCTGGCCTACCTATATAATAAATTAATTTTTAATCTCACCTACCTATGTTTCATTAACTTAACTTAAGACTCATGAAGAAAGAGAAATAGGAGTAAAACAGAACATAAAATACTACCACACAGACAAACATGATGTATGTATGTATGCATGTATGAGCAACCGCTAAAGAACCAACCTAAAATAAAAAAAAACAAACGTACAGACCACAGACAAACATATATAACCGCGCAACTCTATATAACTCTATATAACAAAATAAATAAAAATAAAAAAATTATAAAAATAAAATAAATGAGATCAGGCAGACTGCTTCAAGCGAGGCAGAATGCCTGATCTGATTTTCATGCTTTCTCAGGTCCTATTTATACTCGTTTCAACCATACATTCTCATCATTTCAATCATTCACATTAGTAAAAACATTTTTAATGTATGTAGTACACTATTATACAATCTTAACAACAATGCTAACCGTACTGAATTGACGTCATCGAACAAACGCATTCGAAACATTTTGATTGGCTGGTCGAATCTGCTATATTGCTTTTTATATAAACATATTATCTTATATATTATATCATGAAGAATTCAAAATAGTTTGAGACCACACCTTGCTTAACATCCGATTCCAAGCCGAGCCAAGCCAAGCTGAGCCAATATGCGTGTAGATTAGATTTATAAGCGCTTTTATATTACACTTTTGCTCGATTTATATCAATTATTAAAACTCATTATATAAGCAAGAGTAATCAGTGCTACATATGTACGCACGCAGTTCAAATTTTTCTTGGGAAATTCAATATATTAATAGTTTGATACCACACCTTGCTTAACATCCAATTCCAAGCCGAGCCAAGCCAATCCGAGCCAATATGCGTAGATTTATAAGCGCTTTTATATTAAAATTTTGCTCGCTTTATATACAAATATCCCCAATATCGATATCAAAGAAATAACGCGAGCGAGTTTAACAAATATTTTATTCAAAATTCAATTAAAATAGAACATAAACACAAGTTTTATTTGCAAAGTAATTCCATCCAATCATTTAAACACGCACACCCTTCAATTGAACTATTTTGCAATCTATTTCTTTTTATGCTTATCAGTTTTCCAGATTAAGCTTGTTCTCTTAGTGTAGAAGTTGAAGGGATTCATTCACTAAGTATAGAATCCATGTATAGAATACCGCTAACATGACGTCTTTCCTCCAACGATTCCGTAACAAATTCTCCATCTTACTTAAAATATTTTCTTTGATGCGTTTTAATCAGTTAGGTAACAATCATCATCATATGAAATCAAATTGATTTTTTTTTAATTTTTTGATAAAAGTAACTAGTATATAGTAAAAGTTTAAATTTTCTGAGAGAATTCAAAACAATTTAAGACTACACCGTAACACAATTGTACAATTTGAATGTGTAAATATAACATTATTAATGTATTATAACTACATATATCTATCTATCTATTTCTTTGTTTAGTTTTGCCTGCTTATGATATTTGGTCAAATTTATTTGATAGGAATTGAATTGAACCTTTATACCGGCAAATTCACTTTAAATAACTACTGTTAACATGACGTCATTTGCCCATCCTATTTTAAAAGTTTTATTTGATGTTTTTTAATTAGTCAGTCACAACTCAATCATCATGGTCGATATCACAGTGAAATTAAATTGAAAATTTTTAAAATTTATAAAAAGTATCTTTATTCATTTTATGATACTACTTTGTTCAATAAGATACTGTTTGATACTGTACTATCAATTAACCAGTCAATCAACAAATGAATCAATCAATCAACAAATGAATCAAATCAACTAAACGATTGATTGTTCAACTAATCAATCAAACAATCAATCGATCCTCTTTTATCCATCAGGGGACCGTCGAGCTCGATGATGTACATCTTAGCACGGTTTTTACATTTCTTTTTTTTTCTTTCGAAAACTTTTTCAATCTTTGGCCAGTTTTATTGAATTCAGAATACCAACACCAGTCTATTCATTAATGTCATCTATCCATTTCTTTGCAAGTCTACCAATTTTTTCTTCCAATCTCTTTTCCTCATAAGTACCATCTTAATCAATCTGTCTTCCCTCATTCTACTAATGTGTTCAAAAAAATCCCAATTTTCTTTCTCTGACTTTGTCATATATAATTTTCCGTCTTCCAAGTTTATTTCTGATGGTTTCGTTTTTTACTTTCTGCCTCCAACTGATTCCCAACAAATTTTGGTAACACTCCACTCAAATGCCTCCGATCTGTCCTTGACTCTTTTCTTTATTGTCTATGTCTCACATGCAAAGAGCAAGATCGGAAAAACGCAAGATTCTATCATTCTCAACTTTGTTTTTATAGATATATTTCCACTTTTACATATTTCCTTCAATGATGTGAACATTCCATGGGCTATTGCTATTCTTCTGTCAATTTCTTTTGTGCAGTTGATACACAAACTGGTCTAGCCTACTAGTTCGAGTTTTTCAGATTCTATCTGAAATTCCGCATTGTTTCTACCTTTCCCCGTAATCATCACTTTCTTTTTTTCAAACAATCAACTAATTAAATTTGTATTATGTAATTTGAAATTTAGGTATAATAGTTTAATATTTTAAAATTTTTTACCGTATATTTATGTAAAACTCACTATTTCCAGTTATTTAAAAACCAAAATTAATTCTAATCTCGATGATTCTTTGGTTCTTTAAATCTCTTTATTATTATTACTTTTTGTGTTGTAGTCTCGATTTTAATTAAAAAGATTGGATAAAAATTTCATTTTATTGAAAATGTCTGACGTCTTGCTTTGGCAAAATTAAAAAAATCATTTTCTCGTTTGCCACCGCCTTTTAAATCTTTCGCAAAGCAAGAAAATGTTTACCAACAACGGCATTCCTCACTCAGCGTCTTCGTCCTTATCTCCCTCCGTTCCGGCTGGTCTTCCGGCAGCCGAAATGACGATGACGACGACGTCAGCAGTTACCGGAGCCGGACAAGGTCGAAGTTACAACTCAGCGTCCCACGGTTGTTCAGTCGTTGAGGGATTCCAACGTCTCTGGCAGGACTCGTCGATGTGTGACACCCAGCTGATAGTGCAGGGACAAACATTTCATGTACATCGCTGCTATCTTGCGGCCTGCAGTCAGTACTTCTACTCAATGTTCACAAAAGATTTTGCTGAGAAGATGCAGGCACAAGTCGAGTTAAAGGCTGTTTCTGCTCTGGGTCTTAGAGCTCTTCTCGAATATTCTTACACTGGCTCCATAGTCATCAATGATGCAAATCTTCAGGTTTTCCTTATTTAGCATTTACATTTCATTTTTTACAAAAATCACTTGCAGATGTGTAATTATGTATTGTATTGCCTACTGTATACTTAAATAGTTGTCATAATGTTGTGAAAACTAATATAATACATTTAACTTTTAGTTAACATATTCATGTGTATAATAACAGGATGTTTTAGAGGCCGCAGACCATTTGCAATTCAATGAAGTTCTGACTTTCTGCGCACGACATCTCCGAGATGAATTGACTGTTGACAACTGCTTGCATTTCTTGAGGCTGGCTGAAACTTATGGACTGCAGGAGTGCAAACGGGACACTAAGGTAACTAAGTAACTAGAGTGATGATGGAGTGGATTTATATTGTTATTGTTTATTCTCTTCCCCTTATTCTAATTTTCTTTAGGCATTCATATTGGACAATTTTGTTCCTGTATCAAAGAATGAGGACTTCAAGCAAATAACTGCAGAGCTCTTGTGTGAGTTATTGGCTGATGATCGTCTGCGAGCTCCTTCTGAAATGGACGTTTTCAAGGTGGTCTGTCTGTCCGATCATTATAATTATTTCTATAATTGTTTAATATTATATTGATATTATCATTTATGTTATTGTTCTATTGGACAGATAGCCTTGAGCTGGTTAGAGGGGCCTGGCATGGCGTCAAGAGGTCAGGAACTGCAAAGAAGGGTCAGACTTTTAATAGTTTTTGTGATAATTTGTTTCTTCAATGATTTTTTTATTGATTTTTCTGTAAAATTCATAAAAGTTTTAGCATTCTATGTCTACCGCATGCAAGTTTAATACACAAATGTGCAGTGGACGATAAAAATGATTGTCAAATTTTTCAAAACACGAGAGATCATATATTAACGTTTGAGTTTGTCACTTTATTTTCAGGTTCTTTCCCTAATTAGGTATGGCCTGATGAGTGCTGAACAAGTTGAGTCGATATACAGCCACCCGGTGCTGAGAGGTGATGCCTGCAGAGATGTACTACAAGCTGGTCTGTCCTACCACATGAAGCTGTTCAGTCAGCCTGTCACTTGTTAGGAATCTGTTTTGTTTTTTCACTATTTATTTTTTATTACCGTTGAAGTCATTTTTATTATTTTCAATATTACTCTTATTTTACTACCATTCAGATTGTTATCATCATCATCATCCTCATTAGTACATCACGACATCCTTATCATCCCGCCGTTAACTTCTATAGCTGCTCCTCACGTCTGCAAGATGCGAGCTTACAAGGACTGTCTGGTTGTTATGGGCGCCGGCTATCTTGACAACACCCTCTGCACGAACATGATGGCCGCCCCAATCAAAGGAGGCCAGTTAGGACCTTTCGTCAGTTTGGCTCCCACCAAAGATCGTAGATATTTTGCGGCAGTTGCGGTCGTTAATGATTTTGTTTACGTTGTCGGTGGGCAGACTGCCATGGCAGGCGACGGAAGCCATGCCACTAATAATGCTTTCAGGTTGATTGGTTGGCTGGTTGGTTGGCTGTTCTTTCATCTGTCCAGTAGATATTAATTACTTTATGAAATCGTACTCTAATCATCTTACTTATTGCTGTTTTTTAAAAAGCATTTTTGATGCGCTCCTTAAAATTGAAAAAGCACAGATGTCGTTTATTTAAATTCTTGATTTGTAGCTAGGTGTATTACATTTATGTGTGCCTCCAGCACATTTTTCTATCCGTCTATTTTCTTATATATATATATATATATATATATATATATATAATTTATTTACATAATTAGTTCTATATTTATAAAAAAATATATATTTATACCTTCAAATACGTACTACAGGTACAATCCAAGGGATGGCAAATGGCTTCAAATATCCTCCATGAGTGTGCCCAGAACTCACTTCTCCCTAATTGCTCTGCCTAACTGCCTGGTGGCCGTCGGGGGCAAGCATAATCGTGTGGCCCTAAATACGGCGGAAAAGTACGATTTTGCCAACAATGAGTGGACCCCTATCCCGAGTTTGCAGCATACGTTGTTCAGTCACGCTGGATGTGCCCATGGTTCTAAGGTTAGGCAATTAGTGTAATATTTATTCATTAATTGGGTTCTGTATAAATTTACACAAATTATATGGATATGATTGTCTGATGCTGCACAGGTGTACATATCTGGAGGTTGTCCTGGTGAAGATTTCACTGATGATGTCTGGTGCTTTGATTTGGAAAGGTAGTGATATTAACATCTGTCATCAGCTTCAATACGTCATCATACCTCCACCATCGTCGTCATCCTCATCTCTTCATCACATCGTAGTCACCACCGTCATCATCTTTTTCATCGTCTTCGTTATTTTTATCATCATTATCACTACAAACGACTAGACCTTCTTGGCAGCAGAGGAGTTCACTGAATCAAAGTCGAGGTTACCATGTAATGGTCAGCCACGCCAGCAAGCTCTATGTCTGTGCCGGTAACACTAATGCTGGTACGTTTCTGCTGCTGCTGTCTGCAAGGCTATTTCTTTCACAGTCATAACGTTATTTGTGCCATCGTTTCTTCTGTTACTTCCATTGAAAAATATACTAACTATAGTAATAAATATTATGGAATAACTATTATGGAATGAGTGCATTATGCATTACCTATCGCTAGGTGATCGTCACGACGTAACCATGACCGAGTGCTACGACATCGAGGTTGATGATTGGACGATTCTGTCGTCATCAGCTCAAGGGCAGTCAGAAGCACCTGCTGTTAAATGTGATGGAAAGGTTGGTCCCTGCGTCGGTCAGCCCGATGATTTGTAGTTTGGTTGTAATCCCTCTCGTCCGATTGATTGGTCGGCTGTGATAGGGTCATCCATCATGCATCGTCTCTGAAAATACTGAATAATTTATCATAATTTAATTATTCTCGTAATTCATGCGAAATAATTATTATTATACTTTTCCTGAACAGGTTTTTATCTTGGGTGGTTATAGCTGGGACGCCCATAGCTTCCAAGAGAATGCCCAGTCCTACAATATTGAAACAGATTCATGGGAGCTTCTGAAGAATAAACTGCCCGAACCAATGACCGGTTTGCCTTCTATTATAAATTTATTATTTTTTAGTTATTATTATTTAATTATTATTATTCTCTCAATCCACTAACCGAATTTGATTGATTTTAAATTTTCAGGTGTCGTTGCATGTCGCGTCAAACTTCCCCAGCGGCTATTCGACGATTATTCTAATCCCCTCCCCCTCTTCAACAACTAGCCAATCACAGTCAACCAAGCCAACCAATCAACCAGCCAACTAATCAATCAATCGTACTATTTATAGTATCAGTTAACTGTCAATCAAATTTAAATTGCATGAAACATGAGATGATATGATACATACATATACATTAGCTATACAGCATATGCAAGCGTTTATTCGTTACAGTGTATGTGTTAAAATCAATAACGAGTTTGCAATTGTATCAGTTAGTTTATTATTATTATAACAATAATTATTTATAATTATTTATTCATTATTTCTGCTTTTTTATTTAAATTTTTAAACTATTTTGGTTTGCCAATTCGGCTCATTTATTTATTTTATTCGGACAGATAATTGTTTGTTAGCTGGGCGACGATTCTATCGCTAGGTCTACGTGCAATTTTATATTAAAAACAAATTAATTGGATAAAAAGAAAACTGATTGAATGATCAATCAATTAATTATCGGTTGGTTAATTTAGTATGCTAATCATTTAGAAGAGAAGTTGTCGGCCACTCTATAATTGAATGAAAAATATTTAAAACGAAAATTCTCAAGGCTTTCCTTTCTTCTCTCTCTCTCTCTTCTCTCTCTCTCTCTCTCTGATAACGAACATAGGAGTGATAAATTCTAGATATCATAGCATTTTATGATGGATATAGAAAAGCTTATGTGTATATATTTTTGTCATCACTTCGTTCTTTCATTCATTCAATCTTTCTCTTTTATTGTATTCCTTTATTCGTTAATTTTTACATTCATTCTTTAATTTATTTTTCTTAAATAAAACTTATTTCATCACCGAATCATCACCACCAATTGTCTTAGTTGTCAATAACAATATTAATGATGATAATTACAGCAATAATAATAACAATAGTAACAACAATAACAACAATGATGATAATAATAATAATAATAAAATTATTAAACATTCATAGTTGTTTGCTGTTGATTAATTATTAGTATAATTAATTAAATTATCATTATTATTAAAAGACAAATACTACGAGAAAAAAACTAAGTGAATGAATGAATAATACAGTAATAAAGAAATACACATAAACTGATAAGGTATATATATATAAGCATGCATAACTCATTATTTATACATATATAATGTACATACACACACACACACATATATATATATATATACATATATAACCCATACATATAATTACTATATGTTAGAAGTGATTAATCGATTGCTCAAGTAGCTTACACGTTACTTATAATTACTTTCGAAGTCATAATAATATGTAATAATTATCTACTTCGTCTGTGTACACGTGTGTGTGTGTGTGTGTGTGTGTGTGTGTGTGTGTGTGTGTGTGTGTGTGTGTGTGTGTGTGTGTGTGTGTGTGTGTGTGTGTGCCTGTATGTATACTAACACTTCTAATAGTTTACGTAATAAAAGTTACTAATAAACGATCCGAGTTTTAGACGAAAATCATGATTATAGTAGCAGCAGTAGCAGTAGTAGTAATAATAATTATTATAATTAATAATAATAATAATTATTATAATTAATAATAATAATAATTATCATTATTATAAAATAATAATTATAACTATAATATTAATGTAATTTGTGTACCTCAATCAATTTTGACTAGATGAAATTTTTTTGATGGATTAATTTCGAAACAAAAAGACAATAATAATAATAAATAAATATTAAATAAATAATAATGATAATAACCACAGAAATGACAAAAATAGTAACGGTACATGCAATAATAAAGTTAATGCTGGTAGTGATGTGTTAACGATAGCAAATATAATAATTGATAATAATAATATATATATATAATAAATATAATATAACTGGCATTTTTAAATTACATTACATGGCGATATATCGTAGAAATCAATGATGATTGTAATGGAGTGAGAAAACAGAGTTAGTTAGATAGATAGAGAAGAGAGAGAGAGAGATGAAGAGAGAGAGAGAGAGAAGATAAACATGATAACAATGAAGATAGCAGAGATTTTTTTTTTATTATCCTTCACAATGCAGTTCCGTCAAACTCAGAGCCGCTTACACGAAAGGATGCACACCAAACCTTCAATGTTGTACACTAAACCTGTAAGGTTGTACACTATTCACACCACACATATATGCATATACACACTATAGACACGGGTACGTAGTCTTTGAGTCTCATATAGGCAGTATTCGAAGCATGCCATCGCGTAATAGTAACGCGTGACATGGCGCTTCTACCGACTGAGCTAACTCGGTGGCCACCATTGGCATACAAGCAAGCACGATGACGAATGATAGAACACGAGATTACGTTACTAAACATAAATAACCTTGACTAAAATAATAGCAGTGATTAAAGAAACGATGATAACGACGATGACAAATGATAATAACCACGATCGTGATGATGATGATGAGGACGAAGACGATGGCGGAGTTATAAAAATAAAAAATTAAATTAAAGTAATTAATTAATATAGCAAGAAAGTATGTATAATTGGCCAATTATTATCATCATTTGTTCGTATATGGGGTAAAAATAAAATTCCGATGATGAAGATGATGATGACGACGACGATGATGAGAATAATGAAATGACGACTGCAACTACGACACAACTAAATAAAAAAAGTGTCACTAAACAGACATTTTTCTCTTCTATTAATTTTTAATTACACACGGATTTATTTAAATATATACATATATATTTAAAAAACTATTATTTATTTATTTATCCATTCATTTATATATATATATATATATATATATATATATATATATATATATTCATTTAATTATTTATATAATTATCATTACAATGAATTTTGACGTTTGAAAATAGCGACCAATAGGAATAATCCTACAGAAGGGAACACTTCCTAATTGGTCGAACTGTTGGCTGTGGATTTAGCACTGCCCTTACTGCCTCATCAAAAACCTGTGAAAATTTTCGAAAAAAAATTTGCATAAAGAAAAATAGTAACTACCAAAAAATGAAATCTAATTCAGTAAAAAAAATTTAAATATCCCAACCAAACTCTAAAAAAAAGCCAACCACATCCCTAATTTTCAACCCCATTCTAAACCCTACTTGTTTAAGTCCTCTCTGAGTTAAAGCAGAGCATTCTAGATACTTGACAGCCCTGATTTTAGACGCCATTTTGATTCCTTGTTCCCTTTTGACAGGTGATAAATTATTGTTGGCCAGCTGCGTGATCACGTCCTTATCTTCTCGAAGATCTATTTTGGTGCCTGGTCATGTGATGTTGGATGGAGTTTTATGAATTTATAGTGGTTATTGTGTGTGTTTGTCTGTAGTAAGTTTGTCAGATGAATTAAAAAACAACAAAAATTGACCAATCAACTAATTAACTAATTAACCAACCAACCAACCAACTACCTGACCAGCCAATCAACCAGCTGACCAACTAACCAACCTATAAGAAGGACTGCAGCATCGGGGCAATGATGTTTAATCTCTGGACACCATTTTGTGTTGATGTTCTCAAATGAAGATGGACTCACAACACTGAAGCAGATCAAGAAAACATCAGTCTGATGGCCATTTTGAAAGAAAACTAAATTTGATTATTAAATATATTTTTATATTAAATATATTTTCTTTCTTAAACAAACTGACAAAATTCCTAATCCCAAACTAGCAAAAAACCCAGAAATTGAACCTACCTGGGGATAAGAGAGAGGTCGTAGTCTATCATAATCTTCCTGGCCTGCTGTATCCCACAACCCCAAACTTACTGGAACACCATCAACCATCATAGAACTTGTGTAGTTGTCAAATCTGTAGTAAAAACATACATTTTAAATATTTATTTAGCAGATTTAATTAATCTTTAATGAAAAAATGAATCTATGAAGTATGAAGACACATAATTATTTTATCAAGATGTTATATTGTTATGGTGTATCAGTATGATGTAGAAATACCTGGAAATAATTTTATTTACATTTTAAAAATAATTTAAAAACAAATCTACACTAACACTGTGGGGACATATTCTCCTGGAAAGCTGTCAGTGGTGTAAGAAATGAGCATACACGTCTTTCCCACGGTACCGTCCCCAACGACAACACATTTTATTGGTCGACCCTGTGCCATATTGTATGTTAATCGGGGCTTTCTTATTTAATCAGTTAATTTTTATTTTAATTTTGGGCTAAACTCTAAAGTTGTCTGAAATGAAATGTCAAGCTAGCAAGTTGTGCATATGAATAAATCAGAAATACGGATTGATAGACTTTTACAAATAAATTTTAGGAAACAAAAATTAACAAATTGAAGATAGAACGTTCGTTCGTTAAATCTTATTAAATTTAAATATACTTAATTAATAATTTAAATAAATAAATATCGATTTTGTTGGCAAAACAAATAATTAGACTGTTACTGCCACCTAGCATCACTTAATGTCGTAACTTTAAATTTTAATTATCAAAATTAACTTTAACAAATTTTCAAAGTTTTAAGCGGAATAGTTTATTTCTAACGCACTATTCGTAAAATAAAAAAGTTCGACAGGTAACATTAAAAATAGAAAACTAATTGACAGTTGAGCTCCACTTGATTTAGTTAAAAGTTATAAAGATTAAATTAACTTTTAAGCGCAATTTGCCCGAAATTTGAGAATGTTTTTTTCGGAGGATCAAGAACCGAAAGTTTTTTAATTTACCAATTTGCGTGTTTTATTCTAAAAAATGTTTTTAGTTACAAAATTTATTCGTGAAAAATCTGTATTTTTGAGTCGATTTTATTCTGTTCGCGTGCGATTTGCACCAAGCCCGACCGGTCACATTCATCTGGGGAGTCTTCGGACTGCCCTGTACAACTACCTCTTCTGCAAGAGTCACAGGGGAAAGTATATACTCCGGATTGAAGACACTGATCAGGTATGTCGTTCAATTGATCACGTTTCAATTGATTGATTGAGTGAAATGAAAGAAGTCCAATTGTCCTATTGGTTGAATAATTTTTTTATAAACAATTCAGTTTGAATTGTTTGTGATAAAAATTGAAAAATTAAATTATCTTATCTGTTTATAATTATACCCACTATTAATTAAATTAGCTGACAGTACTAACTAATGAATAATTGAATCAGACAAGAGTTATTGATGGGGCCACTGAACACCTGATTGACATGTTGAAGTGGACCGGCATTGAGTTTGATGAGGGCCCACACATTATCGGGAGTCAACATGGTCCGTACATCCAGTCACAAAGATTACATATTTATCAAGAATATTCCAACCACCTGTTAAAGGTATATACTTATTAAAAGTCAATTTTTTAATTCTTTTTTTAAAATGTATTTATAAGCACTGATTAACAAGCATATCTCTCTTTAATTTCATAGACTAACCAAGCCTACAAGTGTTTCTGCAGCTCTGAACGATTGGATTTGTTGAGGAGGCAAGCGGCCAGTCGTGGGGAAGTTCCCAAGTACGACAACAGATGTCGCCATCTGTCACAGAAAGAAATGGATAAGAAATTAGAGACCAACTTGCCATATGTTATCAGATTCAAAGTTAGCCATCATCACTTTCATTCACGTTTAAAATTCTGATGGCTATTAAATTTTCAAATAAAAGACATCTCATAGTAAATTATTTGTAATATTTCAATTGAATTGAATAATTAGTAAATAAATTTATTAATTGACTAGTTAATTAACTAATTAATTGATTAAATACTAATTAAACATGATTCAAGTTAGAACACTACTTGGAATGCTGGCAAGATGCAGTCTATGGCCCAATACATTATGACGTGGCTGCCAATGAGGGTGATGTTGTATGTGTTTACTGGTAAAATTCCAAATACTAAAATGAAAGTTTTTTTTATTTTTAAGAATACTAAAACATAATTCTTAAATTAAAAATTAGTTCGTGAAATATTTTTTTTCCCGTTTTCTTTTCCCTTTAAGGTGATTCTAAAATCTGATGGCTATCCAACCTATCATTTTGCCAATGTCGTAGACGATCACCTCATGAATATAACACACGTTCTAAGGGGCGTGGTTAGTTTTGTTGATTGACATTTCGAATTTTGTACTAAGAATAACTTCATTTATATTAAAAGTAGCTATATCTATCTGTTTTTTAGAGTTGGATTTATAGAAAGCATTCAATAACAGTTGTTCAACAGTTACTAATATACTTTATTAGCAATATATGTATTGGCTAGAAAATTGGTTCACTCTTACGTCAATTAGCTCTGCATATCTTAGCTAGACAACTGATTAATATGTAAATTTATTATTCAGGAATGGCAGGTCTCAACAGTTAAGCACCTCCTACTTCACAAGGCCTTCAATTGGACTCCTCCTACCTATGCTCATCTTCCATTATTGCAAAACAAGTGTGTATGTGTGTGTGTGTGTGTGTGTGTGTGTGTGTGTGTGTGTGTGTGTGTGTGTGTGTGTTTGTATGTATGCATATATTGATTATTATATAATGATTATATTTATATTATTATAATTATATCTACTTATTTGATTAGGGATGGCAAGAAATTTTCAAAGAGACAGAATGACACACACGTGGAACATTACAAAGTAGGGCATTGATTGATCTGTAGAGTTGTGTTAATTTAATTAGTTGATAAATAATATGGATGAATGAATCAGTGATTGATTGATTAATTGATTAATTAATTGATTAATTAATTGATTGGGTGATTGATTAATTGAGCGATTGATTGATTGAAAGAACAAATGCATGAACTATTGTAACAATCCCGATGGCAATTTTTAATTCAATTTAAATTTTTCAAATAATTTCTTTCTAGAACATGGGCTACTATCCGGAAGCAGTATTGAACATATTGACGAACTCTGGGTCAGGGTTCAAAGTTCAAGACACATCGGGGATGTCCCTGCCCCAGCTGATCGATAACGTGTGTGTGTGTGTCTCTGTGTGTGTCTCTGTATGTGTGTTTGTGTACTTTTGACATTTCCTCCGTCCTAAATTTCCTAATTTCTTTCAGTTTGACCTGTCCAAACTCCACACGAACTCTACAAGGGTTGATTTTGATCGACTGGCTGACTTCAACAGACTCGCCATACAACGAAGGCTGAAGTGTGACAAGTCTAAAAGTGAACTTATAGAACGTTTGAGAAGAATTTTGGAGGAGAAATATTTCCAAAATGGCAGTTCTACGACGTCATCATCGTCATCATTGTCGTCATCATCAGTTTTGTCATCAACACATAAGACTGAGGATTTTAATGATGATAACTATCTAGCTAATGTTTTATATAACACCCAGGTTATTATTATTATTATTATTATCATCATCAACATTTTCTTTAATTATTATCAAAATTATAATTATTGTTATTATTATTATTATCATGTCATAGGATAGGATTAGTTTTCTGGATGATTTACTGAAACCAGAGTTTACGTTTTTATGGGAGCTACCACATCAGCCACAAGAACGTGGAAACGGTGAAACAGCAGCATCGTCGTCATCAGCAACATCGTCATCATCGTCGTTATCGCCATCACCATCGTTCTTATCATCATGTAATGTAAGTGAAGATTTTGTCAGACATTTAATAAACAGTCTTAAAACTTTCTCAAAGAGCACTCCTTCGTCATCATCAACGTCATCTTCGGCGCCGTCTACGTCATCATCGATTACGTCATCGTCCTCACTCTCTTTATCATTATCATCATTAACGTCGGTTGTTAAGAGTGCAATTGAAGAGAGTGAATTAAACTACGGTGACGCTATGAAGTTTTTGAGAGTAGCGTTATCAGGACCGAAGGTTATCATTCATTTATTCATTCATTCATTTGTTCATTCATTCATTCATTTGTTCATTCATTTATTTGTTCATTCATTCATCTACTCATTCACTCATTTATTCATTCGAATTTCATTTACTCATTCACTCATTCATTCGTTTTTTCATTCACTCATTCGTTTATTCATTACTCATTTGTTAAATAAATTCATTCACTCGTTCATTCATACATTCAATCATTCATTAATTAATTCAATTTTTCACTCATTCAATCATCTATTTTTTCATTCATTCCTTCATCCATCCATCCATCCATTCATTCCTTCATTCAGAAAGGGCCATCAGTGGCGGAGATGATGATGATGTTGGGCCTGGAGAAGAGCGTGGAAAGAATTCAGAAGCACGTTAATCATCATTATCATCAACAACATCATTATCATCATCCATAATAATAATAATAATAATAATGATAATAATAATAATTAATAATAATAATAATGATAATAATGATAATGATAAAAGAACTCTAATAAGAATAGCGACAATAACATTAACAATATTTATACTACTACTATTATAACAATGATAATAATGTAAATGTTAATAATAATAATAATAGTGTAAATTTTAATAAAGATAACAATAATAACAACCAATCATCATTGAGGCCATCGTCGCCATCTTCATCACCGTCAAAAGGATGCACGCCGTTGCATAAACAATTTGTCATCCAACCAATAACACGCATTCTCTATTTTTATTATTATTGTTGTTATTGTTATTATTGTTGTTGTTTTCGATTATTATTATTATTATTGTGATTGTTATTATTATGATTATTGTGATTATTATTATTGTTGTTGTTTGATTAATGTTTGTGAAATAGATTGCTTTTCAGTAATAATAACGAGACTATGATGATAATGATGGTGATGATCATAGATAAATCACACACACACAACAAACACACACACACACACATATATATATATATATATAGAGAGAGAGAGAGAGAGAGAGAGAGAGAGAGAGAGGAGGATGATAGAAATGTTGATGAACACTGGCGGATCCAGGAGGGAGAAACAGGGATGCACCCCTCTTCACCAGACCGTGAAAGAGGAAAATGTTGAAGATCCCGTGTAAAATATATTAAGACAGTTAGCAGTTTAAAGGTCATTAACTAGAGAATTTTGAATTTCCTAACCAACTGAAACCGGAATAAACGGAAATTTCGGGAATCACTAGAGAAATAGTCGTCAGGTTTAGAATGTTAAAATCATCTCCCCAACGCAATGTTCCGGATCCGGCGCTGATGATGAAGATGATGATGGCGAAAATGATGATTACTAGTTATGATGTTAATGTAAGAAAGGGTGTTGATTGACCGTAGCAATACAATGATAATGATGGCGATGATGATAAAAGCCTAGGATGGTGATGATGCTGACGACGACGACGATGATGATAGAATCTGTTTCACGAATAAACTAATTAATTCGATGTTATTTTGAATAATATTTTGCCCGTAAATTAAAAAGTTTAAAAGTGCTTCCAGATGATAACTAATCTCTCTCTCCTCTCTCTCTCTCTTTCTGCTTTTTAAAACAATCTGTCGAGTTTTTCTTCTCTGCTATGTTTTTCACTTATTTATTTCCAGATTTTTCCATCTATTTTCGAGATAAGGCTATGCATATGTGATGATAATTTCATTGGTGAGAATGATGATTACATAGATTGTAATATGGAATAAGAATAATGATAAATCTATTAAATCATTTAATAGATAATAATTAACGTAATAATAGTAATTATAATAATAATGCCGAGTTGGTGCTAATAAGAATAAAAGCTATTTTTTCTTTTGCTTTTAACTTTCAAAGAGAAAAAACCTTATGAAAATTTGTACACAGACATTGTAAATGCATGCAATACATTGAGGTACCTGTCAGTGTAGAAGTTTCATTCATATAATACTGATGCGTTTTTATGAATTTACGCGCTTCTCCTGAATATATAATAGTTTTCAGATGAAAAAATCAACGTAATTATGCTACCCTAACGCGTTAATGATCAATTATGTGTTAGTGTAAGGTGTTAAAAAATTATGCGTTAAAATATTTTTTTAAAATTAACTGATATTAACTTTTAAACGGCATTTTTTATTCTGCAATAAGTGCACGAAAGTTTTTCAAATAAACCGTTTAATAATGGCCATAAGTGGCGTGTTTTTTAAAAAGAAAAAAGATAGAAACTTGGAATATACTGGTAATACGTCAGATGAAATAATTCCGAAGTTTGTACAACCGGTCGGTGCGTTTTCTAGACCTGATCAAGAGCTTTCACCAGGCCTGGATACAATGACGGTACTAATCATCGCAGGCGGATCGTGCTTCATTGTCATTTCACTAATTGTCATGTTTTTCTTGATTAGAAAGAACAGGGGGCTGTACGTTATTTTATCGTTTTTTCATTTATTTTAAATAAAAAATTTTTTTTTTATTTATTTAAAAATTAAAAATTTTTTTTAATGATTAATAAATTAATTGTTATTAAAAACTAACTAATAGTTTTGGGTATATAATGTGTTGTATAATATACGACCCACAAACTGATTGGCGAATTATTTGGAAAAGATTCATTAATCTTTCTAATTTCAGCTAATTGTGTATCATACATATTCATATCTTTCAGCCCCATGCTTCCGACGTGTCTGTCAAAGAAAGAGACTGCCATCACTGATAACAGAGCAACAAAAAAAAGTTAGTTGGTGCCATCAAATCCAACTATTTAGGGTTTTTCACCCAGATAAATATTCATATTTTTTAGATCTTAGATGTTTCTTTTAAATTTGTCCTTTTTTTATAGCTATTTAACTCAGAGTTATGATTTAATTTAATTACTTTATTAATAATATTTTATGTTTCAAGTAATTGTTAAGATGTTCAGCACTGCTGTAGAATTGACAATCGTATGCAATGTGTGTGATGCATTGAGCTATTTGTTCGCGGTTTATTCTCAGAAAAATACTAATTAAATTAGATCAATTGAAAATACAATATAAAGTTAATTAATTAATTAATTAATTATGTTAACTAGATGCAGCTCAGAAGATGGCTGACATAAAAATAGAAAACCTCCAAGATTATATTGATGAATGCAAATTGAAGGGAATTTTTGTCTCTGAATTTGAGGTTATTGATTGGTATGCTTATTCTTTCTTTCATTCATTTATTTATTTATTCATTTATTTATTTATTTATTATTTATCGATTTGATCTTACATTAATTTTTTCAATAACTTTTATCCAGAAACTGCCAGATGATGATGTACGCTCGTGTTTTGAAGGCTCTAAACCAGAGAATGCTGACAAAAATAGATTTGCTAATATATTACCATGTTAGCAGGCTTAATATTGATTGATTGGTCGGTCGGTTGGTTGGTTGATTGGTTGATTGATTGATTGGTTGATTGACATAAAAACGTAGTAGACAAAATATATATACATCACTCTATCGTAATGTATCATAAATATATCAAACACCATCTATCCAGTTGACGATACATTAGTGAAGCTGCTACCTGATGATGGGGATGATGACAAAAGTGATGACGGTCATGATAATAGTGGCGTGGAAGGAGATGGTGGTGATGGTAATAGTTCTAAGAAGAGCTCCCAGTATATAAATGCTAGTTTTATTAAAGTTAGTTTTTTCTCATAATTATTTTATTGTTGTTGTTGTTGTTGCTATTATTATTCTCGCTATTATATTTTTTTTTTGGATAATTAGTTAATTGATTATTTAATTTTAATCAATTAAATGTTTTTAAATAATTTTTTCAAGGGTTATAAGAAGCAATCAAGAGCCTATATAGCTACTCAGTGTAAGAAACGTTTCATCATCGTCATCATCATTATCATCATTCTTATTATCACTATCATCATCATAATCGTCGTCATCATCAACGTCACCAACATTACAATCATCATTATCATCATCAAAAACCTTGAAGACATCATCATCATCATTAGTAGAAAATCGTCATCAACACGATTGAGATCATTATCACAATCTTCTTCTTCATCATCGTCGTCATCATCATAATCAGATCCTCTGATGTCAACGTTCACTGATTTTTGGAGGATGGTTTGGCAAAGGGAGGTTAACGTCATCATCATACTAACTCCACTCATTGAAGAGCCATCTGTAAAAATGATGATGAGGATGTGGTGATGATGATGAGGATGTGGTGATGATGATGAGGATGATGATGCGATGATGGTGACGATGAGGA
The DNA here is from genome assembly GCF_000326865.2 of Helobdella robusta. NCBI lineage: Eukaryota > Metazoa > Annelida > Clitellata > Rhynchobdellida > Glossiphoniidae > Helobdella > Helobdella robusta. The sequence goes on along the minus strand of NW_008704903.1, from coordinate 1,044,666 downwards.
TGTGATGATGATAATGATAATGTGATGATGGTGACGATGGCGATGGAGGCCAACATGATGATCGTGACGATTATGATGATGATGAATAATCATGATGATGACGTTGATGATTACCAGAAATGTGATCAGTACTGGCCGGAAAACACCAAAGAGCCTAAATTGATCGAACCATTTTCCATTACCATGATTGCAGAGGAAACTTTCAGCCATTACATACTAAGGCGTCTGCTCCTTCAGCACTCTAAATTTGTTAGACTGGTTAACATAATTAATTAGCTGATTAATTGATTCATTCATTGATTCATTCATTAGTTCATTGATTCATTAATTAACTCATTCAATAATTAATTCATTCGTTAATTCATTGATTAAGTAGTTAATTAGTAATAGAGAGTTTTGAAGAAGATAAGATAAGGTAATGAATAAGTAACATTGATTTGTATATTTAGATTTAGCACAATTGTTGTAGTCTATCGTGACGTCATAATTATAATCATAATCATTATTATTGAAATTATGAGAGTATTTGAACTTTTTCCTATAAAGTGCTATATAGTTTTTTTTCAAATTTCTGCAGCCAGACGACTCAGGCAGGTCGATAATTCAACTGCACTACATTTCATGGCATGATAAGTCGTCCCCTCGAAGTGCAGTTTCACTTTTAAATTTCATTTCCGTCGCCAGATACCACAGGCAGCAGCAGAGGTGTCCACCGCAGAAAAAGATGAAATTCTTGAGTCCCTTGCTGGTGCACTGCAGGTAGGCATCTCATTATCATAATTTATTCATCATTTCTTGATGGGCACTTCATTATAATATGTGTATACACATGCATACACACGCATATATGTATATGTTGTTAATAATGAATTCCACTCCACAAACGTACACACACTCATCATAAGAAGCACTGTACAAATTCACTAAATACAATACATCCATACGCTCACAGGCATACACGTAAACACATACATACAAACATACATACACACAGATACAAACACACACACACACACAAACAAACAGTGCCGGTGTAGGTCGTACTGGCACATACGTAGCACTCGATTACCTGCTGGATCAGATGATTCGAGAAAACCAGGTTTCGGTTTTTAACTGCGTTTGCACCTTGAGGAAACAAAGAATGTGCATGGTTCAAGTCCAGGTCACTCATAATTTCATCACAAAATAATAATTATAGTCATAATTATGAATAATATTAATAATCATTCGGTAATATATATCGCTAGGAGGTATCAAATACAATTTACAACTCATATACGACTTTACACGAAGCGGCCTGAGATCTCAATTCAATGCAAAGCCAATAACTTTTGCAGAAGACCATGCTTTTTTAAATTGAATTCTATGCCATTTCTTGTCAAAAATTACTCATTATAAACTAATTGAATGTATAATTTATAATAATGGTATAATGAGCTACTACTACAACTGACTTTGACTTTTCGTTACACCATCATTTTGCCAAGTGACACTAATTTGATGTATACTTTATACTGTTAGTAGTAATAATAAATTACTACTGCACGTACATTAGGAGCAGTACGACTTCATATATAACGCTATAAACGAGGCCTCTGTACTTTTTAACACCGGTGTTCCTTGCGGCGACTTCTTGCGACACTTCTGTAGCAAGGACAGCGGCTACTACAGAGATGGATACAACATTGATCCGAAATTAAAAACTGTCTCACAGCAATTCGATGTCTGTTGTTCGTTTGCTTGTTTTTGTTTTAGTAGTGGTAGTAGCAATTGTAGTAGTGGTAGTTTTAGTAGTTGTAGTAGTAGCGTTTTAGTAGTGGTGACAGTGGCAGCAGTTGTAGTAAAAGTAGTAGTAGTTGTAGTAGCGGCAGTTGTCTCTTTTATCAATAAATAAACTCGACAAAAATTTCACAATTCTGTCGTTGTTTATTCAGTCTTACAAAAAAAATTTTTTCAAGTTACTGGAGAAATTGAGGAAGATGAAACCGAAGAAGTTCATGGCTAGCAACAGCAGCTTTAAAAAAGATAGCACTAGCCTAATTAATGTTACTACTATTGATGTTAGTATCTGTAACGTTGACGTCACGTTCGATGCTCTATTGTTAATGTAATTGTTGTCATTGCGATGTTTATTATTATTCATATTGTTTTTTTCTTACTATTATTTCCCCGTCATTGTAATGGCCAGGGCTACAAGCTGATGGATGAATTTTCAATGACCACAGCCCCATCTAACGACGCCTCTATCTGTGGTCTTTGGAAGTTTATCATGAAGCAGAGGATTAAATTTCTGATTCTATTAGAAAGTCCATCTAAAATACCCAAGGTGTTTTCATTTTTTCAAAGTTAAGCTCCAAATGAAGCGAATTTAATTGTTTTGTTGATTGCTGATTATGTTAATTTATGTGGCCGGCTTATGTTAATTAACTTCCTAATCTTTACACCTTCAAGATTTTCTGGCCTAGTAAATTTTCATTGCTGTACGATTCGATAGAGGTGTCCGTTAAGAGCGAATCAAAAGAGTTTGAGTGCCTCATGGTCAGGCATTTTGACGTCACCGAAACGGGAAACGTAAGTTGAGTCAGAAAATTAAAAAAAATAAAATATATAGTTCTACATTTTTCAAGATTAATCGGTTGATTCTAATTAGAAGTACATAGAACCGCTGACGGTGACACAGTTTGAGTTGATTGGCTCAGTTTGGAAGAGTGGGTCACCGATTCCAACCAATAACAATCAATTGTTGAAAGTGATCGACAGGATAAGCATGTCATCCATTGACAAGTTTATGCTAATTTGCAAGTTGGCTCCTCCCACTTATTTACTTATAATTGTTATCAGTTTTTAACTTTATATGATCATTAATGAAATGAAAATGTTTAGCATTTAATGACTTGAAGCAAGTATTTCGTTAAAGGTAATCTTCAACTATTCACCGTTTTCAAGTGCTTTTGACTTTATAAATTATCACACAGTGATGGTTTCAGTAGGTGTGGCCTGATGGCGACTTGCATGCACATGATCGACATGATGAAGGCTAGTAAATTAGTGGACCCCCTGCTAGCTTCACGCTACGTAATCTCTGGCCGTCAACAGGCCATCGGCACGTTGGTTAGGAATTGTTAGAAAAATTATTCGCTATGAAATTTTTCATAAAAGTTTGATAACTTGCTGATACAATTTAAAAAAAAAATTGAATAAATTATCGATAAGAATAATATTAAAAGATCAAATAATCAATACTAATTTATACACATACATACATATACACGTACACACATACATACATATTCACATACAAAGTCGTACATACGACACGCATGTTCAAACAGGAAGAGTTTCGATGGCTGTACAGTTTAGCATCTGATTATATGCAAATGAAAGGGCCTTCTTCATGATTATAAAGTAATATAAATAATAGTATGAATAACTTTAATTAATTTATAATAATAATTAATATAATTAATAATAACCATAGTAATAAATAGCGAATAATTATAAATATACATGAGTGATTTTATTTGTTACTAAACGAAAACTCAGTAAATGTGATTATCATTACAGCTCGACATCATCAACATGCTCATTCTTTTTATTATTATAATTATTATACTCATTATAATTGATTTTATTATTATTATTGATATTAATATTATGACGTCATTGTTTATAAATATGCCACGCTACCGTACAGCTACATGTGCTACATATGTACGTGTTATACTTTTGTGTGTGTGTATATAGTTGTAGGGAGGAACAACTGCATAATTTAATGAATTATTTACACACACACACATATATATATATATATATATATATATATATATATATATATATATATATATAACAATAGATTTACATTTCAACACAATATTATTCCACATAAGACAATGAATTAAATAGAAGATGTGTGACAGAAGGTTTAAAAACGCTTCAATAAAAGACAAACATACGAAATAATTTCAATATACTGTGTGTGTGCGTGTCTGTGTGTGTGTGCGTGTCTGTGTGTAATACGCTGAACAACAAAAGCTATATAACCGAATAAATATTAATTTAAGACGCACAAATATTTGAACAGCTCAAATTCAATAACTAAATTTATTTAAACTGATAAATGAAAGAAATAAATTATTTGTATAAAATATTGTTATCAATAAAACATACTTCAGTTTATAGTGTAAACGAAAGTTGAGTAGAAAATCAGAAAATAATTTGCTTAGTTTTAATTTATGCAAACGGAGGCGGGTCTAAAATTGTAATGAGCCAATCAGGAATCAAATTTCTGTTTTAAAAAATTTGCATATGCAAATGTCAATCAAAGAAGTCATGTTTTTGCTATGATTATTATTATTGCTACAATTGATAATAATTTATATATGCAAAAAGTTAGTAAATAGTTTAACGCAGAATATATACATGTCCAGAATATTTGTAGTCACATATAATACAATACATACATGCTATATGCATATACAACAAAGTATACTTAGAATAAAAAAAAGGTATTATATTTGCTTAGTTTTAATTAAATAAAATTAAATATAATATAATTAAATTTGTATATAATTATAAATCTATTTATATATGATTATAAAACGAAGTTGGGGCGGTTGGGGACTTTATCGCTGACGTGACCCGAATCATTTTCATCGATGACCCGCTGCTGTGGTTGATGCCTCTGCCCAAATGTTGAATTGTCGCTGGTCTCGTCGGCTTCTATGTTGTCCTCGCTTTCGAATGCCCCGTTCTCCCTGGGTTGTTGGGATTTTTTTTAATTTTGAGTATTTTTTGGTGATATTCGATGAATTTTGAAGTGTCTTTTGATGATTTTTGATCAAATATCGATGTTTTTTGATGGATTTTTAATGATTAATTAATGATTTCGTTAAAATTTTTATGATTTCATATGTTATGACGGTATTAAATGTATTTTTACGCATTTTTTTATAATTTTGATGGTTTTAATTGAACATTTGTTGAATATTTAATGGTGTTTAATGTATTTTTGGTAACTTTTTAATAAAACTTTGATGACTTATTAATAACATTTTTGATGTATTTTTGTGAAACTGCCAAAATTTTTAATAAAATTTTAACATTCTATATTAAAATTTTGATAATTTAGATGAAAATTTTGCCCTTTGTCATTAATTTTCAGTTGAGCCTTGACCAGACAACATCTCAAACCAAACATCTAGAAATGAAATGTCGTGTCATTAAGATTTTATTTGATTCACACGAGCTATATGTGAGAACCAGCATGCTGTTAGATAGATAGGAGAGACCCCCCGCAGCGGTGCTCCATAGGGGGTCCCATCTACATAACATTACAACTACTGCATGCCAGACGCATCAATTATTTTACATTGTTGTTTGGTGTAAGGTTTATATACGTCTGTGGTGGTTTTTAAAATAAGTTATTGCTACATCAATCACACATTTGTATATGTGTGTGTGTGTTTCGTAGTTTCATACATACAGCGCTTCAGCAAATATGTCTCACATAGTTCAGTTCTTCATATCAATAAAATAACATTAATGCTATTAAAACAACAAACACCACTAATTCTTTTTTTCATTTTTTTCAAAGGTTGTCAACAAAAGTTTTAGTTTCTCACTAAAGTTTTTTTGGTTTTTTAAAATTCAAACTGTAAACGTTCAACAAAAAACTTTAGTGAGAAAAATCGAAAAAACCAACTACAGACATATTAACGCCAAACATTCGGTAAAATTTATAGAATATTGTAAAAATATATATATATATGTGTGTATGTATATATAACTAAATAATATAACCAACCATTGTATGGATGGGTCATAAGGTAGGTCCATTATAACGCTATCTTCGACGTAACCTTTCTGCTTCACAGTTAAGCCATCTCTTGGATGCACATATATAGCATTCGTCACTTGCCTTGGATGAATATTTAAAAAAATATTACAGTTTATTATATTATAATTTATTATTATATTATAGTTTATTATTATTATAGTTTTGGTCATAAATATTATTTGACTGGTAAAATTTGTTAATATTATTATAATATTGTCATGTTTATTTGACTAGCGTTTCGATTTATCGATATGAAATTATTTCATGGTTGAGGTTCCTAAGAATTGATGTTAACACTATTATTATTATTAATATTACCCGATTTCTACTGGCTTGTCGCTTTTCTTACCAGCTGCAGCTGCGATTTTGTGGCGACAGCTTCAAGAAAAAAAAATTTTTTCAAACTTTTGATTCAGAAATTAAACTGTTTCATTGTTAAATATCCCAAATTAAATCAATGATATAATATTTACTACTGCTACTACTTCTGGTAGCACTGCTTTTTCCATTACTACTACTGCTACTACTACTACTAATATTGCTACTACTGCTAATGCTATTACTACTACTTTTACTGCCAGCACAATAATTGTACAACCAATACTAACACAAAATAGGCTTTTAAAACACAAGAGATTCGTCTCTGAATAACGTGTATGTTTAGACATGGAAAAAGTTGAAAAAAAACAGAAGCCAACCAGAATGCCAAAACTGCCAGAGCGATTAGAATGGGGATTCCCAGTCCTATCCCAAGACCCACCCCCAGGGCCACAGCATTTGATTGCGATGATGACGACGATGATGATGGAGATGATGACGATGAGGACGAATTATCTATAGGTACGAATCCGTTATTTGTTGATGATGTAGATGATGATGTGGATGATGATGATGATGGTGGGGGTATTGATGATGATGTTGGTGACGTTGGTAGCGGAACCGGATTTGTGGTTTCATCCTGGAATGTGATTAAGATGGAAGAGGTTATAGTTGTAGTTTCGGTGGTAAAAGTAGTAGTTATAGTAGTAGTAGTAACAATATTAGTAGTAATAGCAGTAGTAGTAGTAAGAATAGAAGCTCTAGAAGTAGCAGCAGCAGTAGCTGTAGTAACTGTTAACGTTTTTGTTAGTACACTATCTTTACTAGTTAAAATATTGGCAAGATTAGTAGATGTTGAAATAAAAGTAGTAGTAGTAGTTGTAGTAGTTGTTGTGGTTGTTATTGTTGTTGTTGTTGTTGTTATTGTTGTTGTTGTTGTTGTAACATTAGTAGAAGTAGTAGCAGTAGAAGTAGTTTTTGTAGATGTTGTTGATGTGATTGATGTTGTTGTTGACGATGTTGATGATGACTTTGTTGTTGTTGCTGATGTTGTTGTTGTAATTGTTGTTGTTGCAGCAGTAGTTATTATAATTGTTGTTGTTATCGGCGCGAGTCTTACCGTCGAAGTGGTAAAAGAAGTTGTAGTAGTCGTTGTGATAGTAGTAGTAGTTGTAGTGGCTGTAGTTGTAGTAGTAGTAGTAGTAGAAGTAGAAGCTGTTGTTGTGGTTGATGTTTTTGTGGTAGTTGTTGTTGTTGACGTTTTTGTGGTTGTTGTAGTTGGGGTTATTGTAGTTGAGGTTGTCGTCGTTGTCGTAGTAGTAGTTGTCATGGTGGACGTTTTTGTAGTAGTAGTTGTTGTTGACATTTTTGTAGTAGTAGTAGTTGTTGTTGTTGTAGTAGTAGTGGTTGTTGTTGTTGTAGTAGTGGTCGTTGTGGTTGTAGTAGTGGTTGTAGTAGTAGTAGTGGTAGTGGTGGTTGTAGTGGTAGTCGTAGTTGTTGTTGTTCTTGGATTTAACGCTAAGAGCGGGATTTTGAAAATAAAATTTGAATTTATAATCTTTAAGCAAATAGACCTAGTTGGTAGTGACGAATTTCTGATCACAAACTTATGTAAACTTGCCATTAAAAAACCATTGTGTAACTTTAATGAAATATAAATTATTGAGGAAATGGTTAAGTGAAGAAAACAAACGAACGAATGAATGAGTGAAGAGAAAATGAAGGAAGAAATAAAAAAAATGGATGAATTAACGGACAAATGAACGAACGAATGAGTGAACAATCAATTGAAAGATCGAGTGACCAGACAAACGACAAAACGAACGAATAGAAGAATGAATGAAGGTAGGGGTAAAGGAAGAAATGAAAAAAGAAACAAATGAACGAACAAAACAACGAACGAACAAACAAAAAACGAACGAACGAACAAACAAACTGCAAACGAAACAGACGTTGTTCGGTTTGCAAGACAGAAAATTCGCAAATGTTCATGGCGTCTTTTCTTGTTCCCGGTGACATCTGAATGACCGTCACGTATCTACCTAACATCGTTCTATTTCAAAATTCGTATTATTTAATATTTCAGCAATAAATTTTATTTGATTATTAATTAATATTTGATTAACTAATTAATAAATAATTAATTAATAATTAAATTAGATTTTATTTACCAATTCACGTCAATCAACACATCACGTAAAATTAACTAATTTATGCAATATGCCATTTTAACTACATAACCAATTAACCATTTTAAAAAATCTCCATCATCGAATTTAGCGTCATGCTATTAATAATTCAACTAATGTACCTTTGACAAGGTAGGTACAAAACGGTACCCCACTCGGGTATTACGGTGTGGCTTCTGTTGTAGGTATAACATATGGAGTCTTTCTTAATGGTGGCGAGGTCAAGGTCATTGCTTACCGGAAGTTCGTCAGCTTCTTTGGTCACTACTACGGCAAAAGTTTCCATGTAGTTGTAGGCGTCAAAATCTGGACGTGGTGTATTTTTTTGGGTGGGGGCTTGCAGTGGTGGTAATGATGATAATACTGATGAAGATGGTGATGGTCTAGTCGGGATGATGATGAAGATGAAGATTCAAAAATGAACGAGAACCAACCGTTCAACTTGACATTGCTTAGGAGGCAGGCTTTTACTGGAACTTCTTCCGCAAATTCTACTTGCCACCACCCCACCTATCATCATCGTCGTCGTCATCATCATCATCATCATCATTATTTTTTTTTTATTATTATTACCACTGCTACAATTACAACTAGTAGTATAACTACTGCAACTACTACTGCTGCCACTACATTAAAAACAACAAAAACAACAACAACAGTAATAATAATAAAAACAATAATAATAATTATAATAATAATTATTATTATTAAAACGTTACCTTCCCACGCAAGCTCTTATATTCAGTGGCCGTGAAGGAGCAAGTGTTCAGCTGGCCGTCAATGGCACTGCCGGCGGGGTACTCCTCAAATTCGTTGAAGTTCTGCCTCACTAACTTCACTAACTCTTTTGATCTGGTTACGTCCGTAACTGAATATTTATTTTGTTAGTGCAATTAGTGAGTGAGCCTCACGTACGCACATTTCACTTGTCTAATGATGTATTTTAAATAATAATTTAAATAATAGTGATGATAATGATAATAATAATAATAACAATTCACTCACTGCCTCCTTTTGGCGTTCCATAGATTCGAACTTCAGCAATGGCGAGCTTATTCAAGTAGGGCTGTGCCTGCTTTTCGATTGTGATATACCGACCGAATAACATATCCGGTAGGCACAACCTCCTAACGGCCATCCTTGGAGGTGGCGGTTGGGCCCGCATGTCTAGGTAGCATACTTGTCGGTCCGGTATTAGATCGGTCGAGTCGACGATACTGGCGGATATCATGTATGCTGTGAGGTAGTGGGACTCTGTCAAGTGTTAATCGGTGTTTATGTTAATTGGTGAGGGTGACGACGACGACGATGATTGTGGTGGTGTTGGTGGTGGTGGTGGTC
>NW_008704903.1:1016098-1034888 GCF_000326865.2 Helobdella robusta | reverse complement strand
CGACAATTATGATGATTGCATTGTGATTTTAAAGATCTATTTTATAATGATAGTGTTTTTGTTTTTAATTGAAAATTCTACAAAAACATTGATGTACAGCATTTGGTACTTTATCGAATTAACATTTACACTAAACAAATCAATCAACCAACCAATCAATCAACCAATCAGCCAACCAGCCAACCAACCAACCAATCAACCAATCAACCAATCAACCAACCAACCAACCAACCAACCGACCAATCCCTACCGTCTCCAGGAGCGTTGACAACTTCCACCTCGTCAATTATGTAAATAGCGCCGAGATCAAACTGAAACCAGGCGACACTACTCTCAGAATCGATCGAGACGAAAGCGAAACTAGACTCATCGTTATCATAGGCCAGGGAGGTCACGTGATCCGGATCAGCTGTGCTATCTGGGGAATTCCGGCTTCCTATTATTGGGATCAAATCTGGTGGGAAAAATATTTGCTTTGTAACTTTCAAAAACTTTGAAATTAAAAAAAAACCAACGACAGTTAGAAATTTCAGCAAAATTAACAACCAAAACAGCAACAATCATAATAATAATTATTCAATTGACTCTCCATATTTCATTATTCATAATAAATTATTTCTAATTATTATAAAAATAATTTTAAAAAAGTTAATTTAAATAGCTAAAAAACCTGAGTTGACAATTGTTGAAGATGAAATTACTAGCCACAGGCATCTGATTATTGAGGTAGATTGTAGTTTCGATTTCATATCTTGTCGAGTTAATCTGCTTTCTATACGCTGAATTTATAATATTATTGTAATTTATAATGACTGCTGTTGCAGTCGCTGCTGCTGTCGCTGCTGCAGTCGCTACTACTGCTACTACTTTTGTTTTGAGATTGTGGGGATTTTGTTGAGGCTATAACATTAATCCTGTTGTTAACACTACTGATGGGGCTGAAATGAGTTTTAATGTGAAGCCTGTAAAACATTGGTAGTAGTAGTGATAGAAGTCGTAGCAGCGGTAGTATTAGTAGAAAGAGTAGTAGTGGTAGCAGTAGTAGTAGTAGTAGTAGTAGTAGTAGTAGTAGTAGTAGTAATAGAAAAAGTGGTAGTAGTAGTACTAGTAGTAGTAGTTGTAAGTGATGTTGTTGTAGTTGTAGTAGCAGTAAGTAATGTTGTTGTTTTTAATGTTGTTGCAGGTGTTTACAACGTTTTTGTTGTTGCGGCTGTCATCTTCGTTCAATATCCTCGATATAATGAAATATAATTTTTAATGTAATTTATGTTGATGTCATCTACCTGCAATGTCATAATGATGATGATGTTATAATGACGTCACAATGTTGATGTTATAATGATGTTAATGTTATCATTGCCAGTTCTGAAGTTGTTGTTGCTATAGATGAGTCTTCGATTTGAAGTCGTAGTATATTCTGTTGTTATCTGTTTGTTTGTATGTTTATATTTTGTATGTTTGTTTATATGTTTGTTGTTTTATGTTTGATCGTTTGTATGTGTGTTCGATTCGTTTGTTGTTTGCTGCTGTTGTTGCTTCGACGAAATTCACACAACATCACTATGCTTCCTATGGCAGGGCGAGTTTTTCAAAAATTTTACATGTATCTCAATACGTTTATATGTAAATATGTTTTATCTATATATATTTATATATGAATGTATGTACACACACACACACAAACACCACACACACACACACACACACACACACACACACACACACACACACACACACATATATATATATATATATATATATATAACAATGAGTTTTATGGCTTATTGAACACGAAACTTTGGTAGAAATATTTTATATCGACATTCTCATTCCAATAGAACGCGCGCACATACACATACAATCACAAAGACACACACACATAAACATACATACATGCATACACACATACATTGAATTTCACATACATACGTACATACATTCATTAATACATACGTACATACATGCATACAAACATACAACCATGTATTAGCAGGTATTATTTAACAAAGACTTACAAATGGATTAATGTAATTGTAAAGCATTGTAATGTTATGTTATGGTTCCAACACAGCACGGTAGAAAGATGAGACAAATTTCAGTTGCGTGTAAGTAAATAAATAAGTATGCTTGTTTGTATGTATGCATGTATGTTTGTGTGTGTGTATGTATGTTTGTATGTATGTATGTTTGCATGTTTGTATGTATGTTTGTTTGTATGTTTGCATGTATGTTTTTATGTATATGCGTGCATGTATGTTTATGTGTTTGTATGTATGTTTGTATAATAACTTGAAATGAACATACAACTTATGATAATGACCTATTTTAAATTTATTATTTAATAAAATGACGATTAATATATATATATATATATATATATATATACTACAATATATATTATTATACTATAATATAATATGAAAATAATTATTAATATACGTAATATAAAAAAATAATAATTTAAATAAAGGAATAATTATTATGATAAATATATATGTATACAAAACTTCGACCAAATAACTTACCCGTGCATAAAGACGATATTGAGCAATGGTTTTGACATCCGTCATATATTTTTGCGAGTATTTGTTTGTGTGTTTGTATACGTGTAGGTGTGTGTGTGTGTGTATGTGTGTGTTTGTGTAGACGTGTGTGTGTTTGTGTGTAATGTTATAACAGTGCTAATTAGACTCGTTAAAATTATAATGGTAATTATATGCTCTGGTCAGCTCTTCCTGTGATATAGCGATCGTATATCGTCAGACTAAATCAGAAAATTTTGTAATTAATTATAATAATAAATAAAATAATAATAAAAATATCAATAATATGAATAATAATAATACGAATTATGATAATAATGATAATAATAATAACGTTTATAATAAGTTAGTCTGTCTGACATGTATTTGAAATATCTAAGAAGATAGTCAATAATCTCACTATTTTACTGCAATGAAGAATCGCTTTCTTCCTCTCACACTCTCTCCCTCTCTCTTTCTCTCTTTTTCTCTTTTTCTCTCTCTCTTCTTTTTCTTTGTCTTTCTCTTTTTCCCTCTTTTTCTCTATCTCTCATTCAATCGTTCTAATTTTACTCTTGCTTTTTCTTTTCTACAACTTCTTCTCCTTCTCTCTTTCTATCTATATTTTGTGTCCTTCTGTCTGTTTCTCTCTCTCTTTTTCTTTCTCTCTTTCTCTCTCTCTCTCTCTCTTCGTTCTTTCACATGTCGCCATCACTTCTTCCATTCTATCACAGTCTAGTACTTTAGTACGGAATTAATGTGCTATAAATAATTTGTAACAATTTGAAAAAGAGAGATTGAGAGAAAGAGAGAGAGAGAGAAAAAGAGAGGAAAAGAAAAAAAAGAGAAAAAAAAGAGAAATAGAGAGAGAGAGAGAGAGAGAGAGAGAGTACACACACGTAAGATGACACATATAATTATATATAGTGTTAGCTATATTATCATTGCTATCATAATCCCTTACCAAACGATAAATGTTAATAATAATAATAATATAATTAAAGCAGGTTATTATTATTATCATTATTATTATTATTGTTATTATTTGTACCATGTGAAACCGTATCAGTCGCAGCATTCCAATCTTTGGCCACAGAGATCCGTTATATTATATTATATTATAAATAATTAAGAATAAAATAATAAATAAATAAAAACAATAATAGCAGAACAAAAATAGCAACAACAATAATAACTATAATTTATATTATTATTATTATTATTATTATAACCAGAAATTTAGTCAGCTAAATTTTGAATAACTGCACGCATACATTCATAACTAGACATTTAATTATTATTATTATTAAGTTATGAATGTAATGGTATGCAAGTTGTGGCTTGTTGTAATAATAATAATAATAATAATAATAATAATAATAATAATAACAACTACAAATAATAATAATAATGATAATCAACGAAGACCCAGCTAATCTATTGTTTGACCATTGTCATACTTCTCTGATCAGAGCTATTACTGCTGCTATGGCTTTTCACGTGTTATGCACAATTATGACCTATCTGTCAATCATTAGTTCATTTATTCGTTCATTCGTTCATTTCTTCATTCGTTCATTCGTTTATTTCTTTGTTCATTCATTCATTTATTCGTTCGCTCGCTCGTTTTTTCGTTCATTCCATCATTCATTCATCTTTTGTTTCATTAAGTCATTAATTCACATATTTATTCATGCGCAATAAGGCCACGGTAATAAAATAATACAAATAATTGATAAATAATTAATCAATAATTGATTAATAATTTGATAATAATAATAAATAAATAATAATGATAATAATAAAAATAATAAAAAAAATAATTAATAATAATAATTTGCATCATTCATAAGTGCAATTTGTTGTATGTGTTATTGTTTGGTTGAGATTGAACTTGCTTTTGAACCTGGCAGCTTCTACTCAACTGTTTGTTAGTTTGGAGTAACATGAAAATACTCCACTTTTTAAAGAGTTAAAGAGGATCTGTGTGGGGGTTAAATACAATCTGCAATCTCTCAAAAAAATTTATTGTTTTACATACACAAATCATGTATCTTAATTGTTTGATAGTTTACATTATTCATTGTGTGGTTCAATAAATTAAACTTCATAGACATGCTAGTCTATGGTAAGTAACCTTGAAAACAAGATGAAGATGATGAAGACGATGATGATGATGATGATGATGATGACGTGATGGGAAAAAGGATAAGGATGCTAATGATAATGATGGTGGTGATGATAATATTAATAATGATCGCTTATGTTGTTGTTGTTGTTGACGATGTGACGATGATGATGACGATGACGATGATGATGACGATGATGATGATAATGATGAAGATGGTGATGATGAAGAAAAAGAAGAAGATGATGATAATGATGTTAAAATAGAGTATGATAACAATGAAGGTGATGATGCCGCATCAAATAACTCGAAATAATACATGAAATATTTTACTAATAAATATAAATTTGAATAAAAATGTGTGAATGGTTCATCACCTAGCGCCTAACTTTTATAGTTTAATTTCAGTAACTTTTTGTAGGGTTTTTCATTTTGGAACCTTTTGTCAAACTTGATAAGGATCAGCTAAACCTTACCTGTATTTTTTTGAAAAACAACATGGACGCTTTTAGTGTCCGTCGTAAACATTTGGAAAAATGTTTGATATAAAATCGACATCGTAATTATTTTTGCCTAAATATTATTTTTAATTATATAGAATTTATTTTTTTTAATTTTTAAAATTTAAAAATATAGTTTTAAAAAATGCTTAAACGAATTTTGGAACTGATGTACATCGAGCCGGAGTTGCTGGCCGAACTGGACGAGGAACAGAAGCAGTTACTCTTCTACAAAATGAGGGAGGTATGCGTTTGGCTTAATTTTACTCATGCGCAAAAGTTCAGTCATTAAAAAAATTTTAATGCAATTTATTTTCATTTTTTTCCGAATCAGGAACAAATCAGGAGATGGAAAGAAAGAGAAAGAGAGATTGGGGACAAGGCAATAAAAATTCCATTCAACTTTACGCGGAAATCTAGAAAGCCTAAAGGTTGTTTTTAATTTAAAGTATTAAATTTTCACTGTCAATCTGCCATTCTCATTTCATAAACAACAACAATATTAATTATCACTTTATCACTTCAATACTAATTCTGATTAGAAACATTTGTTAATTAAAAGTAAGTTATAATCACAAATAAATATAATTTCTCTGTTGATATAATTATATTTGTCAACCTTCAAGGCAATTTAAAAGTAAAGTTTTACATGGATTCTCGCACTGACAAACCAATAGTGGCTTATATTGGGGAAGAAAATGACCTAGAAAGCTCAAAAAGCAGATCAAGTTCTCTGAAATCTGAAAAAAGCAACATTGACAGTGTCAACAGTTTTAGGTCATTCTCTTTGAAGTCCACTTCAATAGCCCCTGCAGTATCTCCATCTGTTACCACTACTGCAAGCTCAGTTGCCAGTGCCAATGATACTATATCTTCTAGCAGGAAGCCTTCCATCATGCCAAAAAATATCACCACTACAAAAGTACGTAATTTAATTGTATGTTCATAATTCCTGAATTCACTATAATTTTCCTATAGTTAATCTTTGAGGAGATTTCAAATTTCAAAAATTTAATTGTTTTTTAAAAAAATTTGTAGACCAACAATTCAGTGACTTACATGACAAAAGGTGGGAATGTCATATCGATACCATCGGGCAAATCTCCGCAACCAACCATGACAACAACGATTCTTGATAACGTCAATACTGCTGATTCCAACAAACTGCCAACGAACACCGTCCCCGTTGAAAACAAAACAAATGATCAGGATGAGGAAGAGATAAAAAGTATAGAATCCAACTGGAAGCTACAAGGTCATTCGTCATCTCTTGCATGTCTTGCTTAGTCTTTTCTATACTAGTTTTTTATTACTCTCTCTTTAAACTATCCTTTTTAAATAGCTTTACAGTTGATTATGTAGTATATTTATTAATTTTAAATAATTTTTGAATTTTTTTTTTTCAGAGGAGCAGATAAAAAAATTTGATGAAGAGAAGAAACTTTTACTGGAGAAAGTTCGACAGCTGGGTAGGAGCGAAAGCGAAGTTGTTGAGTCTTGCTCTTGCTCTACGCCTGCCACATCATCAACATCATTGGTGGATGGATTGGTAAAAGCACCACTCAGTGCTCCAATAGCTAACAGGTACATCTGGTACACATACACACGCACACACACACACACACACACACATACAAATACACACATTCTTAAACATGTATACATATACATACGCACATGCATACATAACGCATACCACACAGCCATTTCAGACATTTAATTTTTAAAAATTTTGATCAATAATTCAATAAAAGTCGTTCCAAAATTGTACAAAATTATTTGATTCTTGCTTGTTATTTTTCAAATTTTTATCAATGTTTTATAGAAATTATTATTGTTGTTGGTTGTTTAGCTATTGGAAGAGAAACACCCTGACAAAGCCAGACAGTAGGTCTGCCGTTGTTGAATGGTTTCAAAAGATTGAGGCACCAAGAGGTGCTGGAATGATGCCTAACACCAATCAAATTGCTGAATGGTTCCACGGTTGGAGCCTTTTTTAATCTATTCATTTTTCATAATTACTTCTTCTTAATTCACCTTTTATAATTCACCATTCATAATTCACCCTCCCTCACCATTCATAATTCACCACTCATGGTTAATGTAAATATTTATTTGGTGCTTGGGTGAATGTTTAATTGTGGTGTTTGTTCTATTGCATAATGTTATATCATTAATATTTCTGCTTGAAGTATCAGTACTTATTACTTAATGATAATTCATTCATGTTCATTTTGAAATACCTATAATGCTGACCAATAAAAATCAAGGAATGATAACGAGGGAGGAGTCAGAAGGGCTGCTATCCAATCAGAAACCAGGATCATTCTTGATAAGAGTGAGTGACAAGATATGGGGCTATACGGTTTCTTACAAATGCCAAGAGAAGTGCAAACATTTTCTACTTGACGCCTCCCCACTGAGTTCGCAGCCAACTTCACTCTCATCCCCTTACAGATTCTTCGGTGCCAACTCGAAGCTACATGATACACTCTATGACTTTGTACAGTATCACAAGGTTTTTTTTCTCCTATCGCTCCATCAATGTTTTTTTTCATTTTTTTAAATTGATTTATAATAAAATTATCCATTACATTTAATTCATTGTGAATTTACATATTCATTTTTTAGAGATGATTTTGAAAAAATTCATTTGCAACTCAAAAAAATATTTCAGACTGAGCCTATTTCAATGAAAGGTAACGAATTCCTAATTAATGCCTGCGGCCAGGCGGACCCTAGCAAACCGGACTACAAGGATCTTTTCCAAGTTCAATGACGTCACCGTCATCTCATTCTTCCTGTTCCTGTTGTTGTTGCTGTTTCAGGATCTTTGTTTATCATCGTCTACATGTTTTAGTTACCAACCTTTACTTATCTGTAGTTTGATTATTTTTCGTGTTTATGTGCATAAATAAATAAATAAATATATACATATATATCTTTTTTGGTCCTTGGATATATACATATACGTTACAAGATCCTTACTTTTACTTTTTATAACCATTTTGATTATTTAAAATTTTTGAAGTTATTTACCTTAATATCTTAGCTATGCTCAATGTTTAAAAATGATTTTCGTTAAAATGTTGGTGTTAATTTGTGTGTGGTGTGTGTGAGAGAGAATAAGTGTGTGTGTGTGTGTCCGTGTGTGTGTGTGTGTGTGTGTGTGTGGTGTGTGTATTGTTAATATTAATATTGTTTATAGTAAAAATTTAAATGTTTGTCGGTGCTATACTGTTGTTATTTTGGTTCATTTCATTTATCATTATTTGACTTATTAGTTCATTTATCTGTTTTGTTTGTCCAGTTTTATTTAAATTTAGTATTTCATTGAGTTGTTATTTGTTTAATAATTTCTTCATTCATTTTCGTCTTTCTAGCTGTTTGGATGTATGTTCGTTTGGTTGGTATGTTTGTTTGGTTGTATGTGTTTTCTCTCTTTCTCTCTCTCTCTCTCTCTGTGTGTGTGTGTGTGTGTGTGTGTGTGTGTAAGTAATTTTGTGTGTGTATGTTTGTACGTGTGTATCAGTAATATTTGTATGTTCAGTGATACGACATTATTTTTGACATAACATTGTTATTTCATGTCATTTATTTGAGTTATACACGTGGATTAATCTGCTTATCTTATCGATTTGATATTCAAATATATATATATATATATTTATTTATTTATATATGTATCTGTTTGTTTGTATGTGTGTGCGTGTGTGTGCGCGTCGGCTTATTATTTTATTTTTCGTGGTAGTTATGAATCATTATTTTCCCTACTGTCGTCACCTTCGTTATCGCTACTATGATTATTATTGTGATTATTATTGCTGTTATTATTATTTTTAGTAGTAATAGTAGCGATTAGTATTTTTAATAGTATTTACTGTCACATCCACCCATCATACGTTCATTTATTTACCTCTATTTAACTTTATTTCTAATTAACAATTAGATTTATTAGTAGGTAATATGATTTTTGATTAAGTATACAATTAAATAAATAATTGATTTATTAATTGGTTGATTTTACTTTTTAAGTTAAACCATCTTCCAGGTTATGAAAACTTGAAATCTGAAAACTTTGAAATGGCACGCTTACACAAAGAAATTTTTGAATTTGAAGAAAAATGGCTTTTTGTCACTGGATTTGTCAGACTCGTTGCGTTTTAGTTATAATCACACACTCAACTTAGTAATTTCCAAGTGCTTTCTTTCTCTTTTTACCTATCTCTTGCTTTCTCTCTTTCTATTCTCATGTTTATCTCTTTTTTATGGTAATTATTCTAATTGTACGTCCATTGTTGCCTAATACAAATCAACCAAAACGTATTTACCAAAAACAGACATGCGAATGACGATTTATGCGAATTGAAATGAAAAACAACAATTGCTCATTTTCCGTCTGCCGTAATATAACATGAAAAGCTGTATTTTATTGATTGGACATTTATTAATAAAAATGTGACACAAGCATTCTTTTCTTTTTCAAATAAAACCAGCTCTATCGACTACTCGATGTATGCACATGTATCCGCCTGAGCAACTGTTTAAACGCACTATGTAAATGCTCTTCTCAAAAATACGAATGTAACAAATGCAGGTGCCTTTTTTTAATAAAGTTTACAAATGTAATCGTCACAATCAATTAAATTAAAATCAGTTAAACAACGTTAATTAAAGTTACACAAATGTTAACAACGTAGGCATAAGCATAATTTATGTCAATTTATGTTAAATATTCACGAATATGCATAAGTATATTTTTTCATTTTACAAAAACCGAGTAGTATCATTAGAGTCTTCAATATTATTTATAATTCTTTGTCATTTCACTGAAAGCCAGCTAAAATTAGATCGACATAAGTTGGGACTTTCCGACAACCAGCCAAGCTAAAAATAGCCGTTTCATTTTCACTATCATCTGGGTAAGTTTGAATGACATTAAACAGGGTTTCAATCAAATCTCTGTCGTCGTAATTTAGGGTGATATTTTTCTGTGCCAGCAAGTGCTTTGTACACATTCCAACGTGTGATTTTTCCAGCGGTAGAAAAGGCACGATGTGGTCGACCGCATTTTCATGGAAAGCCTGATAAAACCACGAATATTTCAATTGGTTTTTGATAGCCTGGTCTTCCATGATCATATCTAGTGCTATTTCCGCTCTTTGTTTTCTTTCATGTTTGATTAATTTGTAGGTTAATTCGTCTATGGTTGAACCAGCTTCGTTACTTGTGAATATGAAGATATATCTATATCCATCATCAATATTGACATTTTTACTCTTATCATCAGCATCATCGTTATCGACACTGTTATCATTATTATCATTATTCAGTAATTTGATGGTGTTGAGAATTTGCATGGTGATTTTCTTGTAGCCATCATCATCACCAATGACGTCATCCAGGCCTTCTACTAAAAAGATCATCACCATCACTTCGTTGTCATCACTATTATCATAATCGTCACTGCCTCTGGAGCGATGATGATGATGATCTCGTTTGAAGTTGTTCACAATGCTGTATATTCTTTTCTTAAAATTATCGTCGTCGTCGTCGTTATCTTCATTATTTTTATTATCGTTATTGTTGTTGTTGACGTCATCATTATTATCAATGTCATAATTATAATAATAATCATCTTTAATATTATTATTTACGAATAAGTTCGAGAAATGCAATGGAATGATGACGAGATGTTTGGCTTGCACATTACTGAACCCATCCATAATTAGTGATCCAGCATAACTTTTTCCCACACCAGAAGATCCTAAAAACATTAAAGATAACGTTTTTTTTTTCTTTGAATTTGCGCCTATTTCATTAGTTATGAAGGCGCTTAGGGATGAGATGATGACATCTGTAGCGATGTGCTGGCCATACAGCTTCACCCTCAAATTATCTTCAATCAATGGCAAGTTTACTTTTAAAAAATTCCCTTTGTTTGATTTTAAACCAGTTTTTTGGCTAAAATCAGATGTATCATCGATGAATATAAAAACTAAGACTCCTAATAACATTAACATCATCAAGATAGGCGCACTCTTTGCAATGTAACTTTTCAGCCAGCATGGATTGCTCACAAAGTACATACTGAAATCCTCATTCACTACAGGTCTGCCAGCTACAGGACGATTATTAATTTTACCTAAATGTCTCATCTTTACATTATTAGCCTCATTTCCATCACTGTTTAAGCTAATTTCATCACTTTGCACATCCCTGTTTTTTATACTTTCACCGATTGTTTTCATGCTGTTGCTAATGGGGGGGCCCAATAAATTTTTAGGCACTTCAGTTAAAACCTGTAGCTGTTGATTACTATTTTTAAAGACATTGATATCCTCAGTTTGTATTTTGCTGTCAATAACAACAACACTACAATCAGTGCTGTCACTGGTTGAGTGAATTGTTGTAGACTCTGTAACAGCAGTGTTGGCATTGTTAACAGATGGGCCATCTGTGTTAAACATTGTTTTAGAAATGGTAGGAGAAAAAATAGAAAATGAATTTCTAGCATTAAGTGAAGGTGGTGATGATTTGAAATGTGAATTTGATGTTCTGGATTTGTTGTTTAAAAATTTGAAACTGTGTGCATTATTTGGAAAGAGGTCTTGCTCATTGGCGTTCATGTCTGAGTTCATGAGTGTAGACTGTTGTGGGCTACTATATGCTGATGTCAAATCATTTAAAAAATTATTAGTGAACAGGGACGTGTTGTTAGTTTTGGAAGACCATCTTGAATTTTCATTCTCACCCAAATTAAGATTGCTAAGCTTCTGTGAATCGTTCAAACTTAACCTGTTAAGATTCATCAAATGTCTCTGTTGCTGTTGAAAAGTGAGTTTGTTTGTTGGGGGGCTGTCGGCTATGCTCCAAGACGACATGTTGGAAAATAATGGTGATGATACAAGTGGATCCTGCTGCAGTTGATGTTGTTGGCTGAAAACATTCCAAGTCCCATTAGCTGTCATATTATTAATCCTGCCCTCTGATAAATGTCGCTGATGATTTTTAGTACTAGGCTTACTAAAAAATGGCGAATTGAAAACCTCTTCAAGGCCACCGACAAAATTATATTCGTACTGCGAGCCAGGAAGAGCGGTATGGTATTTTTGGTGGCGATAATTTGTTGAAAACGAAATGCTAGTCGACTCATCCTCCCAATCCATCCTCCTGATGCTCCTATTTTGAAGACTTGATTCATCATCGGAGTTAGGACTCCCCAGTACCATCATGGAGCTCTCATCATCAGAATTTGAAGACAGACGGGCATTGCTCACAGGTCTGTACCTCAAGAAGGAAGTGTCTCTATTTTGATGACCCAAGCCAGGCGTGTATTGGAACATTTTTTATTAATGTAAAATTTTGTTCACTGTCTGTTAGAATTTAATAATAATTAATATTATTATCTCAAAACAATCATTTTATTGTCAATAAATAAAAATATAGTGTCGAGGTGGTAGTTTGAAAATTTTTTTATTTAAAATTTGAGGCAAAACACATTTAAAAAACTTAAAAGTGAATTCAAGTATAAATTTTTTAATGCCATTGAAGTGTTAGGTAAGAATTCGATATATACACAGCTCACAATCATATATATAAATATATATATATATATATATATATATATATATATATATATGTATGTATAAAATACAGTTAGCAAATATATAAAAAAATCTAATAAAACTGGCAAAAGTTGGAGAAGTTTTACAAAATGAACAGTGAACGCCATCATTTTCAGTTGACGGTTCATTCCCCAAGGGATTTACTAAAATGCTGAATGTATAAATGTTAGTTCAATTATGAATGCATCAGTAGTTGTAGCAGTAGTGGTAATAGTAAGTAGCACCAGCAGTAGAAGTAGAAGCAGCAGCAGATGTAGTAGCAGTTGTTGTAAAAATAGCAGTAGTAGTAAAGCCATTATAATCTAGTATTTGCTTATTAAAGAGTGACAGCTCATTGGCTAGCGTGACAACTATGGATTTGCGAATTTCTTCTATGAGCAAAAAATTATGACAAATGTAAACATGTAGTAGTGTTTCGTGTGAATGAATGAGTGAATGAATGAATGAAAAAACGAACGAACGAACGAATGAATGAATTATTTATGTATGAATTCATATACGTACGTTTGATTGAATGAATGAGTGAATGAACGAACGAACGAATGAATGAATATATGAATTGTGGTTGAGATAGTTTTATAAATGGAAAAATAAATAAATGTATGAATTAACGATAGAATGAATGAAAAATTAGAAAAGAAAAAAATCATTCAAAAAAAGGCATTGAATGAATGAAAGAAAGAAAAAATATAGACAGAAGAATGAAACAGAATGTATGTCAAGTCACGTCACAACCCAAGTGGCTTGAGAATTTAAACCAAACAGTCTTCGCACGAACCAGAGGTTGCAACACACACACACACACACACACACTTGTAAACGCACGTACACACACAAACACGTAGCCTAACACACACACGCGCGCACACACACACACCACACACATACTTTTTGTGTAATTCAATGAAACTCTAGAATTTTATTGCTGAACGTATTATACTAGTTTCAACTTTATTGTAATTAACTTTTTAAATTATTAACGTAACAGAAACTTTCTTTTTGAATTTGACAAAGCTTGATCATTCCTCTAAACATATGAGGGTATGCGTGCGTGTGTGTGCGTGTGTATATGAGTGGAAGAGAAAGAGAAAGAAAGAAAGAAAGAAAGAAAGAAAGAGAAATAGAGAGAGAAAAAGAGAAAGAGAGAGAGGATGAAAGAATAATATTTTCCTATGAGAACCGGCAATATCTAAAGAACCCACAGTTTCAAACACAATTATACATACAACAATTTGATTATTATTTATTGACGACTGCTATGTATGTATTGATATGTCTAGCTATTTATCTTTTTTGGTCATCCTTCAAAAATTAATAAATAAAAAAATAATAAATAATTAGACGTATAAACTATTGAATTATTTTTATTATCATCGCTAATATTAGCAGTAGTAGTAGTAGCGGTAGCAGCAGCAGTAGTAGAAGTAGCAGCAGCAACAGTTGTGGTAGTGGTAGTAGAAGTAGTAATAGGTAGGACTGGCAGTTGTATTAATATTAGTAAAAGTTGTAATTCTAATTTTATTCTTACCTATATCCTTTTATTCATTGAGGGTTTTTTTTTATCTATTTGTTGTTTAATGTCTTGCAATATTAAAATTAATGTCATTATTATTATTATTATTATTATTATTATTATTATTATTATTATTTAGATTAATAAGATTTTATAATTATTTCATTATTGATATTTGGAATTTGGAGTTAGAAAATAAAAGGATTATTCACATTATTATTATTATTATTATATTATTATTATTGTTGTTGTTGTTATTATTATTATTATTATTATTATTAGTCCCTGGATAACGTGAAACTAGTTCGGAGGTTCGCACGAGCCACGCGTTAAGATAACAAATTATTATTATTATTATTACTATTTCAAATTATTATTGTTATTATTATCTGTAGAATTAGTAGTGGTACATACATACATACATGCAAACATACATACATATATTCATACATACATACATGCAAACATACATACATACATACATACATACATACATACATACATACATACATACATGCAAACATACATATATTCATACATACATACATACATACATACATGCAAACATACATACATACATACATATACATACTTTCATTGTTTTCACGGTTGAATGTTTTCTGGCGCGAAACTTTACTCCTATCTGCATGAATTTGCTCTTGCTTTCGTGTTGCTGTTGGTCTGTCGGTTGTAAAATTATCATCAACATCGTCGTCGTCATCGTCGTCTCTATTATTATTATTATTATTATTATTATTATTATTATCACCTTCATTATTTTTAATCATCATTATATCATCATTACGTCCCATTCAAATCATCGTCAACATTCTCGTATCTTTAGCAATAGAGTTATTAGCCCTATATAAAAAAATAAAAAACTGACTTTATTATAAATTGTCGTGTGTGAGATGAAGAAAATAAAATCACAGAAACGTACACACATACATACCTATTCAACACACATACCACACACCGCACCACACACACACAAAGAGAGAGAGAGAAAGAGAGAGAGAGAGAGACAAGCACATCCAAACAAATTTTAAATAAGGTATATATATATATATCTTATATGTTGAATGTACACTTGCAATCACATATATACAAACGCACATAAAAACACACATACTTACATACACACACAAACAAACACACATACCTACAAACACACATACACATATAGTTAATTATTTTTTGTGTGTTCAAAGCGCCATGGCTTTGGCACGCGCACCACAAAGCCAATATAACAATAGCTCTCCTGCTTACAAATTCATATATACAAACATACATACATACATACATACAAACATACATACATACATACATACATTCATACATACAAACATACACATATACATACATACAAACACGCGCATACATGCATGCATATTGCATATATACGAACACACATCCAAATATAGTATGTATTAATATATACACAAATGCTGAAGCTCATACATAGCTTTATAAGATATCGCGTGCTGTCACACAGACTGACACACACACACAAACACACACGATACACATACGTATAGCTATTATATATATATATATATATTTATATGTGTGTGCGTGCATATATATATATATATATATATATGTATGTGTGTCATTTTTCATATAAATATATCTTAGAGTGTATGTGTGTTGTTCCTAAATACTGCAAACCAAATCGAACAACTGCCTTGGCGATCCTGGTAATGATGACGAAGTAACGGTGATTATTATAGTTGTGGTTACTGTTCTGCAATGAATGAAAGTAATTTTAATTTAATGAGAAGTTAATTGATTAATTAATTGATTGACCAATTAACTCTTTTTTTTAACAGTTCAATTAAATCGACGTCAATCGTTGAATATATATAGGTAGCTGTCTTAATTTTACAAGGTGCTTGTTTGAGATTAACGAAATTAGTTGGATATCAGTTCATGTAGTGTCGAGATTAGTTAGATATTGATAAGATGACCAGTGCACAAGATGCTAGGAGAGACCTTGATGAGGCTATTAACACGAAAATTAAGGCATTTGTCGTCTACGAAAAACAACAACAACAACAGCAACAACAGCAAACCAATCAGCAAATTATAAATGATTTGCCGGCATTGAAATCTAACATTGTTAAACGATGTAAAGAGAAAGAAAACAACAACATCAATAACATCATCGTCAACAGCAACAATCACATCAACAACAATCACATCAACAACAATCACATCAATAACAACATTGTAGACAGTAACAACAATAATATCTTCCAACAAGCTCTCTCGCCAAACAACAACATCGTGACATCAACAACGACAAGCCCACTGCCGAAGCGAAAAAAACACAACAACAACATCAACAATAACAATAATAATTTGCCAAAACTTGAACAACCAACATCAAGAATGGATATGAAATTAACGGCCGACACAACAACAACAACAACAACAACAACAACAAACAGCAACACAACAACCACAACAACATCATCATCAAAGACATCAACAACAACATCAACAACAATAACCACAGCTAAGAAGAAAGGTGCCAAAGGTTCGCTTGGTGGCAGCGGGGCAAGGAGAAATGAAAGAGAGCGAAACAGGGTGAAACAAGTGAGGCCCTCTAATAATAATAACAATATAATTATTATTATTTCATAATTATTATTATAATTATTGTTTTTGTTGTTGTTATTATTATAAAACATAATGGTTTGTATGTGTGTTTGTGCGTGTGTGTGTGTGCGTGTATGCGTGTGCGTGTATGTGTGTGTGTGCGTGTGTGTGTAGTAATAGTAACAATATTGTCAGTACAACAAGCAATCGATATATTAAAATTTCAAATTTACTACGCTGTGGGACTATCATCATCGCCGACAACGTCATCATTATCATTACCGTTTCTTCTTCTTCATCATCAACACAATCATCATCATCAGTAGCATCACCACCATCTTCATCATCATCATTATTATTTTTTTATTATTATTATTACCACCATCATCATCATCAACAACAACTTCATCGTTAACCTTTAAAACATTCCCACCTTACAATTTCAATTCCATATCCTCCCTAGCCACAACCACCACCCTAATTATTAACATCGCCCAAAACACACTTCCCCATCACCATCACCATCACCCTCATTATCATAATCAATTCCTCAAGGTCAACCTGGGCTTCGACCGACTCAGGGAGCACGTGCCTCAAGGTCGTTCGAACAAGAAGCTAAGCAAGGTCGACACCCTGAAGGCTGCCGTGACCTACATACAACAACTCAGACAGGTACTGGGCATATCCGACGAATACCTCACAAAATTCGACAACAACAACAGCAACAGCAAAGATAACAATGGCGGGTTTTGGGCCGTTGATGATGATGACGACGACGATGATGAAAATGAGTGTGGTGACGACGACGATGACGACGATGGGCTGATAATTGAGTTGAGCGGGGACGATAGTGGGGATTGTATCGGCAAGAATGGCATTAAAAGTCTCAAAAAATGTATTAGGAAAAATATAAAGAACAGCTACAAATACAACAACAACAACATCAACAGTAACATCAACAGTAACATTAACAATAACATTAACAGCTACGGTAACATTAATGAAAGTAAAGAGGACATGTCTACCCATGTTATTAATAATGATATCGTTGAAAAGCTTTTTGGTACAATCGTAGCTTCAACAACCAACTACAACAACAGCAGCAGCAGTAACAACAGCATCAACAACAGCAACAACAACATCATCAGTGACAACAATATTGACGTTATAAGCGATGCCTTAAAAGAATACAACGACTTTAACAACAACAATAACCTTTTGCGAAATATCAACAACAATCTCGACAACATCAACATTATTTATGACAGCAGCAGCAACAACAACAACAACAGCAACATCAACATTATTTACGACAGCAGCAACATCAACATTATTCATGATAACAACAACAACATTATTCATAGCAACAACAACATTTCATTGATTCAAACAAATGATCGATTCGATATCTATGGCAAAGAGAATTTTTCAAGTTTAATACTGGATCATCAACCGCCATTAGAAAATTTATTTAATTGTAAAAATGAAATCATAAACAACATCAACAACATCAACAGCAACAACATCAACATCAACAGCAACAACATCAACAGCAACAACATCAACAACAACAACAATATTAACAACAACATTGACAACAACAACATCGGCAACAACATATTCATAAACGCTCAGGCACTGCTTCTAGCCGCGGACGACAACAACAACAACATCAACAACAACATCAGCAACAACAACATTGATATTGGCTTATTATTAACGCAGCAACAACAACAGCAACAACAATACGAACAACAACATCAACAGTTGTTAACGGCCCAACAACAAACCCAACTACTGCAACATGAATTACACGAACTAGTGTCATGCCTTTCGAGCATCGACAACCAACAACAACAACAACAACAACACATTTACCGTTACACTTACACACT
>NW_008704903.1:1013950-1015131 GCF_000326865.2 Helobdella robusta | reverse complement strand
CATTCACAATCTAGAGAAACACGAGCACTTGAATATACTACTACTACTACTACTGCTACTCTACTACTACTACTACTACTATTATTATTACTACTATCACTACTACTACTACTACTGCTACTACTACTACTACTGCTACTACTACTACTACTACTACTACTACTATCACTACTACTGCTACTACTACTACTACTATCACTACTACTGCTACTACTACTACTACTACTACTACTACTACTGCTACTACTACTACTACCTACTACTACTACTACTACCTACTACTACTCATTCGTTCATTCGTATTAAAAAACTACTTTACTATATTTCATTTAATTGTTTTTTTAACTACGACTCTTACGACTACTACTACTGCTACTGTAACTTTTACTACTACTACTACTACTGCTGCTGCTACTACTACTACTACTGCTGCTACTACTACTACCACTACTACTAACAGTATTATGAAAAGAGCATTAGACAGTTTTACTAGTATTTTTACTGGTACTTATTTAGAATTGTTACAATATGTTATGACTATTGTTCTTATTGTTACTACTTCAAGTGGTAGTAGCAGCAGCAGTAACAGCAGCAGCAGCAGTGGTAGTAGTTGTAGGAGCGAAAAAATATTAATAATAGATGTCAGTATGACTACAGCAATAGAGATAATTAAGACGTTGTAGTGAAGAGGATGGTGAGGAGGATGATGATAGCGATGATACTACAATGGCTACGTCATAAATGATAATGACTGATAAAAATATAATAAAATAATAATAATAATAATGATATAATAATAATAATGATATAATAATAATAATGATATAATAATAATAATGATATAATAATAATAATGATATAATAATAATAATGATATAATAATAATAATGATATAATAATAATAATGATATAATAATAATAATGATATAATAATAATAATAACAACAGTAATAAACATTCATATGTTCTCTTGTTTAATACATACTTCTCTGTTAAATTGACAAAATTGATACGCTATAACGACTGCATACACACAGACACACAAACACACATACAAACACACATACAAACACACATACAAACACACATACNAACACACATACAAAAACACATTCAAACACACATACAAACACACATACAAACACACATACAAACACACATACTAACACACATACACACCA
>NW_008704903.1:1004909-1013900 GCF_000326865.2 Helobdella robusta | reverse complement strand
CCTCTCTTGCTTTGAACTGTCACTCATTTTTTTTCGTTTATCCTTTCTTTCGTTCGTTCATTCATTCAATCGATCGTTCGTTCGTTCATTCATTCAATCGATCGTTCGTTCGTTCATTCATTCGTTTATCCGTTTACTGAATCATTCATTCATTCATGGTAATTTTTTTAGTAACAAACTTTGCAATGAACTGAAACGTGAAAAAACTAATACTGAAAGTGCGTGAGTGAATGAATGAATGAATGAATGAAAGACTGAATAAAACTAACAAATGAATGAATGAAGGAATAAATAAATAAAGAGATAGAGCTTAGAGCAAACATACTCGCGTGCCAGAGCCAAAATAATAATAATAACAACAACGACAGCAGCTATATAATAAAATAATATAATAATAATAACAATAATATTAATAATAAATAATTAACAAGCATAATTATATGCACATATATACATACATACACACACACACATATACATACATATACATATACACACACACATACATACAGACAGACAGACACGCACACACGCATATATACATACATACATACATACATACATATGTGAGCATTACCATCTAATATGTAACAAAGGAAATACTAATCAACCAATCAGCGTTCAGATTTTCGTCGCGAGCCAACGCTCATTGGCTCGTTCAAATTTCAAAATCTTCTCTTATGTGTCACATTGTTACAGATTGAAAGCACTACTATTTTTGCACTGCCACTATGACTATCAATACTACTTTTACTATTACTACTACTGCTACTGCTGCTACTTCTACTACCACTACTACTACCACTACAAACATTAGTACAACTACTATTGCTGCTACTACTAATGCTACTACATATATTTTACTAAGATAACAACAACTACTACTACTTCTTCTTTGACTGTTGAGTAAAACACAGTAATAAAATCAATGAGATTAAACTAATTAAAGAAAAATGGTACCAGAAAAGGTATTATGGCGTCTAGACTCGACAACATCGAGCTAACTTCGTCGACATTTCTTTGTTTATTACTGAATGAATTAGAAAATGCGATGCGTGTAACGTATAACAATGTATTATTATTATTATTATTATTATGATCATTGTATATATATTGTTATTATTTTTGTTGTTCTTATTAAAATGTTGAACTTAAATAAACTTGTATACATTAACTAACTGTCTGTACTACTACTACTACTACTACTACTACTACTACTACTACTACTACTACTACTACTACGCTGCTGCTGCTGCTACTACTGTTGCCGCTACTACTACTACAAGTAGTAATACTACTATAATTTATTATGACCATTTCTACAAGCTTTAAATACGTTACGACTGATTAATTTTTTAACCATCGCTGCAGAATTGAACTAGAAGTAATGCCCGAAATGATTTGGTGCGATCAACGTTAATGCCTACAACAACAGAAGCAGCAGAAGCAGCTGTTGCAGTAACAACAGCAGCAGCAGCAACAACAACAACAACAATAATAATAACAATAACAACAATACTTCTATATCAGCGATCGCATCAGCATTGACAGCACTGAACGATGACAATAATTTCAGAATGTCAACAAAGAAATAAAAGCCCGCCGATAATGCGAACGACACAGCTGACAAAAACAACGAGTTTATTACCATTTACGATAATGACGTCATTAAGATAGAGTCATCACCGTCATCATCATCGTCATCTTTACCATTACATTATTTGTGACCGCGTCAAAACCAATCGTCATTCAGGCAAAAATACAGCGCTTCATAAATAAGCATCATCACCATAACCATTATTATTATCATCATCATCACCATTACCATCTTCATCATTATCATCATCACCATAACCACCATCATCATCGTTATCATGAATAACGTAGCCATACACACACACTACATTGTTCACGATTTAATATTTACTGAAAAGTGCCTGATTCTTCAAGTGTCTTATATATATATATATATATATGTGTGTGTGTGTGTGTGTGTGTGTGTGTGTGTGTGTGTGTGTGTGCGTGCGTGTGCGTGTATTTATTTTTTATTTTTGTTGTTAAATAACAGTGTTAAACATCTAATGGAGAAAAGTTTTTATTAGTTTTTCCAATCATCATCATCATTAACTTTTCATCATTCTATCATCATTTCATCATCGTCGTCGTCGTCATCATCATCGTCATGTTAATTTTAAAACTTTCATCGCCATTTCATCATTTGACACTTTCATTGTGATTATCACCATCATTCATCATCGTCGTCATCTTTATATTATATTATCATCATCGTCGCTAGTTTTGTTTGTTGTTTTGATTATACGCTTAAAATGGCCTTATTATATATATATATATATATATATATATATATATATATTGGACGATATATATATATATATATATATATATATATATATATATATATGAATATTTGAATTTGTATGATATAAATTCATTCTCTTATTCAATCATTCCTTATTTTTTTAAATGATTTGTTAATCTATCAACCGATCATTCATTCAATCATTCGTTCGTTCGTTCGTTCGTTCATTCGTTCGTTCGTTCATTTGTTTATACATTCATCCATTTTCATCAATGGTCATCTATGGTTAACTGTTTTTTGTGTGAATTTATTCATTTATTTATTTTATTTTAATTGGATGAAATTAAAATTTGAAAATTCCCAAACTTGAACAGAAAATGGATATTATTCTACCCCTTTGAATTACACTCACACATACTCACACACACACACACGAACACACACACACAAACAAACAAACACAGACAGGCAGACACAAAAACATACATATACACACACACACATATATATATATATTGTTTTCTAGTTTCTTTGTTTAAATTAAATAATGATATTTTTTTCTGTTTTAAATTTATGACGAAAAGTAGTAGTTAGTGCATTTGACTTTCGGGTTGTATTTTTATTTATTCTCACATTTGAATTTGTGTGTACGCGTGTGCTTGTGTGTGTGTGTGTGTGTTTGTGTGTGTTAGTATTTTTCATTTTTTCTCTCTCTCTCTTTTTCACTTTCTCTTTACGTATCATCTATATTCTTATTTCTCTTTACATCCTTCTTGATATTTCTTTCTACCTATTTCTCTCGATAAATCTGCTTCTCTCGGTGTTCTCTTTTTTTCTCTCTCTCTTTTTCTCTCTCTTTCTCTCTTTTTCTCTCTCTCCCTCTCTCTCTCTCTCTCTTTCTCTCTATGTGTCTGGTCTGTCTTTCTCTCTCTCACCCTCTCCTTCGTTCTCTCTTCTCGCTTCATCATCTCCCCTACTCAAAAAATTATAAATTCAATGTTTCTGGGTAGAACATGTAGAACACGAGTCTGCCTCACATAAATACATACCAGACATACACACACACACATACATAAATGCACATCTATTGATGAATGAATAAATGAACGAACGAATGAAGGAACGAATAAATGAATTAATGAATTAATGAACGACTGAATGAATGCATGAATAAATCAATCAACGAATCAATCAATCAATGAATCAATCAATGAGTCAATCAATGAACCTATCAAATCAGTAATCAAATTAATCAACAGCGTCTGATAACTTTGTGAAAATCAAAATATAGTCTTTTGAGAAGAATTGCTGATGAACACATCGTTCAGTAATATCTTGCACTAGCGTCGTCATCGTCATTTAGTAGGTACCTATAAACCCTAAATATTGTTTGGTATAATTCTTTGGTTATTTCAGCTACAACAAAGTGTTAAAGATCGGATTTTGTGGGGGTCGATGGTCGTCAATGTCCTGAAAGCATAAAGCACAAGAAAAAGAAGAATAATTTTTTGTTGTTGCTTAAATGTAGTAGTAATTGAAGTAACGACAAACTTTTTAGCAATAAATGGAAGGTTAACTTAACTAACTTAATTCAAAATGAATAAATATGGCATTTATGTATAACTGAAAAATAGTTATGATCTTAGTAATTTTAAAAGTAATCGTCAGTTTTTTTATACTTTTATATGGTATTAATATGATAACAGTTTAAAAAAAACATCGTATAATCCGTTCCAGAGAAATTGATGTAATAATTTTACATATGAATTTAAAATTAAAACAACTAAATAACCTAATTTAGCAGAATTATTTTAAAATATTCTGTTAAAATAACAATAAAAAAATTGTAATCCTATTCTTCATTGTACATGGCTATCGATCTAATACTGTTTGGTAAGAAATATCCATCTAATCTCAGCGACTTTATTTACCTTTAGTTAATTTCTATCTTTGCCAGGTATGTCGTGACAAATGTAACGATTTTTCTCGTTAAATTTTAAATTTTAAATCTTTAAAAGTGCGAATTCGTAAAGTGAAAAGTTTAATCCTTTTAAATTTACGCCAGTTGGCGCAATTCTCCTACTTGGCTGTCCTGATTTATCCGGATTTAGGTAAGAAATAAGCCAAATTGGAAATTGCCTATCATTTTCATAGCAATTCACAATTTTTAAATGTTAGTACAAAATTTTTTTTTTTCAAAAAATTTTTCAAGTACACAAATAAGCTTGTTAATTAATTGGTGTTTCAATTGTATTATTATAGTAATTTATAAAAATATAAGATAAAATTGTACACAAATAAGCTTGTTAATTAATAGGTGTTTCAATTGTATTATTATAGTAATTTATAAAAATATAAGATAAAATTGTTATAAAATATAAATTAATTATTGAATTAAAAAACATGCAATCTCAATGACAAATTGCCAATTGAAAAAAGAATGCTTTGCTTTCTTGCAGTAGAGTAGATAGATTCATTAGAAGTAAGCAAAGTTGAAGACAGACGAGATGAGTAAGCTTTTTTCCTGCTTTGCCTGTACTAAGAAGAACAAACAATATGATGACATAGATAACACCAAAAGACCATTGGTGATTAATTCTTACCTTTCATTTAGAGTTTTTGATTCATTTCATTAATAACTAACTTGTTGACTTAGATTCACTTTTAATGCTTGTCATCTGATATTAAAAAGGCTTATTTTAATTTTTTATATACTGATATTTTCAATTATTTATTAACCTCTTAATTCACTTTTATTATTTAACATTTATTAAAACCCATTTTATTTTTAAAGATTAGTGATTGATTCTGGTAAAACATTTTTGCAGGACAAAAAAGAAAAGAAGAAGAAGAAGGCAAAGAAAGTTAAGGACAAAAAGTTAGCAGTTGGTGATGATGAGGTCTTCAAAAGAAGCAAAGATGATGGAGACATTAAAGTGAGTAATTTTGTTTCATTTTTCTTTAATCACTAATATATCTTTTAATTATTTAATTTTGAAAATCATTAAAATTTAAATAAAAAGTAAAATTTCATTAATATATAGTTTAATTCTTTTTTTTGATCACCCCAGAAATACCAAACTCAAGATGACAAACCAACAAAATCTGGGGACCACCATGTCACTACTCCCATCCCTATTCCCAATCCTAATTTTAGAAAGGTTGGTAGCTGCCTAGATGAAAATGGCACAAATGACATGAACAACACTAAAGTTAATTACAACACGGATGAAATGAATGGCAGAGGTGATTACAAAAATGCAAACATCGATAACAAAAATAAAATCAATCAAACCCAGAGAGCTAACAACAACAATGACAGCAGCAGAAATGCAACCAGCTTAACTGACGTTGATGACTTTATGAATAGAAACGACGACTCGCCTGGCCTACTCAATCAAATTGACAGTGCTTTCATGCTTAACAATGATACAAAAGTTGTACCAGTATCACAAATCCAAACAGATGTCACAACGCAACATCAAATACCAACAGCAGCAACAACAACAACACAGCATGTTCCTCAGGAGGTGCCAGAAAAACGAATACCCAGCAAAGATCAAGATGTAGATGACTTTCCGCCATTTGAACAGGAACAAACACCGTCTAACAACATTAATAGTAACAGCACACCGAAAAATGATGGCAGCGAAGACAGCGACGATGACGACAACAAAAGCCTCCTAACGGACTCCGACCTAAACATCTCAGAGGCCACATTCTTGGCGGAGGCGGGGCCAAGAGTTAGCTCCACCTGCCTCAACCGATCACGAGGAACCTTCCATTCACTTAAGCCTGCCCACGTGCTTGAAAATGAACTGCTCGAAAAAGCAGCGGCCAATAGTATTAAAGAAAGGAAGTTGAACAGTACGATGCCTGCTAATTCATACTACTCTAGAAGCTTCTATGAGTGTAGTAGTGATCACAATTCTGCGACTGTTAACGCCACTGGCGATGAGAGTGTCTTCATTGATGGTACCAGCAATGCCAGGCTCTCTTTGAATATTAATTAACTGATTGAATGAATTGAAATTAGAAAGAAAAATGTTTATTCAGTGTAGAATTTATATGATATGCATATTTAATAAAAAGTAAGACGAAACGTTTGAGGTCCTGGTTTACGTACAATGTTAGCGTGACTCACTCACACACAAACAAACAAACACACATATACATATAAATTTATATTCTTCATTTAGTTAATTTGACACAAATGTACGCATTTAATTTTTCGTTCATTCTGTAGACATAGGCTACTAATACACCCATACATCATCATCGTCGTCGTATTCATTCATTCATTTATTCATTCATTCATTTATTCATTCATTCATTCATTTATTCGTTCATTCATTCATTCATTCATTCATTCATTCATTCATTCATTCATTCGTTCATTCATTCGTTCATTCGTTCATTCATTCATTCATTCATTCATTCATTCATTCATTCATTCGTTCATTCATTCGTTCATTCATTCATTCATTCATTCATTCATTCATTCATTCGTTCATTCATTCGTTCATTCGTTCATTCATTCATTCATTCATTCATTCATTCATTCATTCATTCATTCATTACATTACCTGACTGATTATTCATTTATATTTTTATCTTATCTTTGTAATCTAATACACTATACAGGCATGATTTTTGTAAACTAACACAATTACACACACACACACACACATCTGTTCTTTCTCTCTCTCTCTCTCTCTCTCTCTCTCTATATATATATATATATATATATATATATATATATATATATATATATATATATATATATATATATATATATCATATCTGTGTATGTATGTTTTCAGTTATGTTATGATGTATAAAATGAGGCAAAGATTTATAATTAGAGATCTGTTTGGTTGGTAATCGATAGATAGCATATCATCTGTAACCCATTCTTCTGGAGTTAGGTGGACGTCGTTGTTCCATTCGTTCATTCATTCTTTCGTTCATTCATTCTTTCGTTCATTTTTTCATTCATTCACTCATTCTTTTTGTTCATTCATTCATTCATTTATTTGACTCGCTCATTCGCTTATTTGTGATTCGTTCTTTTGTTCTTTTTCGTTTCTGTCATTTCATCATTTGTTTCTTCAATCAATCGTACACTCACTTCTCCCGTCAGTCGTTCATCACTTTAATTCCTACATAATTATTCCATCCATTTGTTTATTACACATTATCCTCTTTCTTTCTCTCTCTCTCTCTCTCTCTCTCTCTCTCTCTCTATATATATATATATATATATATATATATATATATATATATATATCGAGAGAGAGTGAGACAGACTAAAAAATTTTGAATGACATAATAATTATCTCCACACAACAAGTATTAACACATTTGTATATAATATGTATATATATATATATATGTGTTGTGTGTTAGTGTGCGTGTGTGTGTGTGTCTATGACACTTATATACATTATAATGGCCGGCTAGCTTGTTAGTTGCCCTGTTACCAAACTGTTACAGCTTCTATTTTTTTTAATATTTTATGTGTGCGTGCGTGTGTACGTGCGTTTATGCATTGGTTTGGTTTTTAATTTGATTAGCCGGTTCGGTGTTTTGTTATTTCGTTATTTTTTTATTTTCATTCCATTCCTTCTATTATTCATTTTCGTATATTTCGATATGTTAGATTAATCCATTCATCCATTTAATGATTCATTCATTCTTTCTTTTGTCTGTTCGTTCATTCATTCTTCTGTCAGTTCAATCATTCATTCATTCATTCATTCATTCATTCATTCATTCATTCATTCATTCATTCTGTGACATCGTTCATTCTTTTCATTTTTTTGTGTTGTCTTCATGGTAACAGCTAATTTATATATTTATTCATAGAGAAATTTATTTTATTTATCCATTTCATTCTTTTTTAATATTATTCATTCATCTATACATTCATTTGATCATTCATTCTTTTATTTAGCCGTTCGTTCAGTCAGCCAATTAATCAATCAATCAATCTATCAACCAATCGATCATTCGTAGCTTGAAGACGTACATCAGTTTGACGATGTCATCTTATATTTGTTATCGACTCATCTTCCTTCTCTCTACTCCTTCGTTCTTCTTTGATTCACTCACTCATTCGTTCGTTCTTTCATTCATCCATTCATTTATCCATTCTTTTTGTTCATCCAATTTTTTTGTTAGTATTCGATCTTCTTCTTTTAATTGTCTTCATCTCCCATTCCTGTTTCGTTGAACGCATTTTCGTGAAAGAGTTTTTCATATAATTTTATATATCTAATTATATATATATATACACACAATTTTTATTATTATTTGTAATTATTTTTATAATAATTAATTAATTAATTAATCAATCAATTAATTTTTTAAGTAGTGCTTAATTAACGAGTTCATATATTTTATACCCATTGTATTAACTGAAAGCATGCAACGACTAACGTATGTTGATATATATATATATATATATATATATATATATATATATATATATATATAGATATATATAGATATATATATATATCTATAGATAAATAGATAGATAGATAGATAGATAGATAGATAGATAGATAGATAGATAGATAGATAGATAGATAGATAGATAGATAGATAGATAGATATCATTTCTTTCGATATTTTTTCTTTCCAAAATCGTGTTCGTTTGGCTCGGT
>NW_008704903.1:894331-1004859 GCF_000326865.2 Helobdella robusta | reverse complement strand
CATATCGCCAATTGGCGTACTCATCTGGGTTGCCAAATCACTGAAGATCAAATTCTACGTCGTGAAGTGAAAGAATGAAAGAATGAATGAAAAAAATAAACAAACGAACAAAAACGAATGAACAAATGAATGAATGAACGAACGTTTAAATAAAAGGATCGATGGATGGATAGGTGAAAATATTTTGGCAAAGTTTTTGGAATTTTCGAATTTTTACAATGAGACGTTGATCAATGGGCATATACATATGAATATAAATTATACACACACACGCACACACACACACACATATATATATATATATATATCATATATATGTATATATCATATTCAAATTGTTTTAATGTTAAGTCTAATGCTTTTCTTAAGTTTTTATTTTTAGTGGCATTTTTTAGCAGATTAATGAAAATATTTTGTTTATATTTTTTTTTAAATAACGATGTTCTATGGTAAACATATAATAGGTAAATAAAAATAATAATAATAACAATATTATTATTTTTGTTCTTGTTATTATTATTATTAGTAGTAGCGGTAGTAGTAGTCGTTGTAGTAGTAATAATAATAATAATAATAATAATGACGTTGCCACAACAACGACAACAACATCAGCATTAAGAACGAGAAAATGGACTTTGTTAAAGAATACATCTGCTGCATGACCCCTGATAAATCTGGAAAGGAAGGCGATCATTCATCCAAAGTTTCAAAGAAAACCACCGTCACCGCGCCCAAGTCTCCACAAACCGGAAAAGGAAAAGGGGCTCAGCAGAAGGGGGCAAAAAGGAAAAAGGGCAAAAAAGGGCACGGTCGGCATAACAACGTTGACGGCAACGAAGATGATGCTGGGAAGGAGGATGTTGTTGGTGGAGATGATGTTGTTGTCGGCAATGATGGTAATGATGATGCTGCTGCTTTAGCTGAAGCTGCTGTGGCTGATTCTGCAGCTGCTGATGTTTTTGTCGCTGGAGATGTTAGTGTTGGTGACGTAGACGATACAAAACAGCAACAGCAACAACTGCAGCCACATGAACTTCTAGAAATACAGCCGGTGTTGTTGTTTAAAAAATCTCTACCGCAGCGACAACTTGTAAAACATTATACACAAAAACTTCAACAACAACAACAAAATAAACAAAAACATCAACAAAAACAAAATAAACAAAAACAACAACAACAAAATAAACAACAACAACAAAATAAACAAAAAAAACAACAACAAAATAAGCAGCAGCAACCATTGTATAAACAACAGCAAAATAGGAAACATCCGCAAACTCAACATCAAAATTCACTAGAATCAACATATAAACAACAAATACTACAGCAAGATAAACGACAACAAAAGATACTAAATAATCAACAACAAAAGATACTAAATAATCAACAGCATCAAAAGATACTAAATAAACAACAACAACAAAAGATACTACATAAACAACAACATCATCAACGACAACAACAACAACAAAAAATACCAGGCAACGGCCGATGCTTTATACATACAAAACAACGAACAAGTAGAAGGAAAATTCATTCTGGTAGTGAACAGCCATCGTTAAATCAACAACAAAATCAACATTTTTTCAATAATCACCAACATTTTCCACAACAACACATATCACAACAACAACCGCAACAACAGTGTGTAAGACTACCTCAATTAATATATACAGAGAAGCAACGGCAGCTTCAACCACGACAACAATCATTAAATAAAAAACAACAACAATCACGTCTGCAACAACAATTACTACAAGAACTATTACATCAATCCCATCAACAACAACACTCAACTCAACAGAAACCACAAAACGTTTTTAAAGCTCGGCGTTTAAAATGTCAACAACAACAACAACAGTTATGTCAACAAAAACATCATCGACAACAACAACATCAACAGCAACATCAAAAACAACAAAATAATGACGTTAAAAGTATATTTCTTCCATTAATTATAATTGAAACGGATGATGAGGAATTGGACCATAGTTAAACATGAATTAGTATATATATATATATATATATATATATATATATACATGTGTGTTTGTGTGCACGCGCGCGTGTGTGTATTTTAGTGTGTATTTACAATATTTCATCGTATTTTAGACAATTTTATTTTTCATATAGCCATTTTTTTAAAAGAAACTATAGGTTTTATTATCAATGTATGAATGAGGGATTGTCTCTCTCTCTCTCTCTTTCTCTCTCTCTCTCTTTTTCTTTCTCTCTTTATTTCTCTTTCTCTCTATTTTCTTCTCTCTCTACATTAATATATCTTTATATAGTATGTTCTTAGTTAATTTTAATTTAATAAAATTTAATTCCATAACACATTCCTAATGGTTTTTGTACGTGTAACATAAATATATATAGATAATATATAATTTAATATGATTATAACTATAAAATATAGCTAATATAATATTAAATATAATATCATAATATAATAATTAATATAATATTAATAATATAATATAAGTGTAATATGTGTATTATAAAAGAACAAATTAGGCTCTAGGCAATTTATGTAGCACACGCAAATATTCCGATGGTACATTTCGAAAGTGAAAGTTGGGCAATTTTGAGTTTCGCCGTGTTTTTTCCGGCCTAAAAAATAGACCCCACTATTTACAATTAATAATAAAAAATGTATATATTATATTTATATATGTTCATATTTATAGCTGATTATGGTGAAAATTACTAAACTATGACGATACTAATCACAATAAAATGTGTTGAATCAGTAGCTTGGATATAATATATATCCATCATCAGTGGCTATTACATTACTAGATGAACTTAGACATATAAGAGGTACTTTAAAAACTTTTCATTAATATTTTTATTACTTTAAAAAAATTTATTATTATAATAATAATATTATTTATTATTGTTATTAATTATCACTGATAAGGTCGAAATAGAAATAAACAAGAGTAGATACACAAACATATATATATATATATATATATATATATATATATATATATATATATATATATATATATATATATAGGATGCAATCTATTTCTATTGAATTCTCTGCAAGCGAACTTATAGTAAAGACAT
Source organism: Helobdella robusta (assembly GCF_000326865.2). Classification (NCBI taxonomy): domain Eukaryota; kingdom Metazoa; phylum Annelida; class Clitellata; order Rhynchobdellida; family Glossiphoniidae; genus Helobdella; species Helobdella robusta. The sequence goes on along the minus strand of NW_008704903.1, from coordinate 1,001,781 downwards.
TGGCGCTTGGATTAGTTGTGTTATCATTAAATTTTCTTATGTGCCTATCATTGTTATTTGAATTTTTATCTTGTATACTCTGTACACCTAAGTGGATATTTCAGACGCTACTAAGTGGAGTTTGGCCTGTAGTTCGTTTTGTGATACAACTAATACAAACGCTATTATCGTTGTTTCGTAGAGTACCAGTGGTACCATCTTTGGCGTTTAAGATACTCGGTGAATTACCATTCATAAATCAGTTACTGTCGCAAATGATGAAACGTGGGCAGAGAAAGCAAGAAGGAAGTGATGAAGAAGATGATGATGCTGTTGGCAAAAGAGCAAAAGTAAGACAAACAAATAAACATACACACTCACACGCGTACACACACACACATACATACATACATACATACATACATACATACATACATACATACATACATACATACATACATACATGCATACATACAGAAACAGACTCTACTCTACATACAGAAGCTTTGTTGCTGCTTATCTCCGAAACAAAATTCACAACCAAGGCAACAACAACAACCACAAGCACTGGAACAACATCATCAACATCAACGCGGCAACAACAAAATCATTGACAAAGATATGGAGCCTAACATAGCTGAGAAACCCTGCAAAGATAAAAAAGTTGAAAAACGTACCAAAGACACTAAAACTGAAATAAAAAATGCAAACAAAGGATATAACAATACTGCCAATAGCAACCAAAATGAATTGATAAACGCCGAATTAAATGGTGACGTTACTATTATTATACATCATTTGCCTAACTCTAATAGTTCGCCAAAGGAAAGCAGCGAACCCAAAAATAGGGATGTGCCTAAGATGAACAAAATTAATCAGAAAATAATGGCCGGTAATATACCATCTGGTAATCCAGATGAAAAATGTTCAAAACGAATGAAGATTGATAAAGAAATAGCGAGAAAAAACTTTTTTTCAAATCTAGGTGACAACAACAACAACGCCAACAACAAAGAAAACCACAACAACATAAACTACAACAACGAAAACTACAGCAACATAAAAAACAACAACAGCAACGTGGTAGGTAAACGAAGCAACAACGACATTAACAACAACAACGATGACATAAACAAAGACGACAACAATAGTAACAACGACATTCAACAACAACAACAGCTACATCAACAACAAAACTATCAGCAACAGCAGCAGCAACATCAGCAACAGCAGCAACAGCAACATCAGCAGCAACAACATCAGCAACATCAACAACAACATCTGAAACAACAACAAATTGAATCACCAGTCGATTGTGAATGCACATCAGCGTCATCATTCTCAAACTTATCACTGCCAGCCTCATCTCAACCATCATCAATTTATATAACAGCTGATAGTAGCGAAGGTAGCGATACATCTTCATCAGTCGATCATCCGCCAATCCCTGGCCCCCCATGTCACTTGACTCCTCTTCCGAATGGCCTGAAAAATTTAGGAAACACCTGCTTTTTTAATGCTGTCTTACAGGTTTTCGTTTTATTTCTTTTTTTCTTTTTTTTTAATTTTTCTTGTGAAAACAGGTTATTATTATTATTATTGATACTAGTAGCGTCATTGTTATTATTATTAGTAGTATTGTTGCTGTGGTTGTTGTGGTTGTTGTTGTCGTTGTTGTTGTTGTCGTCGTTGTTGTTGTCGTTGTCGTTGTTTTTGTCGTTGTCGTTGTTGTTGTTGGCGTCTTAAATTTGTTTACATTATGGCAGAGCCTACATCAGACAGGAGTTTTGAAGAAATTGTTAGAAAAACGTGACGTTAGTTATTTACTTGATCATATTTATCCTATATGAAATTTATTTCGATTCGTTCGTTCATTCGTTTATTCATTTATTCATTCGTTTGTTCATTTATTTATTCATTTGTTCGTTCGTTCGTTCGTTCATTCATTCATTCGTTCATTCCACAGATACGTAGTGTTTCTCCTCTGACAGCAAGCATGAAGAGATTGTACAAATGCCAAGGAATATATTACTGTCCCATAGATATTTTGAATGCCGTAAGAAAAATGTATGTATAAACAAGCAGACAGATGGACAAACAACCAAACAGACAAACAAATAAACAAACAAACAGACAGACTGACTGACAGACCGACAAACAAACAAACACAGGTAAATATATGCATACGTTCAGAGGTACTTATGTTCGTACATACATACGCACACATACACTCATATATGTATACACATACATACATATACCCACACGCACATACACATACATGCATACATACATACATACATACATACATACATACATACATACATACATACATACATACATACATACATAAATACATACATACATACATACATACATACATACATGCATACATACATACACACACACAAACACGCTTACAAAATATTTATACAGTTCTGGAAAATTTTACGGCTATAGACAAGAGGACAGTTATGAATTATTAAGAGAACTCTGTAAAGGATTATCTGATGAAATGGTATTTTTTCTTAATATTAATTAATTAATTCATTAATTAATTAATTAATTCATTCATTCATCAATTAACTAATTCATTCATTCATTCATTTATCTATGAAACTTTTCAGACAACAGATAAATGTTCGACAGATGACGTATTCAAAGGATATACTCTTAGTACCTTTGTTTGTTTGAAGTGTTTTGAGGTATTTATTTTTGCATTCAATGAACAAATGAATGCATTCCTTCATTTATTAATTAATTCATTCATTTATTTATTCATTCATTCAGTCGTTATTTTGTCCAACATTCCAATAAATAATTAATTTTTCAAAATTTCAAAGTTTTTCAATCGGCCAATCACGTGATTTATTTATTTATTTAAGGGCTGCCATTTAGTTGAAAAGTTTATGGACCTCTGCCTGCCAATCACTTTTAAGAAAGGGGAGGAGCTTAATGTTAGTTCCTCTAATCTCATTGGTCAATCTAATTAACGACATTTGTTATTATTTGTCAATCAAATTAATCACTTTTTTTTCTTGTCAGTCAATTTAACCACGTTTATTTCTATTAGTTAATTTTATTTTGTGTAAGTTTCATTGGCAAATTATTAAAATGCTATTAACTAATTAAACTATAAAATCTTTTAAATTCCGCCAAAATAAATTAATTTTTTTATTAATACACATTTTTAATTTAAACAGTGCAGTTGTGACGAGTTAATGAAAGTGTTTTATAACAGCAACAACAACGATGACGTCATCAACAACAACAATAACAACAGCAACAAAGTGATGGACGATTATACAAAATCTTTGATACGAGTTGTCAAGATGAACAGCAGCAATAACGGGTCCGCATAATATTAATGATATTTTTGTATTCATTCATATTCCATTCAGTCATTCGTTTTTATTCGTTCGTTCATTTCATCTTTCACTCTTTCATTCGTTTACCTGTTCATCCATCCATCCAGTTAATAACTCATTTGTTCGTTCATTCATTCAATCAATCATGCATTCAGTCATATGTTCATTCTTTCATTAAATCGTTTTTTTATTTATTCACTCTTAATCCCTATTCTTTTCACTAATCCCTAATTCGACCACGGCGACAGTAGGTCGGAGAAATCCACTCGGTCACTCGATGTGACAGACTGCTTGAAGTTCTATACGAAAATATACTACATGGAGGAAAATTTGTGCAGGAATTGTGAGCGTTCGAATCCATATTTTGATGGTTAACAAATTTAAATTTTGTTTTGTTTGGTTGATTGGTTGGTTAGTAGATTGGTTGGTTGATTGGTTAATAGATTGACTGACTGATAAATGGATAGATAGATAGATGGATTGATTGAATGATTGATTGATTGAATAATTGATTGACACACGCAGTGAACAGCCTTCCGCCAGCGATTTACCGTCAAATGATATGCCACCTACCACCCGTACTTGTGATGCATCTCAAGAGATTTAAACAGGTTCAATTAAATTTTTTCTTATTATTCATAGCTCTTCCCACATATCATCCTCATTAATATGCATAGCTCCTCCAATTTATATCCCTCATTAATGTGCGTAACTCCTTCCACTTACTTTCCTCATTGATATTCATAACTCCGTATACATATCTTTCACATTAATATGCATGGCTCCTCCAAATTATATTCCTCATTGATATTCATAACTCTTTCCACTTATCTTCCTCATTGATATTCATAACTCCTCCCACTTATCTTCCTCATTGATATTCATAACACGCCCCTTTAGAACTTCTCCGGACGATTCGAGAAGAGTTGTGTAAACGTCAAGTATCCGCCTGTGTTGGACATGGCGGCTTATTGCTGCGATTACCTGCAAGAGTTCACCCAACAGCAAGGTAATATTTTTAAATATTTTAATATGTTTATTTAGGGTTTTATGAATATTAATGAGGAAGGCAAGTGGGAGGAGTTAGGATGATAATGATGACGGCAATGATGATGAAGATGGTGATGAGAGAAAATTTGATGTAGATGTATATATACTTGACTTATTGCCACAACAGCAGATAACGACAATGCCAGCAGCAGCGACAAATCAACAACATCGACACTGACGTCATCAGCAACGTCATCACGATCTGACAATTTCGGTCCTAAACCATTTTTGTACAATCTATACGGCGTTGTTGAGCACGCTGGCTCTCTCTGCAGCGGTCACTTCGTGGCTTACGTGAAAGTTAGGCGGGACAGAAGCGACGAATTACTGGCCTACCTCGGTCAAAATCCTTTTCGTCCAAAATTCATTGATCAGGATTGGTTTATTGAGCTTAGTAAGAAAAGATTTAATAGTAATAGTGATGGTAATGATCACAATATTGACAATAACAATAATAACAATAACAAAAACGGTAGTAGTGGTAGTAGTAGTGGTGGTAGTGATGAAAGTAGCGAATGTAGTAAAAGTGGCAGCAGTGTTGATAATGATAGTAAAATTCATGACGATGTTGAGAAAGATATTGTCGGAAATAATGATGATACTCGTACTGATAATGATGAAAGGATAGTTGCTGGTAATGATTGTGATACTGCTACTACTACTGCTGCCACTGAGGATACTGCTACTACTACTGCTGCCACTGATGCTGCTTCTACTGCTGCTGCTAGCGTAGATGGATTGGAGGATGGTAACATTTTAAATCACGTTAAAAATGGGAGCAATAAAAAGAAAAATATTCGGAAGAGTGATAATAAGAGTAGAAAAAAATCTGCCATTAATAATAATAATAATAATAAACGTAACAATAAGAATAATAATAACAAGAAAAATAACAACAAGAAAAACAATAATAACAAGAATAATAACAATAATAATGATGATGGTAATTACCGATGGTTTTATATAAGCGATACTTGGGTGAAGCCAACTTCAGAAGAAGATGCATTAAGTAGTCAGGCTTACTTGCTTTTCTATGAGAAAATTTGCTAAGTTGTGGATTAATTAATAACATTTTGAATGTTTCCTTCAATCAACCAATTAATTAATTAACCAATTAACTAGTTAATTAATTAACCAATTAACTAGTTAATTAATTAATAGATTGATTACAATTGTTTTAATTTCGTTAGATTTGGTTTCACGAACTCAATATTTTATTATGTAGCGTAGTGATTTGTTTTACTGGTTTAACGGATAAGTTCAGAAATGTGATCCACACAGGCGCAAACCCACACACACACATACACACCGACAAACACACTGACACACACAAGCACAGCCTACATATTATATTTTGGTCATTTTATAGTTATTTACATAGTATATTCACGGAAATCTTTAATCCTTTTAATAAAATATTGGAAAAAGTTTTTTTAGCAGTATGTATATGTGTGTGTTTTTGTACATGCTCGTGTGTTTGTGTGTGTGTATAATTCACGTATGCTAAATTAATTATTACTCTATTTAATAAACTCAATTCTACACTTTTATTGATAAATTGTTAATTTCTAAAGATGAAAAATGTCAATTTTTTTTTCTCTTTTAACGAAGAAGCTTAAAGTTTACGATCTCCTAAGTAGAGGAGCAACAAACTGCATATTGCAGTTTCTTATCTAGGAGCTAGATCAGAAAAGTTGTAAAGTGATGATTGAGAATTTTTAATTTGGGGTACTGCTGTACTAAATTACTTATGTAACCTTTTACAATTTACAATGTAATTACAATGTATTTACAATTGCAGGGACTTGAGCTTTGTTCTGTACATTTATATGCCTGTAGTATGGATGAAGCGATTGATTGACGATTGTAAAAAAAGTACGGGACCATTGTAAATTAATTAAATGAAATATAATGTATATATAATACGTGAATTTAATATCACTTAATGTTCGTATGGTTGGATAATCTAAGGTTTTTAGCATTCTACTCATGAATATATGTATATTCTATATATAAGACGACATACATAGAATATATACTTTATGTTGTGTTCTATATATATGTATATGACTACTAAAAATTTATCTCCAGAGTATAAATATTAATTAATCTGTATTACGATATCTTTGCATGTAAAATGTAAACATTAAAAGTGGACTTAAGTTTAAAATTTGCTTCGCTGTTACATATTTTTCACAAAAATTATAAATATCTGTCCCAAACTTCGATTTAGTGACAAATTTGGTGCTTGATTTTACACACGAAACTATGGATTATAAGGACGTGTTGAAGGTTGCAGCGGCCAAACAACAACAATTACTTCTGGAGGTATGTTTTGTAATTTTGTATTAATTAGTGAATTTTTTAGAATTTTTTTTGTTGTGCTGTGCGTTTGCCGTGTCCGAATTTCTTAAACTATATTGAAAAATTTTTTAAAATTAAATAAAATCAAACTTTTAAAATAATGTATTTTAATAATTAAAATTATATGAAAATTTCATAATATTAAAATCTTAATTTTCTCTAAATTATTAACAACACTTCACAGAAACCAAATCCACTGATACTGAACACTAAATTGGGTCCGCCTAAGAAAGAAGAGAGACAGAAAGGAATAAAATCGGAATCTGTCAAAGCTTTCTTGGAAAAACTTGAGAAAGGTGCTTTTTAGAATTTATTTCATTTCATGCATCAAGCCAAACATATGGATATATTTATTTATTATTTATTTATTTATATTTTATTGTATTACAGTTTAATTGATATATATATAAATCATTTTATACTATGATTCTAATTGTTAACTTAGACATTCATGTAAACATACATACGCAAATGCATGCATATTAATTTATGAATAATTAATAACTTACGTGTGTCATATATTTTTTTATATTTTTAGCTGAATTCAAATAGAATTTAAATAAAAAATATATAAAAATGGTTTTCAAACTAATTTAAAAAAATTTTCAACTACCAGATGAGAAAAAGCCTGCAGCTACGCCTACAAACAAACCAACAACAGCCCCAACGACCTTGAAACCTGCAGTAGCCCCGAAGACACTCTCCAGCAACGATGAAGAGATTGACATGAGAAATCTCTTCAAAACTAAAAGACAAGCACACGTTCCTGATGAGTTTGTCCCCAATATGTTAGAACTCCTAAAAGAGAAAAAAAGATTGAAAGAAGCAAAACTTGAAGAAGAGAAATTAGTTAGTTGACCTAGTTCAATGCCTCTTATGTTCATTTTTCAATTAATAGACAAACATTTCCAAGCTAAAAAATTATAATTTATACTTATATAAGATCCAAAATTTATTATACAATCATGTCATTGTACAGTTAGCAAGGGAGAGAGAAATGAAAGAGAGAGCAGAGCGAGAGAGAGAACGAGAAGAAGAGAGAGAGAGGCAGAGGAAGCAGGAACTTGTCAAAAAGGCCATGCAACTTTTTAACAATTCGAAAACAACAACTTCCAACTCTAACAACAAAAACAAAACGACCTTGACCTCATTAACATCTGCACCAAGTGTATCCGTCAACCACAAAAGAAAGCACTCCAACAATACCGACACAGAGGAGAAAAATGATTCTAAAAAATTCAGGCCATCCTCATTGTCGTCCAGTTCAGCAATGTCCTCCTATAAAATTCCCAAAAAATCATCCCTGACAGCTTCATCCTCATCTAAACCCGTGCCCCCGCCATTGAGTTTCAATGAAATTCTAAAAATTGCAGAACAAAAATCAAAAGAAAAGCCACCAGCCGACCTAGTGGAGAAAATATTAACGACAGATCTGAAGGACAGTAAAGATAAAAAATCCAACTCTGAAATTAGAAAAGAAGTCGGTGTGGGCGATAATAGGGGAGTTGATCGTCCACTGACGCAAGAGGAAAAAGACAGACTGTACGGCACTGCTTCTAACAACTTTACCAAGGGTAGCAGTAGCAGTATAAAAAACTCTGGATATAGTAGTAGTAATGGTAGTATAAAAAACAGCGTCAGTAGTGGTAGCGGTAGTAGTGGTAATGGTAGTAGCAGCACTAGCAGTGGTAAAATTACTAAAAGTTATAATGGAGACGCTGGTAGAATAAAGAGTGGTGGTGTAGTAGGAAGTAAAGAAAGTGGCCACAGTATTACCAAAAGTAGTAGTAGTAGTAACGCTAATATTTCTAAAAGTGGTAGTAGTAGCAACATTGGTGGCTGCAAAAAACCTTTAGATAAAGTCATCGCCACATCGTCGTCGTCATCATCTGCATTTAAGTTACCGTCATCATCGTCGTCGTCGTCATCTTCACAAACATCTGCTGCCTATAAGAAGAACATTATCACCAATGGCAATAGAAATAACAGTAACAATAATAGTAATCAGACTTTCAAAGATAAGCCAGCATCATCATCTTCATCGTCCTCATCTCTGAAACCACAGACCAACAACTCCAGTAGCAAAAACGCACACAGCAACAACATAGACAACAAAAATAATAACAACAACAATAATAATATTAACGATGATTATGATGATGGTGGTGGTGGTAATGAGGCTGAAAGATTGCTGAATCAGATGATGAGGAAATTTGAGCAGCTGAAACGGCAAGGGGTAGTGAAGGGAGACCTGTTAGAAAATTTGAAAAAAATTTCAGAAAAACAAAACAACAACAACAACAATAACATTAATAAAAACAACAAGATCAGCAACAATAACAGCAGCAATAACAACAACAACAGCAGCAACAACAACAAAAGATCTACTCCTACTACTTCTACTTCTTCTTGTGTGTCAAGCAGCAGTAGCAACAACAATTCGACCAAACACATCAGACCGATCAACAACAGCAACAAAACCACGACAACAGACAACAGCAATAAAACCACCACTGCTACTACTACCATTAATAATAATAAAAATAATAATAATAACAACAACAATAATAATAATAAAGTTTTGAGTGCCTGGGATAGAATATGTGGGGATATGATAAAGAAGAAGAAACTAAGTTAGTATTGTTTTCTTACTATATTTCTTATTATTTATATTATAATTATTGTTATTGTTATTATTGTTATTATTATCATCATCATCATTATTATTATTATCTTTATTATCATCATCGCCAAAAAATTATAATTTGGTTCTTCCATCATTTCATCAGCTCCCAAGCAAGAGAAGTTTCTAAGTGGCGATCATTACGATGACGATGATGAAGATGACGACGATGAGGATGAAGATGATGACGACATGGCCGATTTCATCGTCGATGATGATGATGATGATGGTGTCGACGGTGCTGGCGTCGACTACTCGAAGCACATTGGACAGATTTTCAAGTACAACAAAGCCAAGTAAGTTATGATTGGTGGGTGGAGTTAGTGAATTGATTGATTGATGGGTGGATGAGATATTAATTGAATTGATGGGTGAATGAATGAATGAATGAAGGAATGAATGAATGCTCAAGTGAGTAATTGAATGATAAATTTATTTAGATTAATGAGCAGATGTATATGTTGTATGCATGTTAATTGCGTTAGAAAGTTTACACATGGATGGATGGAAAAATGAGTGAAATAAACGAATGAACGAGTGATTGAGTGGATGTATTATTGTTGTTAATGAATGACGAAAGCCTAATTATGCACAGTTGTTGCCACAACGAACAGGTATGCAAATGAGAGGTACGACGATGATGAGCTCCGAAACATGGAGAGCAACTTCAATCGCATTCAGAAGGAAGAATTTTTCAGGTTAGCTAATTAACATAATTCATTCATATATAATTTATTTTTAAGCTAATTAGCATTCATTCTATATATTATTTAGCTAAGTATAAACTAATTTGCATAGTTCATTCATGACTAATTCTAGCATTAGTAAAAAATTTGATTGTGTCTTGTATAGGCCTGTGAATTTGACGCTCATTACATTCATGGGCCGTTTTTCATTGCTATGCCTCATCAACGTTTATTAATTTATGTTGATTTATGCAACTATGTTTATCAACGTTAATTCATGTTAATTTATGCTGACTTGTTCGCCCTATCTACAGTTCTAAAATAGGCCTGATGGAAGATCTTGAAGATATAAGAAGAGAGGAGGAGGAGATGAGTAGGAAGAAGATGATGAAGAAGAAATCGCAGATGAAGAGATGACGATGACGTAATTGATGGTCGGCCAATGATGATCATGGTGATGATGACGTCATTGGGATGATGTCGGTGATGACGATCATAACAGAAATTGTATAAATTTGAAGCCGATAATTTCTCCGTGATTAACTATATTTTTTTGCTTCTATCTTTATTTATTTATTTATTATTACATGGCGATCACGATTATAGCGACAACAAATTATTGGTCATGTGAATATTATTATTATTATCATCATCATCATCATCATTATTATTATTATTCTTATTACTTAAAACCATTCAATGACTTTTAGGCTCTGGTTTAGTTACATTGTTTTGGATTTTTAACATTAACTGCGTTTTCCCCCATTTTGTCTATCCTTCATTCGTTTATTCTTCCTTTCAATCATTTGTTCATTCATCCATTCATTCATTAATTCATTCATCATTTTAGTGAATGTGAATTATTTAACCTGCACTTCCCGGCATGCATGTGAATTATGTGTGAAATTGCCTTCAATGAATTAATGATGGATGAATGAATGAATGAGTGAGCGAGTGAATAAATAACTGTTTTTGATTTACTATATTTTCTTTATCACATGCAGAAACGAATGAATAAATAATCTCTTACAAAAGCGGTTTTGTCTTTTAGTACGCTACTACTTAAAGAAATTTAATTAGTAATTAGTGGATAATTATTGTTATTAGTTGGTATGGGCGCAAATACAACTTTAAGCTTCAAGCTGGAGACGTATGGAATATTCCGTCAATCTATGACATTCGGTTTTAGAAAATTATAATATTTGGTTTAAATGCATGTGTGTGTGTATGCGTGTGTGTGTGTATGCGTGTGTGTCTGTGTGTTTTGATCAGTGAGAAGAATCTGACATTGGCACGTACGATATTGTCTTGCTGGGTGGGTTGGGTGTTAGAGCCTGCATGCATTGGCATGTATTTTATCCATTGTACATAGACAATATATCGATGTGATCAATAGTTGTTTCTATGAATGAATGAATAAATGTACGGTGTTTCATTCATATCTCTTTCTCTCTCTTATGTGGGTATTCGAATGCGTGTTAAAAATTGTATAAGCATATATATTCAGAGGCTAGATAGATCAGGATGTGAATGTAAATTCAGAAGAAAACTGTAAACACACTGTGTGCGTGTGTGTGTACGTAAAAATGTATGTACGTATCATTCCACAAAATTTACGATCAGATTTTCTCAAAAACACTTCAGAAATAAACATGTAAATGTAGAAACGTATAGATAGAAAAACATACATGTAAAAAAACAAACATACAATCAAACTAACAGACAAACATACAAACAATCAAACGAACGAACGAACAAACAAACAACGGCCTACAAAGGAGCCATCATTCCCAACGAGAAAAAAAAGTTCAATTATTCCTATTACCATAGAAAAAAATTTTCATCATCCTCATCATCATCATTATCATCATCACAATCGTCAAGATCATCATCATCGCCTTCGTCGTCATCATCCTCATCATCATCTTGTTCTTACTCATTATCGTTGTCGAAATTGTTGTTGTCGTCACCGACATCATCGCAATTGTTACCATCACCATTATTGAAATCGTCATCATCATCATCATAATCGTCATCATCATCGTCATCACTTTACTAGTCAACAGCATCATTACCGTTATTCTTCCATTAATATAATTAACTATTCAGCTTTTTTAAACCCAAAAATATGTAGATATACACACATACATTTAAATATAACCTAATATATATATAAATATATATATATATATAAGTGGGTACCATACACAATATATGTATATATATACATACATATATATATATTTCAAAAGCAGGTATAAGACGCATTGCTATTGTTTGGTGTGTGTGTTTAAGATTTAATAAAAATATTCTATTGTAATAGGATATTATTATTAAATTTAATATTAATAGAGTTATATTATTATGATAACATATATATATATATATAAATTATACGCATATATATTTTTATATATATCCACCTAATCATTTAATGTTTTGTATCAATTGTATCATTTATAACTGGAGATCATACATAAGCTCATTCAATTACGACATTAACTAAATCTATAGCTTATTTTTAATTATAATTAATCACTAACTATTGATATTATTGTCGTTATTATTATTATTTTGACTGTTGTAATATATATACACATGTGAAGATACCCTACTAAATACATGTTAGTAGTAGTAATAGTAGTAGCAGACGTAGCAGTAGTGGTAGCAGCAGCCGCAGTAGTAGTAGTAACAGTAGCAGCAGCATTAGTAATAGTAAAATCTAAAAAATTGCTTATTTAACTAAGTATTATATCTTAATTACTAATATTAGTGTTATTATGAATAATATGACTTTGGGTCAGTACAAAAAGAAATATAAGTTAATAATAATAATAATATTAATAAAAATTATTATTATTATTGTGATATCTAATTTAACATGCCTGACCGACCATCACGGACATCACGTAAAATGTGTGAGATGAGCCTATCTAGGTATTTTCACATGCGGTTACTGTGTATTTCAGTCTGTTGTTGTTGATACCTCGGAGAAATTATAAAAAAAAGTGAGATAGAGAGAGAAAAAGATAGATAGATAGACATACAGGCGGACAGAGAGAGAGAGAGAGAGAGAGAGAGAGAGAGATAGATAGAGAGAGAGAGATAGATAGAGAGAGAGAGAGAAAGAGAGAGAGAGAGAGAGAGAGAGAGAATGAGTACCTTATGGTATTTTTATAATTAATTATATTATAATTATATATTTATTCAGATGTCACACAGACGCAAGGCGGTGATCTCAACGAAACGGGATAGGGCTGACGAAGATGACGTCATTGATGGGTCGGTACTGTCCCTGGCACAGGATAAATCGCAGATTATCAGAGTTTTCATCAGCTCTACGTTCTCGGGTTTTTTTTTAGATGACGTCATTTTTTCCAACTTTCATCATCGCTATCATTTTTATCATCAGGCCATCATTCAATTTAAAATCTTCTTCCTCTTCCTCATATTGGAAAATGCATCAACAACAATGTTGTAGTGTTAATCTCTTTATTATTATTATTGCTATACTCGTACGTCATCTTCATCGTTGTTGCTACTTTTATAGCTAGTATATTACGTAAGCATCAACATCCTAAATACATTTTTGTCTTATCATCTTCATCATCTTCTTCTTCTTCATCATCTTTTTCATCATCATCACGTCATCAGATACGTGCTCAGAAAGAAACATTCTAATGGAAAAAGCCTACCCAAGACTGAAAGATTACTGCAGACAATATGACCTGGAATTTCAAGTAATTACTACTACAGTTGTTGCTGCTATTACTACTGCTGCTGCTGCTGCTACTACTGCTGCCACTATTACTACTACTACTGTTTGGTTGTGGTGGCGCTACTTACAATCTACTACTACTGCTAATTTTACTACTACTACACTACTACTACTACTACTACTACTATTACTGCTACTACTACTCTTACAACTACACTACTTCTCTTACCACTACTGCTGCTGCTACTATTTTTACTGCTACTACTAAAGAGAAAATGATAGTATTACTGCTATTACTACTACTACTACTACGACTTACTGTATGTTTTTTTACGTTTTTTTTCTCTGTTGCAGTGGCTTAACGTACACTTTAATATCTTTTAGGATATCTATCACTTAGATTTATTTTATCTTTCACTAATTTTAGGCATACGACCTGCGTTGGGGAATCAGGGATGTGTCACACGACGATCATTCCATCGTCGACTTCTGTCTAAGGGAGATTGAGCAGTGCAAACAGTTATCAGCTGGTCCTAGTATTGTGGTATTTTGTTATTTTTATTATCTGTTAATTATTATTAATCATAATTATAATTATTTAAGTTATTATTTTGTAGTAAAACAGCAGCAACATTAGTAGTAGAAGTAGAAGTAGTAGCAGTAATGGTAGTAGCAGTAGAAGTATCAGTAGTTATATTTACGACTTGAAAAACTTTAACATCAATAGCTGCTGTAGCAGTTGCAGTAGTAGCAGCAGCAGCAGCAGCAGTAGCAGTCATAGTAACAATAAATAATAATAATAACGAACAGGCATTAATAGGACAAAAGTATGGTTACAGGCCCTACCCTTCAAGGATATGCGCCGATGAGTTTGAAATGCTGCTGCGAGAATTGAAATTAAGCGCTCCCAGCGTCAGCAACAATAATAATGATAATAATAATAATAATAATAATAATAATAATAATGACGTCATCGACAACAATGTAAATAACAACAAGATAAACGACTGTAGCAACAACTTCAACAATCATAAAGACAACGATCATTTGGTCATCTATCTACACACGGATATTAACGATAACAAAATAATCTGCTACCGAAATGACGACAACAACAGCAGCAACAACAGCAGCAACAACATCACTAACGACATCAACAACCACAACGACATCCGCAATAACAACAATAAAGACGATAAAACTTATAGGCGGTGTAACCGAAAAAAGGTAATAGTTGAACAAATTTCTAACAATTCAGAACCAATAGTATTTATCTTGCCAAACGATAACAAAAACGACGACGGCGATGACGTCATCAACCATACAACAACAATTAACAACAATAATAATCAAATAACAACAAACTACAGCAAAAAAGTCATCGGCAAAACAACAACATCAACAACAACAAACAACAACATCAACAACCTACCAAACAACAACATTGGCATAAATCCATCTGACATCGCCACTCTAGAATACTGGTACAGAAAAGACACGAACGTCCAACCAAATGTCTATCGTATGAGGCCAATAAGCAATGTTTTGCCTGATATCATTAGTCAAGTTAGTCACGTACACACGCAAAAAAACACACACACATACACACACCACACACACACCACACACACACAATTATCAGAACCAAGATTTGAAGCAGAAAGCCACTACAACCTGGTACCAAATTTCGAAACGTATCATCGATCTACTAAGATTCGCCTCAGAGGAATGTTACAAAAAAGGAATTCTTAGTAAGATGAAGCGGGATCAATACTTCATATCCGGTTCGTTCGAGTTTTTTTTTATATTTTTGGATTTGCTACTTGCAAGGATTTAGTTGAGGATCTCTAATTCATCGTTTCATCGTTTGAGATTCAGAATTTTAAATTTGGTATTTTCATCATCAACATGAATATGTACGCCGTGCGTGTAGGCACGGTCATCATCATCATCATCATTATCATCATCATCAACGATCACATCATTTTCAAACTTAGACATCAGTTGCCAGCAAGATTCTTACGACATTTTAGTCACATTCTTTTATGATTTTTTCGTCGTCATCACCATGACCACCACTATTATCATCATCATCATCTCATCATCATCATTCTCAACACCACCATCACTTACGTATCAGTAACGGAAATGGAATTGGACCATGGGATATTTCGGAATTCACGTGCTAACGACACTGCTCTCTGCTTCTTTCGGCAGATTAGGGACCTGGGCACTAAACATCTCCACAACCAACTGACCGCCAAGTATATTGACGTTAAGGAAGTCAGCGACGGAAGTGAGAGAAAATTAGCAGTTGATGATGAGGCGCAGAATTTGTTGAAAGTTTTAAAAGAAGAAAAACTAAACGCGGCGATCAGTGACGATGATAACAAAGAACTATTTGAAGTTGGTGTGCATGCATATGATGTGATGGCATTGAATTAATTTGCTTCTGTTAATTAACTAATTAATTAAAACGCAATGAATTTTAAATCTTCGAAAATA
Organism: Helobdella robusta; assembly: GCF_000326865.2. Classification (NCBI taxonomy): domain Eukaryota; kingdom Metazoa; phylum Annelida; class Clitellata; order Rhynchobdellida; family Glossiphoniidae; genus Helobdella; species Helobdella robusta. The sequence continues at coordinate 985,428 of NW_008704903.1, read as the reverse complement.
ATTTACAAATAAATATTTAATTATATAGACAGATAATTAAGTAATAACTTTTCCTGCTTTTGTGTTAAAGTGACCTGGAGACCTCGCGTCTAACAAGAGAGTGTGTATATCTCAAGAAAGTTGATTTTAAGCATTTATGCGCTATATAAATGAGACATTTTTATTATTTCTTTATTAGTTGGAAATAAAAATTTTCATGTAAGATCGAATGGTCGGATACAGCTGCTGATCCGAATTCATCTTCAACTTATCTAGCTCAATTCTGCGATAGTTTCATAATGAAGATGAAGATGCTCATTGAAAAATCACTCAATTATTTCCAGGTTGTTTTATCGTTTTTTTTTTATTTTTATGGTTAGGAATCAAGGTGGTCCAATGTTTGGTGTTGCAGTATTCACGCTCGTCTGCTACTTATAACTAATGACAGTTAATTAAGAGAGAAAGTTGCGTTAATAATAACATTCAGTTATTTATTTCATTTTTGCTCATTTAATCACTCACTCACTCATTCACTCACTCACTCACTCACCAACCAAATCATCCCTAACTCAACTTAGGTATTCACATTCGACGAAACCTTCCAAGATATTGTGCACCACGTCTACTCGGCCCAACAAAAGGGCCGAGAATGTCGGGGCCGAAAAGTTTATCAGGAAACGATTCACAACATTATCCTGAAACCATACAGCGGAAAAACCGAAAACGAAAGTGAAAGTTGTAGACCGGTCGTTTTCTACGGGGAGTCTGGCTGTGGGAAGTCAGTTTTAATGGCGAAAGTAAATTTGATGTTATTTTTTTGGGAGAGAATTAAATATATTTAAATTATAAAAATTGCAAATTATTAACATTTAATTTTTATGAAATATGAATAAAAAAGATAATTTAAAAAATACGACAGCTATTTCTTATGATGCATTCGTGGTACGCTGAAGTTACATCAAACCAAATTAGGCCTGTTGTTGTGGTTAGATTCCTAGGTAAGAGATGCATATACACACACGAACATACACACACTAACATACACACACATACATACATCAACCAGCCAACCAACCAACTAACCAATCAATCAATTAATCAACCCAACCAACACAGGAACAACCGCTCTAAGTTGTGACATCCGCCTCATATTAAGTAGCCTCTGCTGGCAGATATCGAAAGCTTACAAGATGGATGTCAGTGACATACCCGGTGAGTATGTCAAGTTGGTCGTCCATTTTGGGAACCTGCTGAAGGTAGGTTGGTGTCGGGTGCACCCGATTTGTTTCCAAATTTACTACATAGATATACTCTGCTACCTAGCTCATTAAACTCTTTTAAACGTTCATGCGAATTTTAGTTTGAAGTATGAGATGTGTGTTTTCACTTTTTAAAAAAATGTCCCTATCTTTCCAGTATGTTCTTACATAAGATCTTATTACACGTGAGAGATTTTTAATTTTTTCCACCTCACTCCAGAAGCTGCAGAAAGTTTCTACAAACGCGCTTATATATTTGGCATTCAACCTATGTCCTTATGTGGCGAATTTTCTTATCAGCAACGCAAAAATTGTAATCTATTTGCCACCAATAATTTTCATCCTTACTGCAAAATCATTTTCATACTTGGTCAAACCTTTACCAGATGGCAACCTTAGACCGCCCACTCATCCTCCTATTGGACAGTTTGGATCAGGTGAACACCAATCACAGGGCTCACAACTTGGCCTGGTTGCCGCACAGCTTGCCCCAGCACGTGCACGTCATCATTACAACCCTTCCAAACGCTTACGATATTCTGCCCACGCTTAAAAAGTTGATCGAGAGGAGGGAGAACTTTTTTGAGGTCGTTTCACTGGGTTCAAATCTGTGCGTAGATATTGTGAAAAGGCATCTGGAAGACCGCAAGAGGAGTTTAACTGACGAGCAGTTGAAAATTGTGCACAAAACATTCGGGGTACGTATCAATTTTTTGTTCGAGTTTACGAGATAATTTATTTGTCGGTTTGTTAATTTCGTTTATCCGTCTCAGTCATTCATTTATAAATATAATTACTCGATGACCAACGACGAACCACCACAAGACATGTACGATCCCGTTGTACACGGCCCTGGTCAGCAAGGAGGTGGATAGGTGGGCATCCTACGACCAGCCCGACCCCATCGCCAGCACGTGTGAGGGAATCATCTGCAACCTCTTCCAAAGGGTCGAAGCCTACTACGGAGCCATCCTTGTCAAGGTTCATTCACAATTTATTTCTTAATTTTGTGCTCAATTTTTTTAGCTCAATTTATTTTATGAAGTTTAACACTAGCATAATTATTTTTTGTTCATATTTTCTTCCAACCGCGCTAAGTGAAAATTTATTTTTCTGAAAATTTGTTGAAAAAATTATTCCCTCCAATGCAGCACTTCTTCAGCTACATATCGGCTTCCAAATGTGGATTGAGTTGTGCGGAGTTGGAAGATGTGTTAAGTTTGGATGACGTGGTACTGAACGATGTTTTCCAACACTGGGTGCCTCCCACACGCAGGATTCCACCGCTCCTACTACTTCGACTCAAGGACGAGATGTCCAACTATATAGTCGAGAGGGAGGCTAACGGTGTTTCTGTTATATACTGGTCTCTATTTCAGGCTCTATTTATCAATATATATATATATATATATATATATATATATATATATACATTTAAGTTTTGATTGTTTTTAACGGGGTTGAAAATTTAAAATTTTTCAATTCAAGGTATCACAATAAATTTCTCCAAGTTTGCAAAAGACGTTACCTATCGAACGTCACCTTCTCCCGCTACATACACACACTTCTGGCTCATTTCTATCTCGGTACATGGAGCGGAGAGAAACCGAAACCGAAACCGGTGGACGCATCTGCCGCTCCAACTTCTGTTTCAATTCCGAAGCAAGTAACGAAAAGAAAATTTGACCGAATGGTCTCAAAACAGCCTCTCTGCTTCGATCAGACTGCAGTGGAAAGTCCATTCAAACATTACAACCTGAGGAAGTTGTCAGAAATGCCGCATCACCTCATCCAGAGTGGGATGTTCCAGCAGTTACGTACGCACGTTCTCTTCAATTACGAGTGGCTGCATGCTAAGCTGGCGGCAACTTCAGTTCACGAAATTTTAGCCGACTGTAGCGAGGCATGTGAAGCGAGCGCGATCTTCAAAGATGATGTAGAGCTGCAGTTGGTCGTGACTGCACTGAGAGTAGGAGGAACGTACCTCTCCGAATGTCCCGACTCGCTAGCGTTTGATTTGTTGGGTCGCTTGCTGGTGTACTATGACAAGTACAAGGAGCTCAACACATCCAGCAAGTACAAAGCTTTCAATGAGAACTTGCTCAATGTTTTGGCCGATGAAGAGGTAGGTAGGGAGGAAGCTGCCTCAGCAACACCAGATGCCAAGAATTTTATGGTGAGTTGATAATTTTTAAATAAACTGCTGCAATAATTTTCACTATAACTAAGATGTTTATATAATGATATAACATAAATAAAACAATTTGTTCATATCTATGTACGTTCGTGAACCAGAGTTAAAAATAGATATGAATATTATAATCAAAATTTGGTTTATCAAACTCACAACGTCAGCCGTGAACGTAAAAATGAATTGCAAAATGTAAACCGTTGTTATGAATCATTTTTAAAAAACAAACCAGGGCTACACTGTTGACTACAAAGCCGTTTTAAATAAACAAAAAGAATTTCTGGATTCGAGCAAGGACACGAACAAACGACGCATGAAGACCTTCCACCCCAACGACCTACTGCACCTACTGCAGCAGTGTGACAACCACTGTCTGAGATATTCAGCTCTTCTTCCAGTCCACCAGTGTTTCGAGCACCCTGACACGATGCTCATGTACATCTTGGACGGCCACTCGGCAGCACCAAGAGACGTCATCTTCTCGAACGTCACAAACGAATTGATGTCGATATCAAGCAAGGAACTGCTCTGCTGGGATCTCACGTCCGGTGGAGTTTCTAGAAAAATTTATTTGCCGGAAATTGAAGGGAGTTGGAAGGATACGTCGACAAGCCATAAATCTATCTATCAGTTATTTTTAAATAAGAACGGTACGAAATTAGTTGTGGCCGGTATGGATCCTGACTATCCTACGTTGGTGTACGACGTTGAAACTGGAGTCTTAAAAAGAACATGTGGATCGAAGCAGGCAAATTCGTCTAGAACGTTCCTAGCTGGAGATGTTTTCTGCCAACAAAATTATTTTCTTGACATACGCAGTGGTCGCAAGTTGGCTGATATAGGCGAGTTTGCAAAAGGAAAAAATATAAAGACGGTGTCCATGTCAAAAGATGGAACACTGCTGCTCATAAGTGAAGATAACGACGTTAAGGTTTTTAACTTCAAAAGTAAACACCTTCTCTACCAACTGCATGGCAAAACACCGCCCAGCGTCATATGCATGTCTCAAAATAACAAAACTGTGTATGTCGGATATTCAGGAAGTGCAATATTGAACGTGTTCCGGCTTAATAAATCTTGCAGGACTTTTGCACTCAGACCTAGTTTTACTTTCAACTTCGCCAAACATTTCTCACCAGATGAATTTAAGAAGCACAATAGTTCACAGATTTGTGGTATAGAGGACATAGTACTACCCTCCACATCCAAACTATCAGATATAACCGTCGATGAGATAAGCAATAAAGTAAGAAGATTCACATTTTTTAATTTAGGTTTTTACAAAAATTATTTCCTAACATTCACGACTTGAACTCATGAAAACATTCACAAAAGGTACTGGTTAACGTCAGCGGCATCTTATTGTGCGTGCTAGATACAGTTGAAAATTCGTTCGTTCCAATGAATACGGAATTCCTTGACGTGCCGATCTGCAACGCGCCACTGAACATTCTTCCAACACCGATCGCCTCAACAACGAAAGTTGGCCTCACCTTCTCAAAATCATTTTTTCCATTATTTCACCATTTCAACTCAACTCCTTCTTCTCCACCTCCCACCCATTCTTCTGCTTCTCTTTTTCCGCCTCCAAATCAACTTCCTCAGCAGTTAGACGTTTTCAAATCACCACTAAGTCGGCTAATACGCTCCCCAACATTCTCCGCCGATGGCACGTATATATTAGCAACAGTGGACAACCGTCTGTGCATCTGGGAGCGATCGACTGGAACCAACTTGAGGTCCATGGTTCTACACACGCATAAAGAATTTAAACTGACGACAGCAGGCAAGTATTACGCCGTGACGACTTCCACTCTCAATTCGGCGATCAAAGTATGGGATTTGAGGGAGGTTCGCCAGGCAATTCACTGCGAAACTAATCTAGTCACAAACTGCGGTCCCATACGCAAGTTGCATTGCGCGAAAAACGCGAAACTGGCATTCGTTGAGAACAGTTTCTCGAGCAGCACATTTCAAGGTATCAAGCAGCCTGATTATTTTGGGCTCGATGTAGTTGATCTGGTCGATGGAACTAGGCAAGTCTTGCAATCAACGTTTTATAACATTTGATTGTTTTTTAATTTAATTATTATTTAATAATTATTTTTGTCATTAACATATTATTATTGTTCTATTAACATATGTCATGTTAAAATATAGTACAATTGTTAATAGTAATGTTTATAATAGCTAATTAATATAATCAGTGTTTTTATTTTACAAAATCTTATCACTGAACCCAGAAAAACTTTGTTGAAGTACAAGAAGTATGGGAAGCTGCTTCAGCTGCGAGTGACACACGACGGCTACATTCTCTCTCTGCTACTTTCACCTGTCAATCAGCTGAACTACGTGGTCATTCTCGACATCATCAACACCGGAAATATCATCGCAGTATTAGAGCATGCTCAGTGCCACACGTTCAAAAACTCACCTGACTGGAGATGGATGGCAACCGAATCAGCCGACGATACTACTTCTGATATAAAACTCTGGCAGATTAACGTTGATTACAGACGCTCTAATACATTGAGAGTGAGTAGGAAGAAACGAGCCAACGAGAATGTTCTGTACATCGATGAGGAGAAACATTTCACTGATTCAGCATGTCCGACTTTCTTACTCGATTCTAAAAAACTTGCCTTCATTTCGCTAAATCGAAACGGTAGCGGGGACTGTGGCAGAAAAAATGTGATATTATTTTGTCTAGAAACTTTCGTCAGTTTGATGAAAATAGGAAATGGAGATTTCCAGTCCCTGTGGACGATACCGGGCAAGAGAAATTTGCTGATGGCCTTTGAGACAAACTCTAAAGGGCAGATCATCAACACTCTACTCGATATCTCAACGAATCACTCTAACTTTCGTAGTATCGAAACAGCAGTTAAGTTCACGTCTGAAGGGCAGATATGCGACATATCGAAAGATGGCAAATTTGCTATAGATAGCAATTTGAACATCTACAATTTAAACGAATCAGGTAAAATGATCCAAACATTCCGAGATAAAACAGACTTGGCTCAGCGATCAAGCAACTGCAGGCCCACCTCAAACGAAATTAAAAACGTCACCCTAACATACGACGGTCTGTTTGCGCTTTGGACGCAGGGGAACATGCTGCAAGCCGGTAAATTGAACACAGGTAAGCGAATCGGTGTGGCGTATCTTCACGAAGCTGCAAGATGTCTCGACGTGGTTGAAGCTGGTTACGTTCAAGTGGTCGGGGGAGGAAATGGACATTTATTTGTTGTTAGATTAGTAGCAGACGAGTCGGATAGCGCGCTGAAAATTGAAATGTATAATCCGACTAACTTAAAAGACAGGCTGCATTATTTCTTGGACAGGCAGGCTAATTTCATATCAGCAGAGGATGATGAAATATGGAAACAAATTGATCCTGTCTATGGAGGAAGCTTGCAGGTAGGAGTCAACAACAACAACAACGATGATGACACCGTCAAAACCGATAAGCAACAGATCGACTTGACAGCAGCTGCAGAAGTCGACACAACCACACCAATCGGTAGAATAAACGAATGCAGACAACTCGTTCTTTCATCATCAGATCGACATTTTTTATTCAGGATAGCAATCGATACCATTAAATTCCTCAAATCAAAAGCAGACGTTCCAATGACGACTTTAAGATTCAAAACCCTAGGAGATAAAAAATCAGATCAGGGCTCAGCTGTAGATCAGAAAAGCGAAGCGGTAAACGAGCTAGTTAAAAGTACCATCAACCAGAAATGGCGTGACATTGGGAGGGAAAAGAGTGAGGTTTAATAAAATCTCAAAGCAGGCGCTTTAGCCATAAATATATTTTTCAAGATAATTGATCTATTTAATTAAGTTAGTTTAAAAATTCATGTTACCCTGCCATATTAATAGATGTATTTTTTGCAATTTAGTTTTTTATCGATGCCTTTATTTGGTCTTTATCAACGGCGGATTTTTACATGTAAAATATGGTACTGTTGTCTATCTATCTATCTATCTATCTATCTATCTATCTATCTATCTATCTATCTATCTATCTATCTTCAGATGTACTATGTGACTAACTATGTATGTATGTACGTATGTATGTATTTATAATTGCAACTCAGTTAATAAATGTGTATAAAAATTTATAAAAAATCATCCAACGAATGTACGCTCATTTGTGTGTACGTATTTATGTACACTTTTGTATAAAAAAAATACCAGAGACAAATGATACAAAAGACAAATACCGTGTACTTATTTATAGAAAAATTATTTTTGCCAGCATCTGTCATTTATTTGAATTATACCAATATTTTTCTTTTTTTTACAAAGAAAAACACTCAAACCAACCATAAAAACAAACAACCGACCGATCGATCAATCAATCAATCAATCGATCGATCGATCAATTAATCAATCAATAAAATTATACACACATATATTTTTTTTTGTATAAACAGCATATACATACGTATAATTCTTTTTGGTAATAATTTCTAAAAAAAGGCCTTTTTGTAGCGAAAACAGGAATCGTAGTGCAAATGAAAAAGTGCCGTGAAACCTATGTATGAACTTACAAACAAACACACGCCACACACACACACGTACACACACACAAACAGGCACGCAAACACACGAATCTTTTCCACTATTCAATCTTGCCACCGTAGAACTTTTAAACATTTGGCTGGCCGTCATCAATACCCTCGCGAATCTCGATCCCTTGACGACTTCCTCTTGCCCGGGGCCACTTTTTGCTGGTGCCTCCTGATTGGTGGAGTCATTCTGACGTCATAATCACCGCCGCAGTGCTCACCAACGCCACAGAGACTAGTGGAATCCTCTTTCAAACATTGGCCGTGGGTTTTCCGATGTCTATATTTAGAATATCCGGTACTTTTACCTTCTCTACCATCTTGACCATCATCGTCATCACTGCTCTCGTATCTTTTATCATCATCATTATTATTATTATTGTTATTATTATTATTGTGGCCAACGACGTATGTGCCATCGGCAGCGTGTCGCCTGCGTTTTTTGCTAAATTTATGAAAGCGACTTTGCCCGACATAACCGATGACCGCATCATCATCATCACCCTCACCATCATCGTTATCAACATCGGCGTTTCGATCACCACTGCTACTTTCATCACTGTTGAAGCTTCTGTCGTGGCGTTTGCAGCTTCTGATGACGTTTTGGTTGGCGGAAATCTCGTGGCCGCGTCCGTAGCTGCAACCACCGCCATTTTTGTTATTATTATTATTATTGTTGTTGTAACTGTTATTAATATTGTTGTTGCTGCTGTTACTAGCAGCGTCAGCGTTCATATAACTGTCATCATTATTACTATTATTATTGTTGCTATTGTTGTTGGAGTCGTCATCATCGTCGTCGTCGTCATCGCTGTCGTCGCCTTCATCATCGTCGTCGTCGTTATCACCATCTCTCCTCTGATTGGCTGGCAACCTTACGTAGTCACCCATCGTCATGTGGTTGTTGTTTTTCTGATGTCTGTTTGAAGGAAAGATTATTATGAAAACTATAATAATAATAATAATATAATAATTAAGAACTATAAATAATTATTTAAACTAAATTTTTTATTTTCAAAAAAGACAAACCCCACAAAGTTTTACACAAACGTACAACTAGAAAAATTAAACTTAACCCAAACTGGAAAATATTTCATCTAATGAATAACCACTGTGAAAAAACACACACACGCGCACGCACGCACACGCACGCACATACACAGCCTCACACTAATTAAATCTGAAAATCCTAATTAGAAAAAAAATCGAAGTTTAAATAAAATTTTCATCTCTTTGGGTCTTAACGAAAAAGCAACGCCCTTCCTGTCATATTAAGCATTACCTATATAACATAACCTATACAATACATACATATATATATATATACAATACATACATACTAGGGATGCACCGAAGTTCGGCCCCGGCTCCGGCCAAAATCCGGCTTTTTTTCAAATCCGGTCGAATCCGGCCCCGGCCGGATTTGGTGGCCGGATTTAGGGCCGGATTTAAGCGTCTATCAACTTTTAAAAATGTTAGAAATAGAAAAAAAAATTTTATTGAATTCAATTAATTTTATGTCAATAAGTTAATGGCTGAAGCTAAGCTAAACGCATACATGACACATAATAACATCACTAATTGTGAGGTGATCTGGACAATTTTCTTTATGCTATAACATGGGTTATGCATAAATTATAAGCTGATCTTTGTGTAAAAGAACTTGTGCACGTGTATATACTATATATTGATAATTGCACATGACGGATCATATAGTTACATAATATATATATATATATATATATATATATATATATATCTATATATATATATATTAAGAGAGAGAGAGAGAGAGAGAGAGAGAGAGATACATGAGCACATAATTTAAGAACATGGTATGTTAAAGGTTAGGCTAGGTATACATGACACATAATTACAGCATCACTAATTGTGCGGTGAGCTGGACAATTTTCTTTGTGCTTTAACTTGGGTTATGCAAATATGCATAAATTATAAGCTGATCTTTGTGTACAGAATTTGGCGTATCACACAACTTATTCATATATTTGAATTAAATAACTATTTGGTTGGTGTTATTTTTTGATGTTCAACATGTAGATAACCGTAAATGTGAGTATTTTTTCTAACGTATGTAAAATGGTAACTAAAATCCGGCCCCGGCCGGTTTTTGAATTTCAAATCCGGCCGGGGCCGGACTTGGCCGGATTTGAAAAACCTGAATCCGGTGCATCCCTAATACATACATACATATATATATATATATATATAGAGAGAGAGAGAGAGAGACATACAATATAATGATTTTATGTCGAAAGAATGACAGTCATCCAATCCCAATCCGCCATTCAAAATCGAATATTCAATTACATTTAAGCAATCATAAATCACAGAATTAATCTACAAGAATAATCATCCATCTTCCAATAAAATTTATCCGCCATCCAATGCCAATCATCCATAATCCAATCACGGTTAGACAGCCACGAATGGCAGCCAATCGGAACGAACTTCTTAGTCTTCTTCCTATCCTTAAGCCCCTCCTTCAGGCTCTCCTTACTGATTCCACAATCGCTCGACAGTGAAGCTGCCTTCTCACTTTGGAAACTCGAATCGCTGTCGGAGTCTTCAGACTGTGACGTGCTACTGCTCGAAGATGACGAGCTATCGAAGAAGACCTGGTCATTTCTCGTGAGGTCCATCTCATCAGCCATCTTTGCCAGCTCTGGTCTCATGATCTATGTGCGTGTGATTGTGTGCGCGTGATTTTAAAAAAGTTGACACAAATTATTAATGCGAGATCATAAACATAAAAAGAAGTAGAAAATATAAAACAAAATAAGCAAGTCAAATCGTTCGCTACCTTCATTCTGTCGTGCCAATTCTTTGCCAGTCTTGGCCGACTTTTCGCAGTTTTGTACCAAACAATGTTGAAGTTGGCCATGGTGCAGAAGTTTTGGGTGACGGCCACGGTGTTATCAAGGTTGATAACAACGTGCCACCAGCCTGATGGAACGTACATCGTCTCGCCCGGCCTCTGCAAGACTTCCATCTGATTAGGCAATTAGTGACAATAGGGATGTGCTATCGCGGATTGGAAAAATAAATTGAAAAAAATAAGGAATAAATTGAAAAAAAGAACCAACTGGTACAAACTCAGGGGGCCATGTTGGTTCCTGGGTACGCGGGTACACAAGGCTGAACCAGCTGATGGCTTCACTTCGGTTTTTCCAGCCCTCACCTGGTTTCAGTTTCAACATCTGCTTGGGGCACTGTGGAGGAAAGAGACACCACCTGGCGATGAATACGTTTGAGAATTACGATGATGAATTAATATAAATCACAAAAAATTTATTAAACAACTCAAGCATATGACTTAGAAACAAGATTTTAAGAGACTGCTAAATTAAGTTTTAACAAAGGAAATAAATGGGTGATTGAATGGGTGAATGAATGAATGAATGAATGAATGAATGAATGAACGAACGAATGAAGAATGAATGAAAAAAGATTTAAATAGCCAAAGATCACCCAACCATTTATGGCCAGAAACAAGAGCATTCCAAGCACTAGTTCCCAGAGGATCGACATGGATACCAGTCCCAGATCGCCGAGGTCCGACTACCAACCACCTAATCTCAAAGCAATTTTGATTAAAAGTAATTTTTAAATAACTTGAAGAAAAAAATATTAAGATGGTGTACCTAGTTAAACCAGCCAAACCAAACAAAAATAAACTTTAAAAAAGCATCCCCTTTAATCAGATAATGAGAAGATGGGACCGTCAATTAAACTAAAATCAGCCAACCAATCAGATCACACCAAATCAACTTCAATAAAACAAGCCAGCCAATCAAATCAACCCAATAATTTACGCAAAACTAGACCAGCCAATGAAAAGGCAGCTCACCTATGTGGAGGCCTCCTATGATCACTAGCCAGCTTGAAGAGATCATCTTGAAAATATTTCGGTATGAAATAGTCCCACAGGAGTCGTTTCTTTTTAGGGTGCTGGGGACAAAAAACACAACAACAATAAAAATAATAATAATAAACCAGTTTTTAACGTTAAGTACTCAGAAAATGTACTCAAGAACAAGTACACAGGTACTAGTCAGCACTGCAAAAACAAACACACCTCCCCGTAGCTGGAATCGAAGATGTATAACGGGCTGTCGTCAGCCGTGCCTTTAGACATGTACTCGAAGAAGTACTTCATCTTCAACTTCACCGAACTGCCCTTATCATCCTCGCCACACTTGAACAACTGATTGCTGTACTTTTTCGACAATTTCTGAAAGGAATGAACAAATTGAGTGACTGAGTGAGTGACTGAATGAGAGAATCAATGTGTGAATGAATGAATGAATGAATGAATGAATGAATGAATAAAAGAGTGACTGAACGAATATGTGCTAAAGAATTTGCAAAAGTTTGATAAAATTATGTGAGCTCAAAAAATTTTCCCAAAATTCAAACAAAAAATACAAAATAAAACTTTGATACATACACAAGCACACACAACACACACATTTGACATGCCACACACATAAATATATATATATATTTAAATAAAGAGAGAGAGAGAGAGAGAGAAAGAAAGAGTAAGAGAGAGAAAAAAAGATATAAAATCATTTGAGCAAAAGAGAAACACATACAGTTAAATCCCATTTATGAAGTGCCGGCCAATTATCCTGGACGTGCGTGATGACCACAGGCTTCAGTGGTTTGTCATACTTTTCGAAAAACTCTATTTCTGACACCTTTGGGGAATTTATTAAAATGAGAAAAAAAATCTCATTGATTTACTACAGATTTTTGATGAATAAATAATACTATGAATAATGATGAATGAAGACTGACTAAAACAAATGTATAAATGTATATACATATACATACAAATAAATAAGTTTATATATATATATACACACATAGATAAGACAATTCTACATAAATATAATAAAAAAAACTATCAATTATACTATAAAATAACAAATTGGAAATAGAAAATGTTAAAAAACTGTTCGGTAGTCGATCCTTTCGAGGTTATCACGTGCTGCCACCATATCTGGAGTTACGGTAAAAGTTACTGCAAAATTCATTTTCCTCCAATCACCTTTCTCTTTCAGTTCTTTGCAAAAGGTTAAAAATTAAAAAAAAAAATAATTTATATGTGTATTTATATTTTATTTACTGAAATTTTATTGTATGAAATCAGAAAACTGAAAAAAAATTATTAAATTCAATGAATGAATTGAAATAAAAAAAACTTCACCCACCCACATCACCACCTACCTGATCTAGCCTTTCGTTTGGCATCCTTGATTCGATAAGCAGCCCTCATAGAAAGCTCCATCTCCATGTTTACGGCTTTTATAATATGCTAATCAAATCAAACCAATCCTCTTCTTTTTTCTTTTAATTTTATTTAATATTTAATACAAAAACGAATTTACAATTGAATTTTCACATTTCATTACAGAAAAATTTTTTTCAATGTGAGAAAATATACATTTAAATTCAAAGATAAATTGAAAATGGTAGCAGACGGAGAAGAAAAAATATAGTATAAATATAATTTATTTTATAATAAAATAAATAACTAAGGAAATTGATGAGACCACCACAGGACCCGGCTAAAATTTAAAAAAAAATTGAGTTGTAAGTCACCTCAGTTATACGCACTAACAATTTTTATAAACAAAAACTAATAAACTAGTAAAAAAAACTCACAAATGATATTTTTAATAAGAAAACTGATGTTTTAAAAAATGTGCTAAGCAATGGAACGGTCTTGTTTTTATTTGATTGATTGTAAAAGTGAACTTTGCGTTTTACTCTGCTTAATTGACTGCAATATTTTTTTATTATATATATATATAATTTCAAATTTGGATAAATTACTAAAAAAATAATTAAATAAATTTTTGTAAATATATTTTCAATATATTTGCTGTTGAAAATTGAATTATAAGAAACTTGCCGTAACGAACAAGTTAAATTCAGTTTTAGCCGGCTTTGGAAGTGCTCGTGTTTATTTCGGTCGTCACTTCCGTCCTTTCTCGGCATGAAAATTTCGTAGTATTTTTAAAAATGACGTCCGCTCGAGACTGATAATTTCTAAAATGTTTTCTAAATTAAGTTTAAATATGTCGCGGTTTAGCTTTTACGAACTTATTTTGCTGCTGATCAACTCTTGTCACACCCTAGTCGATTGGTTGCTTGCCGCAATCTACGACTTAGTTAGGTTCCTCTTGTTCAGAAACCGAGACGTCTACAGGTCCGAATCAGTGAAACGTTTGCGGAAGTTGCCGCTCCATCTGGGCCTGGTGGTCGTCGAGGAAGACGAACTGTCCATCGCTGACCTCGCCCGGATCGTCGCCTGGTCCGTGCTTGTTGGCATCTCCTGCATTTCTGTCTATGATCACAGAGGTACTTTTGGTTTTTTCGAATTTTGAAAAATTAGTACATGTAGTAGGGTAGATAATTTGCTGTTGTAATAAAACAGGTTCAATTTTTTGTAATAAAATAGGTAAAGGCTTAAAATGAAATCTCTGATTTGGTTGTTTTATGACTTTATTTTTTATGTAATTGACTTTTTTTTAATATTCAGGTCACTTGAAATTAAAATGGAAAGAGGAAGAACTGAGAACAAAATCAACAAAGGAAGTTGAAAAATTACTAAGTAAAAAGAAGACACCATCATCTTTCCAGGCATTATCATCTCCATTAACTCAACAAAATTCTAGTAACAAACCGAATGATGCAATAAATCTTTTACAAAAGAAAAATGGTTTTCACAAACATTCAACTACAAGTAATTTTAAAATTATTATTACCAATTATTGGCATCTGCCATTTTGAGGCAAAATTTCATAATTTAAAATTTAATTTGTTATAATATTTCATACAAAAGTGTGTCATATTTCATAATCTCAAGTTTTAGGTAGTCAGTTACACGTGTTGGGGCCAAAAGACGGACAATCAAACTTAATTAGTGTCACAAAGGAATTATGTTCCCAGGATAACTTACGTTTTGAAGACATTGATGTTCTATATGTAGATAGTTTAATGCAAAGTTAGTATTCTATAATGTTAATTTTTGATTTTAGTAAAATTATTTTTTATTTTTTTGATGATTTCATTTGGAAAGTCAAATAAGATTCAGACAATCTTAGCATTTCATTTGAAATTAAATTTTATTACATTTATAATTGCCAAATCAATCAAATTCTCATTTATTTTTTTGATTTATTTTCATTTAATCAGTTTTTAAAGGAAAAACATTTTAGTTATTTAATTTTTTTTTAATTTTCACAGAAACTTCTGGATTTCCTGATCCAGATTTGGTCTTTCGGTTTGGCAGTACTCAAAGTATGTTAGGCTTTTTACCATGGCAGTTAAGACTGTCTGAAATTTTGTGAGTATTTTATCATTATTAACAAAAGTTAATTAGGCATTTAATTAGTGGATTGATTAATTACTTAAATATATATATATACATGATGTATGTGTGTTTGTGTTTGAAACAGATATGCCAATGAAAGTTTATATACTTATAAATAATGTATAATCATACTAAATGCATCAGTGAATGAATGATTTAATGAATGAACAAATAAATATGGTTAATAAAATTATTAAATAATAAAAATTATTATTTTTATTCATTTTTAGCTCACTTAGAACCCACAAGAATTTAGGATTTTCAGAATACTTTAACTGCTTAGACGCATTTGCAGATATCAAACAGAGATGTGGAATTTAATTATTTTTATTCATTTATTAATTTATTATTCAATTATAATGTCAATAACGTTAACCCTTCTATATTCTTATGATTTCCCAAAAATTAGTTGAAAAATTTTGCTTCTAACTCTGATTGATTAAGTTGGTAACATGCATGTGTATGTGTGCTGACACCATACATATTAATTTATGTTTATTTATGTTAATTTCATGGTGTAGATTTATGCATTGAAGCTGTATCTAGTTATTATGATTAGTTTTTCTTTACTTTGAATTGTTCTTCGAGCTCTGAAGACATCTTGATATCGATTTATTCCGTTGTTAATGTAATTATTTTATTGATGTCATTACTGTTGATATCACTGACATTTTTGTTATTATTTTGCGTGTGTGTGTATATATATATATATATATATATGTATGTATGTATATTGAAAAATGTGTAAGAATATGGGTGATAATAGTTGATCTGCGTCTAGCCTAAAACGAGTTGGGTGTTCACAAAAATGCACCTTTGGTCGTTGATGGGAGATGGTGTACTTTATATACCCGTACTGGCCGATATATCAGATGACAGATCAGCTATTTTCACCCATATATAGATGTATATATATATATATGCATATGTTCTATATTGCTTGTTTGTGGGGATGGGAATTTCGGATCAGTTTATCCTTGGTTAATTATCTACTTATTATTTATAAATAATTATATTTGTTATTATTTTCATTCGGTTTTGTTATTTTTCACCTTGTTAATATTACTATTCCCACTTATGTTGAAGTAATGAATCATTGATAACTGTATATTGTAATAAACAAACATACACACACACGTACAAATAAACACATACTCGCAAACATATATATATATATTTATATATAAAGCTAGATATTTCAAATTGTCATTCAAATATAAATAATGATAAACTCGAAAAATAAATTTACATAATGCTCGCTCACCCATGTTATCATTTTATCTCATAAGTGATTCATCTTCACATACATACGTACACACATACAAACGCACGCACACACACACATATATGTGTCCGTGTGTGTGCGCGCGTCATTCCTTTGGTTAGTAGCGCTAACTTTATACCCACCAACATTAATTGCATTGCAGCAAGTCGTGTTATTTCAGTTTACTACTGTAACGTTACAATGTTTTTCTATTATTATCATAATTATTATTATTGATATTTTTTATTATCATAATTATTATTATTGATATTTTTTATTATCATAATTATTATTATTATTGATATTCAGATTAATATTATTTTTTTATTATAATTGTTGCCGTTTTCGATATATTTATTTTTATCTGGATGAGACAAAATTTTAAACAAACAATGGCCGACAACAGATAGAATAAAACTAGTTATAAATATATATATATATATATATATATATATATATATATTTATAATCACACACACAGATATATATATATATATTTATGTGTGTGTGTGTGTTTATGTATACACACACAGTATTGTATGAATTCTACCGAATTGTTGGCACTAATCAATTTAAAGTTTCTTTTCAATTCTACTTACTATAATATATATATATATATATCGGTGGAATTTATTACATATTGTCAAGAATTCAGTCTTCTACCAGCAAATTGTGTGTGTGTGTGTGTGTGTGTGTGTGTGTGTGTGTGTGTAATTATGTAAGCACTGTAATATTACAAACAAACATCAAAGAAATACTAATTAACGAAAATAATTATATAATATTACTGATAATTTAGAAAATTTATGAATCAATTTAATCAAAATATTAATTAGTATATGAGTGGGCTTTTTTCCTGTGGAAAACATGAGATGTTCAACAGCAGATAAATAACATAAATGATATTAATATATTAATAATGATATAATATATTAATAATAATAATATTTAGCGGTAAATAACGAAAAAAATCATTTAAATAAAAGGTTAAAACAACCATTGCTTAAATTTGTCACGACAAGAGCTATAAAAGAGAAAAAACGTCAAATTTTGTAATATTGTCTTTCATGTTGTAATGCAACAAACAGCGTCTGCCAGATTTAGAATTTTTTTAAGGATGAAAAAACCATAGCGACGATAACAAAAAATTAACAATTTTGTGGCAATGACATCTTTATATTAACAGTAAATAAAATAGAAACATTAACAAGTGTAAAAATTAACGTCGTAACAACGCTACTAACGACAGTAACAATAATAGTACTTCAGCGACAACAATACATACAAGTGACATCATTTACGACACACAGATGTAAAGTTACACACGTAAACGCACACATGCGTAATAAACACATATATACATATATATATATATATATATATATATATATATATATATATATATATATATATATATATATATATATACCCAAACACTGTGAGCTGATTCTTCCAACTAATTTAAATGAAAAATTAAAGGTTTTCAAAGTAAATTGCAATTGATAATAAATAATCAACTTCTTACGCTAACTCATTATATTTCACGTGGTCAATAAAAATAGCAACCAGGGATATTTATTTATGTTAGCTGACGATAAATGAAGGAGACAACGTTAACGTGAAACCTTTTCAAATTTAATCAATTTATGGAAACGATTTTTAAAAGTTTTGCTATCAGTCAACAAGCCAGTCATCTATCTGGAGTTAATTATTAATTCATTGTCGGTCAAATAGCGCCGACCAATCAAAAAAGTTATAAGAACTAAGTTTAAAATCATATCGACTAATCACGTAGATACATCGTCTATAATAAATCAACTGTTCCAACCCTATAAACAACCAATCAGAAACCAGCTGTTGCTGTTCATTTGCTGACAGTGAACTCGGCCACGACAGAAATGTGATCAGATGGATAGATAGCGTTGGGGACGCCGTTCTGAAGGTCCGACTTTTCAGGAACGGCCAGCACTTTTCTAGGGATGAGCGTGTCAGATGAGAAGTATATAAAATCGACCTGTCTGACCTCACCGTCCATGTTGAATCGACTCGTGTGCGGGTCGGAACCCTGGTAAACGAGGAAAAATAAAAATGTGCAGGAGAATATTTATTAAAGTCAATCAATCACCAACCAATCAATCAGTCAATCAATCAATCTTAGTAATTTAAACATCAATTAATCAGTTAATCATCGTTCCTTGTAATTTACATAACGCCATTTCAATTCTGTTCTGCAAGGATTTTCAACTTTTTTTTTTACAAACGTGCGACATATACATGTGACGTGGCATGCATGCAATGACCATGATGAAAAGTAATGCACCTTAAAATAATGCACCTTAAAGTAGTAATGCACCTTAAAGTAGTAATGCACCTTAAAGTAGTAATGCACCTTAAAGTAATGCACCTTAAAGTAATGCACCTTAACTTAAGAGTAAGATGAACATATCTGAATGAGAAATTAATTAAATTAAAAGTTAAAATTAATCAATGTATTAATAAATAATTGGATCTATATGGCATACCGTGACAACTTGATATGCACTCTGATAGCTGTGGGAAGGGTCAAAATGGAATGCATCATTCCATTGGCTGAACAAAGAGGTCACCTGGTGATGTTTATAATCGAACTGAACAATCAGAATTTAATGTTTCACCAGTAATTAATAACATCAACATGGAAACAAGAGGTGAATGTTAGAGTAAGATCTAATTCATCAAATCAACGTCATGATTAATAATTATATAAATTGTGAATAAATAATTATATAATAAATAATAATAATATAATAATAATAATTATTATTATTATCATTCATCAATAACCTTCCCATCCTCCATCTTGATGGTTTCTATGGCCATCATTGCCTTGCACGAACTCTCATCCAAATGCCCATCTCCCATTAGGCGCTGTGGAGCCGATGTAGGCCAAGAATTGAAATCACCACATATGATCTGAGAAGATGGGGTGTTGATGATGTCGTTGTTGTCGTTGCTGCTACTACTGCTGCCGTCCTTCTGATTCTGAACGTCGTTTGCCAGTTTTTGAAGTTCTTTAACTGTCATCGCTACCTTGTTTCGGTCGTAAGAATTAACATTGAATACCTTTTTATAAATTAATATAAGGTTCATTGAGATCTATAAAACTGTTGAGTTAATTAGTGCAACCTAAAAATTTATACTGCCTTACAAGATGATATAATAATGATATAATGATATACAGATGATATATAGTTTCACAGATACATATAATCCAATAGAATCACAGGTGCACATATATATTTATTACATATATGGATATATTAATACTTTGTGAATGAAATTTAAATCAATCATCATAGATATCGTCATCTTGCAGTATCAAAGCAATATACAGTATGCTTGCAACCACTATCTCAAATGTTAATGGAAAATGCTTAATTAGCAACAACATGAAAAATTTGTCACACTGAGACCAACTTGCAAACACTGTTTATCTTGCCTCTTGAATTCATCATAGCATATATGGACATTGGCAACAGTAACCAGGAACTGACCTGACACACTTTTTAATTGGGTCAACAGCGATACTGCGTAGGACTCAACTGACTGTTTCATGGAGTCTTTCACTGGTTCACTTACGTTTAAACTGTCTATCTCCTGTTAAAATAATTTGTGATTGCCCATTACTAAACAACGAATGACCATCACCCATCTTGGTGTCATCCAAACAACCTTTTTGGCAAGTTCCTCCAGTATGATATTTTTATGCTGTAGCAAATGGAAAGCAGAGGTCCTGTAGAAAGTGGCCTCTCCCTCTTCGTACGGTGCCTCCTTCCACAACCTGGCCACATACACACCGTCGTATCCTAATCTAGGGTGAGAGTAGTTAGTGCATACAGAAGTAATTAATAACTGAATAAATTTATTTAAAAATCAGAACAAACCTATTCATGCTGTCCTTCAGCACATTCCTGAAATAATCAGTCCCCACCTCCTGAAAGCAGTAAACATCTGCATCGATGAACTTCACTTCCTGCATGATTCTCTCGTGCCTGGAATTAACTGACAACTCTTCTGCAGTGACCCAGGTCGAAGTTTTGTAGTCTCTCTGAGCATGACAATCTGCCAGTATGTTGTAAGATGCAATGGTGAAAGAGTTCTCATGTTCGTGGGCAGATGCAGCACTGTTCGATTGCAAACTGCCAGCATTCTCAACAGCATCTTTTGAAGGGAGGTTAGCATTGAATATGTAAGATCTATTCAGTAGAGAGCTTTCACTTGAGCTGCTGGAATTATTTGTGTTAGAGCCAGGTTTGTTGTCAGTTTGTTGTTGATTGCTGGTTCCATTTCCAAGGAACTTCAAACGTTCAACTGTTGGTTCATCTACGTTATCAGCTTTCAATGATTTTTTTGTTGTTTTTGTTGTTTTTTGTTTTTTCTTTTTTGGAGTTGCTTTCCTGGAGGTTGGTTTCTTTTTTGATGGTTTTGCTGAATTATTACTGATGGAAACCTGGTAATCATCATCTGAATTATCATCCCCTGATGCTCCATCCTTCTCATCCATAACCTCTTCATCATCAAAATCTTCTTCATTTCCATCATCTTCATAATACTTTTGAGGTTTTCTAGCTCTGTCCATAACTCTCCTAGATGTGATCTCATCACTTTTATGATTTACATTTCTCTTTCTCAAAGTTTTAGCTTTAGTAGTTTGCTTTTTATCATCAAGGTCATCATTGACGACATGTCTTTTCTTTGTAAGCACAGGTTCTAGCTCAATTTTCAAGCTACGATAAGGTGTTCTCTTTGACCCTATTGGTTTTTCACTGATTCTTTTAATTTCAATCGTCAATGTCTTGTCTATAAGGCTGCTGTCAGATGTTTTGGCATTCGTTCGTGAGGACTGTGCACCTCTTGACCTGGTTGCTCTGTTGTTAGCAGCAACAGTGGTTGGCTGTTCCTCCTTCTCTACCACTCTCCTACATTAATTTTTAAATATTTTCAGTGAAAAGTTTTATTTGGAAAGTTAATTAATTAGAAGTAAGAATGAATGCAAAAAATTGCAAAAATTATCAAAAACTTAAAATGGCTAAAAAATAATCTTACTTTGCAGCAGACGACTTTGGGCTTTTGATGGAAGTTGGCGCATTGTTGCCACTGCTATTACTATTTCCTTTGACAGCACTTTTCTTGGAAGCCATTTTAGTCGATGACAACTTCGGAGCAACTGTTTTAACCTTCTTTTTCGATACTTTTCGTGCCATGTTTGCAAATTTATTTTGCAAAAATTAAAGGAATTTAAATAAAAAACAAATTATTTGTTATATTTTTAAAAATAAACGGATGTAATTTAGAAAACGAAAACTAGATATGGAAAGCTCAACGCCGTTTGATAATTTTTTTAAATAAATTTCTTTCCATCAAACAATAGTAGTACATGAAAATTTAACTTAGTTAAAAATTTTAGACAATTATTTTGTTTTAATTGTTTAACTTATATATAAATGTTTTACATATATTGAATAAAAACACAAAATTCATCATATATAAAATGATCAGCAGTTCAGCTGCGCCTGGCATCAATTAACTTTTAAAAAAATTTAAAAAACATTTAAATTCCCCACGATCCAGATGTTCGCCAAATTTATTTATTTCAACTTAAAGCTTCTAATTTGTATTTCAATGCTAACTTTTATATCAGTGAAATCTGAGGGCCTCTACAATGAAACGATAGACGATGTAATCATTTTGACGGATAAAAATTTTGACCAGGAAGTTATCAGATCTCCCAATGCCTGGCTAGTTGAGTTCTACAATTCCTGGTGTGGACACTGCATCCGGTTCGCTCCCCAGTGGAAACAACTGGCCACCGAATGTAAAGGTTTGGTCATCTTATTCCATATTTGATTTTTAATCTTGATAAGTTCTAGATTTGAAAGAACATGTGGTTGTATTATATTATATTATAATTATATATAAATAAATAAGTATTAAATAATATATATATATATATATATATATATATATATATATATATATATATATATATATATATATATATATGGCTTAAATTTGATTATGTTTCAAGTTTTTTTATATTTTTATATTATATATATATATATATATATGTATATATATATATATCAATATGAGTGTGTACAAGTGTGTGTGTGAGTGTGCGTGTGTGTCTGAGTGTGTGTGTGTAAATATAAAACAAAACTAATCCCTAATTGATCCAATTCTAATTAGGATGGAGTGAAGTGCTAAAGATTGGCGCCATTGACTGTGCAAACTCTCAAAACCAACAAATATGCATGCACTACAAACTAGAAGGATATCCAACTATGATTGTTAGCAGTGGGATTTGGATTAATTAATTAATTAATTAATTTAATTAATTTAATTTGTTTATTAACTCTATCCTTAGTTTCATTATGACAATATTGGTAACAATGACGATGATGATAACAAGCTATTATTATTATTTTATTATTATCATCATCATCGTCTCTACTATCATGTTTATCTATATTGACAACATCTTTCTGATCAATAAAAAATAGTTTTATCTACCCACATATTCATCATCATCATCATCATTTCTTTTTATTATACAACCTATTAGACTGTTTTTTTATCATCATCGTCGTCTTCATCATCTTCAACATCGTCATCATCGTCGTCATCATCTTCAAGTCAATAACTGTCACATCAACATTACAGTTAAAAATTTTAATAACCAGATATTTTTTACTCTCTCTTTCTCTCTCTTTTTCTCTTTTTTTTCTTTCTCTCTTTCTCTTTTTTTTCTCTCACTCTCTTTGTCTCTCTCTCTCTCTCTCTCTCTTGCAAAATACATAAACATGCAAGCATATTTTATTTAACATATATTGTAATTAGAATAAAAAAACAATTAAAAGATGATGAATAAAATCAATAACGAAACAACCACACAACGTTCAGCAACACAACCTAACATCCCTACTGTTTTTAAGTTCCTCGGGGCCAATAGTTTGATCCGCCCCAACCAGACGAACATGGAGTCGTGGGAGTCAGTGGAGAGAATGAAGTCGGCAATGATTGATTATCTACGTAACCAAAAAATCAATAATATTAGTAGTGATGTGCTGAAGCCTTTGGTCCCGATCAAGTGAGATGATGCTGCTAAACTGATGATGATAGTTATGATGATGATGGTGACGACGACGACGATGATGTTCGTTATGATGGTAAGTTTTATGATGTTGACACACACGCATACATACACACATACGCTGATTTGGAAGAAAGAGGGAATTTTTCAAGGTATACCAAAGAAGCAGGCACGAGACCCGACATTGGCATCTGAGAATACGAATTCAGTTATCGTTATTGAGCTGACTGTGTCGTGCAGAGATAACATTCTCAGTAGCCAGCCAGCCACGTCGTAATAACTGCAAAGTACGAGCAGCTGATTCGAGATTCAAACAAGAAGGAATACAAAACCAGGTTCTACGCTGTTGAGGCTGGGACAAGAGCAGCAGTGGGAGCGTCTATGTTTGCACTCTTCAAAGAGTTGGGACTGTCAGGCGGGAAACGTGCAACATGCCTGAAGAAAGTTATTAGTAGCGCTGAGCAAGCTTCGTGCTGGTTGTGGCTGAACAGAAATTTAAAGGAATGTCTGCTGAATTAGCATGCCTTCGTATGGAAATTAAAAGAAGTTTCTGCTGAATTAGCAAGCCATGGCTACAGTGATACGACTTTTTATGGAAATATAAATATGAATTTTGATCAACACAGCTGAAAAATCATCGAGAAGCGTTCGAGTGATCGACGAACGTGGCCCGGTCCCACGAGAATGTGAGAAGGTTGTGATGGGCCGAAACATACATACATACATATATACGTATATACAAACAAGCATACACACACATGCATACATACATACATACATATATACACACACATACATACATACATACATACATACATACATGTATAATGATGACAATGATGACCGTGATGAGGTAGATCTCTTCCTTCTTGATAATTCTTAAATATACTTTTCTATCATAATAATAATAATAACAATGACAATAATAATATTAATAATAATAATATTTATTATAAAAATTGTTTTTAAAGTGCATTTTACCTTTAATTTCAGCATGTGTTGCATGTTTAATATTGACAACTAACTACCTACCAATTGATTTTTGTTTCTCGTATGTATGTATGTGTTTGTTTGTATGTGTGTATGTTTGTATTTATGTGTGTGTTTTTATGTATGCATGTATGTGTGTGTATGTGTGTGTGTTTGCGTGTGTGTTTATCGTATAAATGTATTTAAGCGTGTATGTGTATATTATCATGTTATCATCATCATCATTTTCATCGTTACCTTAGGAACGTTTATGATCTTTGGGGGGATTCCGATAATGATGATGATAATGATGGCGACGACGACGACGATGATGATAGCGCCATAGTCATAGTGGAAGGAGCCAAGTCTTACTTTGCTAGAGAGGTTGTCACACACACACATACACACACACACACATACATACACACACACATACATACATATATTTAACTAATTAGCGCTAGATAAATCTTTTGATAATAATAATAATATATACATAAATTATACATACATGCACGTACACAGATAATACTAGATAGATTTGAAGAGCGTAAAAGGTTAAAAATACGACGCATGGTCATCAGCAACAGGAGAAACGTCAACAACAATGATGACGTCATCGACATCATGTTTAACAAAAACATCAACAACAACAACAACAACAACGGAAATGACGTCATTATCAGTGACAACAACAACAACAACAGCAGCAGCATTAAAAATAAGATAAAAACTTCCAGCCTGGAATTACCATCTAGTTATGTTGTCTGGAGATCCAATAAGACGTTTTCATTACTCAGTAGGTCAGTGGGTTTGTTTGTTTATATGGTTAAATGATTGAAAAATTGGTTGGTTGGTTGATTGATTGGTTGGTTGGTTTGTTGGTTGGTTGGTCGATCGATTGATTGATTGATTGTTTGTATTTCATTCATTTTTTTCACTTATCGATTCATTCTTTCATTATTCATCTCTCCGTCTATCTATCTAGTTCCGAGTGGAAAGCCGGTCACATGCTGGCCATAGATCGTTTCCTGATTGGAAGACCTCGAGTCAACAGCCGACCAATCAAATCTCGTTCTAATTATAGCACTGCAAAAATTCAAATTAAAAGTTTTAATTTTAATAAAAATAGTATTAACAACAGCAATGATAATAATAATAATAGCAGCATTTCTTTTACTACTACTACCACTACTACTAACAATAATAAACAAATTAATAATACTAATAATAATAATAATAATGATAATGTTTTTGAGATAATGATAAGGGGCGATGACGCCGATGATGATGTATGGAGGGATAGGTCGGTTTTGTTGTTATTATTATTATTGTTAATATCATCACCACCATTATCCATATTTTCGTCATCTATCTACTCATCCATTCATTTATCCGTCTATCAATCAATTAGTCCATCTATTTATATATCCATCCATCTATCCATCCATCCATCTATCTATCCATCCATCCATCAATCTATCCATCCAATCAATCCATCCATCAATCAGTCCATCCATCCGATCAATTCATCCATCAATCAGTCCCTCCATCCATTCATCTATTCATTTTCCACTCACGCACACACAGTTCCTACTTGAAACTTTACGAGCAAGACCTTCTATCCAGTCTTACTTACTCACTGAACACCGAACTACCACTACGCACCCCATTCAACAAAAGCACATCCCTATTCCTAATCGGGTACCTCGATGACTTGATCAGGGTGGGCACTAACCTTCGATATGACCTTTTTGTTTGTCGCTTTTATTATTATTATTATTATTATTATTGTTGTTGTTGTTGTTGTTATTTTTATTATTATTATTATATTATCAATAACATTTTTTTATTGATATTATTATTGTTATTACTGTTTGATAAATATACCGCAAAGATGAGCTTATATAAATCATATGAAGCGCTTCTTGAAACATGGCCGGATTATTTTTATTATTATTTATTTTATTATTATTGTTTTATTATTATTATTATTTTATTATTATTATTTTGTTATTATTTATTATTTTATTATTTCTATTTTTTCCCCAATAGTTTTTACCAGTAAACGAAGGGGTTGTAGGCGGATTACAGAGACTGAAATTTTGGTTGCAAGGTCGAATAACTTCGTCATCTCCCCCCCCACCACCACCCAACAACAATAATAATAACAATAATAATAAAAATAACAATAACAATAATAATTATATAAATAATAATAATAATAACGTGATCATCGCACCTATAAAAGGAATTGAATGGCTGACGGCTGTTGAGAAAGCTTTCCAGGTTGTCATCTCAATCAATCAATCCATCAATCAATCAATCAGTCAATCAATTAATCCGTCAATCAATTAATCCGTCAATCAATCAATTAATCAATCAATCAATCATTCAATCAATCATTCAACAAACCAACCAAACAACCAGCTGATCAACCAATCACTGACTCAACCAATCAACCAACTAGCCAATCAACAAACTAGCCAATCAACCAACCAACCAATCATAACTCTCCCGCGGCAGACAACCAACCTACCAAAGGACCCCACGTGGAGCCAATGCACCGGAAGTTCGTTTAATGTTCGCGGCTATCCGTGCAGTCTCTGGCTAACTTTTCATGCGGTCATCACCAACGTAGCTCACAATCATAATGGTCAGTATATTTCTAATTGTAATAATTATAATGGAAATAATTTTATTTGTGATAATAATAATAATTTTTATTATGACCGAAATTATTGTGATGTTTGCGATGGTGATACTGGTGATATTGATTAAAAAAAACACTCGCTAAACAACGACACATGGGATTTAGATTTAGGATTGAGTTGTTGATTATTATTATTATTTATTATTATTATTATTTTATTATTATTTAATATTATTATTATTTTGACTAATTGACAATGACGATGGTGCTGCTGATTGTGGTGGTCACACACACACACATTCACACACACACTCACACACACACAGACACCTACACACACACACAGACACACACACACACCTACACACATACACACACACACTTACACACACACACACACACACCTACACACACACACATACACACGCACACTTACACACACACAGATTCATTTCAGTGTCTGCAAGTTTTACAGAGAGTCCGAGGCTACGTTCAGCATTTCTTCGGCTGCTCGGAGTGCGTCAGCAATTTTTTAAAAGGCGCTACAAAAATCGAGAAAGTAGTCACCAACTGTCGCCAGAGTGTCTTATTTCTATGGAGGTCTCATAATAAAGCTAATTTTAGACTGCGGGGCGATAATACGGAAGACCCCAGACATCCTAAAACCATTTTCCCTAACGTTAAGCAGTGCAGCGAGTGCTTCGACCTAACTTCACTTACGAAAAATAGTAATAATAATAATAATAACAACAACAACAATGATAATAATAATAGAAATAGAAATAATAATAATAGTAATAATAATAATAATAATAGTAATACTGCTTTGATATCTTCATCGTCGTCGTCATCATCACCGTCGATAAGTGGCATAACTGACGGCTGGAATGAGTATGTCGTGCTGAATTTTCTAGAAAGTATCTACCTGAAATCTAATGTCGTTAGGTACATCCCTGTTTCTGGGGGCCAGGGTCGCAATGATGATGTGCTTGAGGATGCCGGTAATGGTGGTGATGGCGTCAGAGGTGTTGCCGTCATCAACGGAGCGAGCACTGTTTCTAATAACAATCTATCAGTTGAAAGAAGGCCAATTGGTCATAGAAGACGCAGAGATAAACAAAATAATAGTAACGACAACAACAAAAATGACGTCATCGTCAACAGCAGCAACAACAAAAATGACGTCATCGTCACTAACAACAACATTATTGGCACCATCGACAACAAAGGCGTGATGATTGATAACCTCATGGATGTGACCAACAGCAACGATAAGATTAACAAGGGAAATTATAACGGTAATAATAGAATGATTAACGATCAAGGTACCGGTAATTTCGGTATTAATATCGGTACTAACGATAATATTCGGGAGAGTCCTCTAAACAATGATCTAAATTTATTGGCCAAGGACCGTAATAACCGACCGAATATATCGTTGCATTCCTATATTTCCGTTTTAAATATATTTACGTCATACGACGTAGGGCTGTGCTTGGCATTTTATTTATGCTGCGCTTTACTCCTAATAATTCTCTACCTTCATATGATGAGAAAGTTTAGGCTATGCTCGGGGTTTAAGATTGGATTTTATAAGAAGAATAATGCTACTAGGCTACATGTGTGATTGTGTGTGTGTGTGTGTGCGTGTGTGTGTGTGCGTGTGTGTGTGTGGTGTGGTATGTTTGTGTGTTTCGATACAAAGAAGATTTAGTTTGATCGTGTGTGGTAATAAAAATTGACTGACTTGAGATCACCAATTCATAATATCAAAATTTATTGATCTCTGCAAGATAATTTGTCTTACAGTATATTAGGTGCTATATAAGTTCAAAATAATATAAATATATGCAACGATGTACACTTTATATTTGATGATACGTATCTATACTTTTATCCTTAGTACACAGTGGTCAGTAATTATTAATTTAAATGATAATCTGCATTCGTTACTTACATTTTCGTTATTAAAAATATTGTTGTTATTATTTTTATTATTATTGTTGTTGTTGTTATTATTATTACTATTTTTATTATCATTATTATTATTATTGCTTTTATTATTAATAATTTAACTTCATTTACATTCATATGGCGCGCAATTTTTGCATTCTCTTTCTCTCTCTCTCTGAAGTATTTTACTCTAGCCTCTTGTTATGTCCAAAGATCGGCCAGATACATTTAGTATTGTAAACGTTTTAAACACTGTTTAAGATGTAATTAAAATTTATTACATAATATATTACAACATTATTATCATAATGTATTATAATTTATTATAATGTATTGAAATGTATTATAATGCATAAAAATTTATTATAATGTATTAAAATTTATCATGATGTATTAAAATTTATTATAATGTATGTTAATTTAGTGTAATATATGCACGTGAAACATCGCATCACACACAACGTTGCTTGTGATAGGCGATGATCACTTTGTATTTGAATCTGGTCACTGCGCTTACATCGCCAGACACTTTACCGTTACACCATAGCGCCACTAATGTATATACATATATATATATATATATACATATGTATATTTATATGTATATACATGTATATATGTATATATATATATATATATATATATTATGAATTGTATATATATGCGTAGCTTGAAACTTGCATAATTTGTGCAAATATTTTATCATAGTCCCTAGCAAAAATTTTATGATTATACATACACTTACATACACACATATACATACATACATACATACACACATACATACATACATACGTACATACATACAAATATGTGTGTATGTATACATACATATGTATGTATACAATACATATGTATGTATACAATACATATGTATATATACAATATACATACAAACAAACACAGACACTCATACATAATCTTACATATATACATGTCTTATTTGTGAACTGATTTATGTAACTTTTGAATCTGAGTATACTGACATTATTTTTGGTCACTATCATTTGCTATTGTTTAATTTTAATTATTATTATTGTTGTTGTTGTTGTTGGGAAATGATGAAGAAAGAAAATAAATAAAAAAGCAAAGATCGAAACAATTACGTGTCCGTCTCCCATGTCTTAACTCGTTCACACATTTTGAAATTTATAGGAATCGAAATGTAGTACTTGAACTGAACTTTAACACTTGAGTCGTTATACTCTATTCATTTAATTTACCCTCTTATTTCATTGGGGCCTCATGCCCCAATTATGGCGTACGTGTGACGTCACTGCTACTCTTCTTGCTATGTACTATTTACTTGACTTGAACTTTGACCTGAACGTCTGCTTTTGTGAACGAATAAATTTTTGGTGAGCGAATGAGAAGAGTAGAAGTGGATGAATAGATTATTAAATGAATAAACAACTGACTGATTGATTGATTGACTGAATAAATGATTGAATTAATGAATTATTAAAATCAACTGCAGATTATAAAGTTACTGCTATGTAGTGGTTCACAAACTCGCAACAATAAGCATGGTAGTTCAACAATGGACGAACGAATGTTTGGATGAATGAATGAACGATTGAATGAATAGATGGATGGATGAACAAATAAACGAATAAAAGAATGAATGAAAGAAAATATGAATGAATTCTTAGCATTGTTGTCTTTCGTGACCAAACAAATTTTATAACATAGCGTTAAATCTTTCGAAGATTTTAATGTAAACATGGCTTGCTGGTGTAATTTATAAAAGGAATTCGTATGTTTGTTTAAACGTTTTATGCGTTCATACATACATTCATTCATTCATTCATTCATACATACATTCATTTATACATACATTCATTCATTCATTCATACATACATTCATTTATACATACATTCATTCATTCATTCATTCATTCATACATACATTCATTTATACATACATTCATTCATTCATTCATTCATTCATTCATTCATTCATTCATACATACATTCATTCATTCATTCATTCATTCATTCATTCATTCATTCATACATACATTCATTCATACATACATTCATTTATACATACATTCATTCTTTCATTCATTTATTCATACATACATTCATTCATACATACAGTCATTCATACATACATTCATTCATACATACAGTCATTCATTCATTCAAACATTCATCCATCCATTCATCATTGACTTTCATCTCACACACATATTTCAATGCTTTAAAAAAATGTATGAAAACATTCCAGAATGAACAATATAAATAACAACAACAATAATAATAATATAAATAATAATAATAATGATAATTTTAATTTTAATTATTTAATTTATCATTATTATTATTTATTACATCCAATTAAGCAATCGGCCTACACCAATGAAATTCCACCTCTAATTTCACGGTCACTATCTCCACCGAACTCAAGACCATGATGTAGAAAAATTATTATTCACCCTCACTTTACAAACCTCACTATCTCTCCTTACCTGCATTGCTCTCTCTCTCTCTCTCTCTCTCTCTTTCTCTCTCTGCAATACAGGTGTATCACAGGTAAACAATTATAGCGCAGGTATGTACGTGTGTACGTGTATGAATGTCTGTTTGTATGTGTGTATGTACGTATATGTACATTTTTTCATGTATTTGTATATATATCTTTTATCCTTCTCTCTCTCTCTCTCTCTCTCTCTCACTCTCTCTCTCTTTCTCATGTTTAGTGATGCGTAAAAATACCTGAATTATGAATTACATACGCACGCAGTTCGTCGGCTAGTTTAGCGTTGCTTAAGCCGATAGAGGTATGATTACGCGTTTTTATTATTATTCTTAATAACAATAATAATAATAAAAGTAATAATAATAATAATGATAATGATACTGTTAGCATTATTATTGTTATTGTTATTGTTGTTGTTGTTTCATTGTTTGTCGTTTGATTTGTTTTTGTTGTCGAAATATGTCATTCATCATTTCTCCTCTATATTTTTTATATATTTCTCTCTCTCTCTCTCCTTCCTTTTCTCTCTCTCTCTCTCTTTCTCTCTCTATTTTTCTCACTTCTTAACTCTCTTTTTTTCAACTTTAACTCTCTGCATTTTTTTATAAAAATAAAACTTATCGAGAGTTAGAAAAATAAAAAACACTGAAAAAGAGAGAGAGAGAGAAAGAGAGTGGAAGAAAGAAAGAGAAAAGCTAAGAGAAATAGAGAAAAAGACAGAGGAAGAGAGAGAGAGAGAGAGAGTGAGATAGCGAGAGACAGAGATGATGCATTTTGGCCATGCACATCTCATTCAATATTGTTCAGCTGTGTCGTATTATAAATATTATACTATTTTTTACTGATATAAAAGTATTAATAATAAAAAATTATAATTCGGGAACATCACTACCACTACTGCTATTTCTACTGCTCCGCTACTACAACTACTACAACTTAAAAAAACTTCTACTTAATAAATAATAGTTATAACGGTATAAATATTTTACAGATTGAAATTTATGATCAATAACAACTAATAATCTATTTAAATTGAATTTAAATGAATCAGAACGTTAGTAACATAGTTAAAATATTTCAAATAATTGCGAATTATATATGATATATATATATACATATTTATAACATATTTATTATTTATTTTATATAAATATTTATATATATATATATATTATGTATGTATGTATGTATGTATGTATGTATGCATGCATGTATGTATGTATGTATGTATGTATGTATGTATGTATGTATGTATGTATGTATGTATGAATGTATGTATGTATGTATGTATGTATGTATGTATGTATGTATGTATGTATGTATGTATGTATGTATGTATGTATGTATGTATGTATGTATGTATGTATGTATGTATGTATGTATGTATGTATGTATGTATGTATGTATGTATGTATGTATGTATGTATGTATGTATGTATGTATGTATGTATGTATGTATCCATGTATGTATGTATGCATGTATGTATGTATGTATGTTTGCTTCAGTAGCGTTATTTATTTATGCTGCCTTTAGCATACGCATTGTTCGTTAACGTTGGCAGATTTGTTGAGTATTCTCTCTGTTTGACATTGTGATATTTGTTTAATTATTATGAATGAAATTTATATTTAATTGAAATATATAATTAATAATAAATTATTATTTATTATTTTAATAAAATAATTTATAAGCGTTCGGAATGGAATTAACATGAAACTTAATGGACTCCAATATTCATCGAAAGGAAATTCGCATTCAATCTACTTAGGCTACCTTGGAATGAAGTGACATTTGATTGATCAACGTTCAAACTTATTTTGGAAACAAAAAAACACCAGTAACAAAACAATAATAATAAGAAGAAGAAAAAGAAGGAGAAGAAGAAGAAGAGTCCTTACATTTAAGTTGAAAAAAACAATAACGTCCACAACTTCCTTAAATCTATCATCAAACCACCAACAACAACAACTAAAACTACAACCTATCGTCACAACAAGCAACAACAACAGACAAAAATGTCGACGATATCCAACTCTCGCCCAAACCTGAGTACTTCTCAGGGCAATCTTTCCAGCTTACCCCCGTCACATATGACCCTGGAAAAGAAGGCATGGTTCATGTGTAAGATTCTTTGTAGGGAACTCAATGGATTCAATTTCGCCATGGTTTGTTTCTTTTTATGATTTGCTTTGGATTCTGGAATGTTGTCAATGGGTTGTTTTGGAGTTTTCTAATGCCCCGTGTAATGAAATTATTTTTTGTTTGTTTGCCTTGTTCATGTTACAATTTGGTTTTTAAAGATTTTTGGACTCGTCTTTTATTTGGATTTCAATTTCATCTGGTAAATCCTTTCATGTACGATGAAGATTTCTGTTGAAATTAAATTGAAGTGTACACCGTCATCATAAAAATTTTTTTTTACCAGCACCGTCACCAAACAAAATGTAAATTTTACTTCAACAGATCAGAGAGCGTCTGACGCAATGCAAAGGAATAAAAACCAAAGTAAAGTTGAATCGCAAAGGCTGGAGGATGGGCTCCAAATTTGATTTAAACACAAAAATTTCCGCGGAGTTTATGCCTATTGATTGCATTTACCAGGTTCTGCAAGATGTCCAATACGTCAACGTCCTCTTCATCATCCTCTCCATCGACAAGACACAAACGGAAGTTGACCAGGACTACGAGATTTGGGCTTACAAACTCAAGAACCAAAGTTCAGCATTCCGTTTTCAAGATATTTTTGCCAGACTAACAGGGATACAAGCAACAATGCCTCGCAGCATGTCCAGGAGTGAACTGAGCATGGCCGGAATGTCGATGTACCAGGCTAAAAATTATCCCATGGGACCGCTGGCCGTCGATAGATGGAATGGACGACAGGGACCCCGGTCTGAAGCATCTTACGGATACTACGGTCGAAGCGGTGGAAGACCGATGACAGGTACATCTTCATATTCCGTTGTTCCGGCGTCCTCGATACAGAGAAGCAACATGCTGCGGGACGATCACGCCTCAGAAATGGAATCATTTGATTCAGGAGGCGCTGACAATCGAACGTACAGAGAAGTTGCTGTTTCGGCAAATTTCGCAAATGGATCCAACGGCGGGAGACCAGTTCTGCGCAGTGAAACGAGCCGAGTTGGCAACAGTCAGTACAGCAGGCACGGTGGGGCCAACTCCAGCGTTTCTGAAACTTGGTGTCAAGCAGATGACGGAGGTGTGAATGCAAACGCGTGGTACCAACACGAGGCCCGTGCTCTCGTTACTCCAAACCACTTCAACGGCAACCCACAAAACTACACAAACATCCACGAAACTTTTTCGTCGGTCGACGACAGTGGCTTCTACAACGGCAGTGAAATCGCTGTGGCTCACGTCAAGGGCTCCGGCGGGCAAAACAGCGTCGATCTCGTCGATGGTACCGTTTCGGTTCGAAAAGTTTTCAACAAAAAGAACAATCCGGGCACTGTTGGTGATTCTGGAGACTCCTACCGCTACCAGCAAGAGTCTACAAATTTAATTGGCAGACGGACACGCTCCACTGATTATTTGGGCCCCGGAGGTCAAAACGTAAGTTATGCCTACAACGGAAGGGTGACCCCATCACAAGGAAGATATCTACAGGTGAATCATCTCCTCTTTTATTCATCAATCAACCAGACAATTAAACAACCAACCAAACAATCAATTAACTAATTAATCAATCAACCGTTAATCAGCCAACCAATCAATCAATTTAATAATTTTCAAATCTTGAAATTTTTTCCAATTTGAAAAAGTGCATATAAAATTGAGTAAATTAAATGAACACGAACGAGCAGGTACTTCCAGGGGGCCAGCAAATGATGCGCAGCGGGGGCAGCAGGTCGGATTTCTTCAACGACGCGGCATCAGTCACCTCGCAGGGCTCCATGTACCTCCTTGACCCCAAGTTCAAAAAAGCTTACGTCAGAAGAGACCATGCAGTCGTCGCTAGCGGTACAGGAGGGTTAGCGGGCTATTGAGGGCAGTCAATTGGACTACTTTTACCAGATGCATTCACCCTTTGATCGGTTCATCACCAATGACGTCATCAGTAATTAAATTTCATCGTTTATCACCCATTAATCAATTCATCTTTTCGTCACTTTTCCTTCATACTCATCATCAGCAACAACATTGAAATTATCATTAACACCATCATCTTCTCCATAACCCCGCCATTCTTTTACTCATCATCATTTGTATTACATTACCATCTTGATTTCATCATCATCTGTTAACCTATCAGTTTTATGACTTCAATCATTTACGATGATACGCTTACTAATTCATCTTCCCAAACGAACCGTCAATTGCAACCAATCTACATTTATTATATACGTATATTTTTATTCCACAATTGTGACGAATTTTAATTTTCTGTGCTACTATATCTGTAATATGTAAAAACTATTAAATTCCTTAATAAGATATTTTTCAGTATAATAATAATAGCAACAACTCATGCACACACGCATGTATCTCAGATATTTATTCGTTATGCACAACTAACACACTCACACACACATATATACATAATACTATTATAATATATATATATATATATATATATATATAAAGAGAGAGAGAGAGAGAGAAAGAGAGAGGGGGGGAAAGAGAGAGAGATTATAAAATTTGATTGGCCGATGATTCTATTTTCAACGATTGGATGTTAATCATATTACTCCTGTAGAATACCTAATAAATTTAACAATAGTAACAACAGTTTAAAGTAACTCTGATTAACCAAGAAGATATATACATGCATAGCAACGAGAACTCTATGAGCAAGCATACTATAAATTCGTTTGATTTTCTTTTGTAAAATTTTATATTTTTTTCTAATATATTTCCATGTTTGAGACTTTTAGTTTCAATTATCAATAAAGATGCTGTTTAAAAAAATAAAGACGGTTTTTCAGTCTATTACACACAACAAACACACAGACCATTAAAATTATTTAATACACAATAATCCTCAGCCAATAGGATCAATCCGTCCAAAAAACCCGACCAATCAGACGTGATCTTCTATACTGAACTTCGCGCCCAAAATTTCTTTCAAGGTCGTTATCCTTATTGTCGGCAATTTAGGGAACAATTCGATTTCGAAACTCCGGTCAATGATATCATCATCATTATCACTACGGCCAGCATCATTACCATCACCACCGAAGATACCATCATCATCATCTCCACGGACATCACTACCATGATCGCCAGCTCTTGGTTTCACACATTTGTACAGTAGTAACTCACGCTTCAATTGTGGCTGGTGTGGTAGATTCTGGAAAACAAAAACAACAAAAAACATTAAAATAATAATAAATACAAAAAAAGGTTAAAGGTCAACCTACTACTACTACTACTACTACTACTACTACTACTACTACTACTACTACTACTACTATTGCTACTACTACTTCTATTAATACTAATATTACAACTACTGCTACTGCTACAACAAAAAATACACCTCTTACTACTACAATAGCTACTACTACAATTTTTACTAGCATAACCTAGTTACTTATGCTATTACTACTACTACAACTATTACAGAGAACAATTTACTACTAATACAATACGATACCACACTAACAATACTACTGCTACTGTAAAAAATTTTAAAGAGACAAAAAATACTGTAAAAAAAACAAAACTTCCCCACACCTTACTGTGTAGTAACGCATGTACAATCTTTTTCCTCAAAGCAGCAACATCATCGTTATCATTACTTTGGCCATCGTTATCATAACCCCCGTGAGAACGATGATGTTGTTGTTGTTGTTGTTGGTCTTTTCTATAAATAAACCCGTTGACGTAGTGGACGCATATGACGTAGACGAGAGGATTTCTATTTTTAGTAACCTCACCAGCAATCAGACGTCCGAAGTATAACCTAATTAAATCTAGGTCACGCTCTATTCTGGGGTGAAGGTCGAGTAGGAGGGTCATCTGAAAGGGGAGCTGTTGATTGGTCGATAGGAAAATTGGGGTTAATAAAAAATTAAAATAGGAATTATTTAATTGTTATTATACATAATTAAGCAATAACTTCTACTACTACTACTACTACTACTACTACTACTGCTACTGCTGCCCCTACCTGTACTACTACTACTGCGGTCACTACTCGTACTACTACTGATGCTACTGCGGCCACTACTCGTACTACTACTACTGCTACTACACAATAATTTCAAAAACTATGAATAATTCATCACTACGAATAATAACATAATAATTAGCATAATCACTAACTTGCTTAGGCGCAACAGCCATGAAATTTACAGCCCTCTCCTTGCCGATCCACAACAACTTCCAAAAACTTAGTAAAAGATCATTACTATCATCACCACCACCACCACTACGGCTACAACCACTACCACTACTACAACCACTACTACTACTACTACTACTGTAACTACTACTACTACTATTACTACTAGGAGTACCCCGCTTAAGCATAACAAACGGAACTAGTAACATGGCCTCAAACGAAGGAATCCTTCCATACATATCAAGGTAATCGTCCAGTAGCTTACTATACAACTCAATGTCTAATCCTGGTAATGATGGCGACAACGGTGACGTCACTGGTGGTGACGATGATGATGATGTCGTTGGTGATGATGATGATGGTGATGTCTGTGCTGACGATGCTGATGATGAGCAGAGGATCTTTATGATTTCGTAAATATCTGATAACGTTTCGTCTGTTAGCAATTCGTTCTGACCTGTTTCATGAACGTGAGTGAATGAATGAAATGAGTGAATGAATGAGTGAGTGAATGAATGAATAAATGAATAAAAAATAGCGGATGAGTCGATGGATAAATGAATGAAACGACAAATTGAATGAACGGAAAAAAGTATGAATGATGAATAAATAACAATGAAACCCCATCAACAATAACAACGTCAACAACAACAACAACGTCAACAACCTGCCAAAACCATAAGTACAAGACCACAGAACATCTGATCACGTGATACGCCACTCAAAATCCCAGGCCTATACTTTAACATTGCCCATATCCATTTCAGTGATAACTGACAACGTTCTATTAATAGCTTTCGGATTTTTCCATAATTTTCGGCCCGAATCGTTTTCTCAGTTTCACTTTCGTTTCTGAATTTGGAAATTTTTCACGTAAGTAATAATAATAATGATGATAAATATTATTATTTATTACAGTACCTGTTATTTGATTGGCTGTTGACTAGCCTATGAAGTTTCATGATGAGTTCAAATGGCCAATGAAATGGAATGATACATTGATTGCATCGACCAATAACAAGTCCTTTAGAATGGAAAGCGCTTTGTGATTGCCTGAAAAACGTGAACGTAAATAAACATTTATTATTTTAATTTAATTTAAATAAATTAAAATTAAATTTTATTAAATTTTATTAATTTTATTAATTTAATTTAAATTAAACATCTTCATCGTCGTTTTTATCATCATCATTATCATCACTGA
The DNA here is from genome assembly GCF_000326865.2 of Helobdella robusta. Classification (NCBI taxonomy): domain Eukaryota; kingdom Metazoa; phylum Annelida; class Clitellata; order Rhynchobdellida; family Glossiphoniidae; genus Helobdella; species Helobdella robusta. The sequence continues at coordinate 946,046 of NW_008704903.1, read as the reverse complement.
ACCAACTTTGATAAGCTGCTCCACAGAAGGCTTTGCATGTACGTGAGTTTGATTGGAGGCAGGCAGGATTTCAAGGATGACGTCACTGAAGCTGTAGTTGCTGTCGTTGCTGCTGTTGATGTCATGGTTGTCGTCGCACTTTCTGAAGCTCCGAATGTCCTTTTAAAGATATCTCTGGGAATATAATAAAAAAAGAACAATAACAACAGCAAGAAAACAACAACAATAATAATAGTAGTAGTAGTAGTAGTAGTAGTAGTAGTAGTAGTAGTAGTAGTAGTAGTAGTAGTAGTAGACACAAACAACTCACCCCATGAACATTTCGTTAAAAACCACATTACTGAAAAGGTCACAGGTCATCTCTTCATCGCCCGGCTGAAATCGGGTCAAGGCGCTCAGAGCCAGCCAATGAATCTTAACTAGGTCAACTGTATTATTATCATTATCAGCACTCGACGACGACGTCTTCATCACTATCTTCCTGGCAGTTAACACTAAGTAGTAGAGCAGATGGGCTTCATATCTATTGAACCAGCTACCGTTGAAACAGTTTGTAGGAGTATGTGATTTGTAAACTTTGTCCAAGTAGGTCTTTATTTCTGGGTTACTATACAGTAATAGTAAGATATCCAACGGCTTAGTAGTAGCAGCAGTATTGGCAGCAGCAGTAATACTACTATTACAAATATTCATGACTCTACACAGGCCCAATACCAATCTAACCACAGAAACGATGAATGATGTCGTCGATAGGGGTTCCAAAATGGGGTGCCATTTTACACCATTGGGTAGATCAAACGACGACGATGACGATGGTAATAAAATATTATCACCATCATTATTATTATTATTATTGTTGTTGTTATTATTATAGAAGATTGAGTTTAGCGATGTTAGACTGTTGACAGTTTCATCCAACTTTGTTGCATGCTCCAGGCCACCTCCATCCATTAAAATAGACGAATGCTGTCTGTGTGCCGAAAATGAAAAACTTATTTTAGTCATCATCATCATCATCATTATTATCATTATCATCATCATCATCATTATTATCATTATCATCATCATCATCATCATTACCTCAACATGGCGGCAGCTCTCTGGAATGAGGTCGATCCCAGCAGAGGAATAACCAAACCTTCCGTCAGATCCTTAATGACTTCGGGAGAAGTGAGAAATCCCCAAATACTATCCTGATCAAAATCATTATCATCATTATCATCACCGTCATAATCATCATCCTCACCGTCATAATCATCATCATCATCATAACCATCCTAACCATCACCATCCTAACCATCATCATTATCACCACCATCATAATCATCATCATCATCACCAACACCATCATCATCATAACTATCATCATCCTAATCATCATCATCACCCTCATAATCATCATCATCACCACCACCATCATCATCAATACTTACTGATAATGATCCATTATCGCAAAGTGTAACCAAGCATGTTAAGGATGACGTAAGTAAGGAACTGTTCAAGCTATATTTCTGTGAATGAAAGAATGATTGAATGAGTGAATGATTGAATGATTGAATGAGTGAATGATTGAATGAGTGAGTGAATAAATGATTGAATAAATGAACGCGCAAATAAATGAATGAATAAAAATATAACAAAAAATGACCGAATGGAAGAATGAATTTCAAGAAATTGCGCTATATAAGTACAAATAAAATACCAACCTTCATTTTATATTCATCAATAAAGATCCGCGTGTTATTTTTAGCAACTTTAACAACCAATAACAGCAGGTCATTCAAGAAGCTCGATTGTGATTGGCTGGGATAGAGAATATTATTAAATAAGTAAATAATATACATAAATAATACAAATTTATGTAAATATTTTCTACAAATTTAATAAACAATATACATAAATAATACAAATTTACTAACCATTCACAATATAAACCCTTCAAATCACCAGCCAATAGGATGTTAGCCACACCCATCCATAAACATCCACCAATCACATCGCTTTCGTTTGACGGACTTGTCGTCTCAGCCAATGGTGTCAGTTTTTTTATCAGTAGCCCTCTGATATTTCTGGTTTTAAGTACAATTAATGTTAGATTTTTTAAAAATTTACTCCTATTAAATAAAAAACATTGGACTTATTTAATTTCAAGTAAATAATTTAATTAACCAATTTAAAAATTAATTAAGAAATAAATTTATAATTTAAAAAAAAATATACCTGAAAATCTTTTCAACTCCCACTTTCCAATTCAACAGCACCATGACGAATTTCACTGCTTCAAAGCGTAAGGCTTCGACCAATTTTGACGACGATGATGACGATGACAAAGATGATGATGATAATGATGACGAATCATCATTATCATCACGTAAATAGCTGAGAACCAAGTCGCCGAATTTGTCGTTCTGAAGAAAAATCAAAGGGGGATAAGAACAATAATAATAATAGTAATGGCAATAATAAAAAAATAGTAATAATAATAATAATAATGATAATAATAATAGTAATAATAATAAAATAATAATAATAATAATAATAATAATAATAATAATGGCAAAGCAGCCAAAAACAACTAACCAATTGCAATGCAATCTTCCTATCTGTGGCGGCCAAATACCTCAACATTCGCAACACACCAGGGTATGGTATATTACAAGCTCTTCCATTCAATTCTTTCACATCTGTTATTATTATTATTATTATCAGCTAATTAATCTTTGCTAATTTAAGCTAATATATAAGGGAGAAATGCAAAATTATGATAATCTATGAGGCCAAACGAAAAAATGCTCCTAAGATATTATAAGGAAAGATAAGAGAAAATATGCCATTTATATAGGAAATAGTTTGAATATGTATTGATAAAAAATTGAAATTTTTTGAAAATTATGTAAATTTATGCAAATATATGCGAAATTAAAGATGATTAAAGCTATTAATAACTAACCAAATGTCTTATGTAGATACATATTAACCAAGACATCCAATAATCTCGGACAATGAAAGACGCACATCAAACTACAACTACTACTAGTAACACCACCACTACTACTACAACTACTACTACTACTACAACAGCAAGGCCTATGTTGAACGATCCTGATGATAATGTCGATGATTTGTTGGATGACCAATTGTGACCTTGGGATCATGACCTCTAGAATGTATCTTAGCCTGGGTAGTAAGTTTGACCTTAGCAAGCCCTGTTGTAAGAACGTGAATTGTGAATTATTATTATTATTATTATTGCGATTATTATTTAGTAAAAATACTAGTATTAGTACTCCTATTGGTTGGATTTTCATGATTCTATCATCCTCTTCTTCATCATCATCATCACAATCCATATCATCATCATCTTCATACATATCATCATCCTCATCATCATCACAATCCATATCATCATCATCTTCATACATATCATCATCCTCATCATCATCACAATCCATATCATCATCATCATCAAAACAATCCATTGCATCATCATCATCAACACAATCCATATCATCATCGTCGTCGTCGTTACAATCATCCTTATCATCATCATCACCTCAATGATGTCTTTTCTAATGATTTCTGCATCCTCCTTCTCTCCATCATCATCATCATAACTGCTTCCCTTATGTTTATTAATGATCTCATTAGTATTCATGACATACATCCAAGGCCTCTCCATTCCTCTGTACCAAGCAAACGTATGATCAGATGCAGCCTATGAATAAATTACGAATAAATTATTCTATTTTAATAAAAATATATTTTGAAGAGGTTTTTTTGGGAAAGTTAGAAATAAATAAATAGACTTCTAAACAATGAAAAATTAAGAAAAGAATAATTAATAATAATAATAACTGATTATATTATTTAACTCCACTCACCTCATCATGAATATTTACAACTAGAGCATGCAGCAAATGAATGGAGACCTGAACGACAGACTCTAAATTATCATCCAGTGAGTAGCGAGCTACCATTATAACTCCGCCCTCTACTAGAGCTGGAAAGATTGGCGTCGATAATTTATTCATAAACATACCCAGCTTGGCCTGATTAATTATGCGAGTCAACAGACCAATAGCAAAGCACTTTTGTGACATGTGTACACTTCTAGCCAATAAAAATAGTTCTTGAATGGTGTAGCCGGGCCTCTGAAAAATGTTTAAGACGTCAATAAACCACAATATAACTTTTCCAAAAATTAGCAAATCAACAAAAAAATGAAAAAAAAAGTGAAATTTGATTATGGTAAATTAAAAAGTAATCAACCTCTGGTTCATCTCCATGGTGATGCAGACCATCGTACATATTTATGTTCTCATCATTGGGTGACAATATCTGGCCTTTGAAGCCAAATCTTACTGGAAAGGCAGCAAAAGTAGTAGTAGTAGAATCAGAAATAGTAGCAGTGGTGGTGGCTGTAGTAGCATTAGGTGCAGCGGCTGTAGTAAAAGTAGTAGCAAAAGTAAAATCTTGAATCCATTTTAATTTTTCCACTTCAATTCCATCCATACCTACCCATCCCTTCCTCTTTGCTTCAGTTGCCATGGCAATAACTGGGTCATTGACCTCATTCAGTGATGATGATGATGATGATGATGATAATGATGATTTTGTGGGTGGTGATGATGATGATGACGGTAGTGGTTGTGATGATGATGATAATAATGATGATTTTGTGGGTGATAATGATGACGGTAGTGGTTGTGATGATGATGATGATGATAATGATGATTTTGTGGGTGGTAATGATGATGATGACGGTAGTGGTTGTGATGATGATGATTGTGATAATGATTTTGTGGGTGGTAATGATGATGATGATGACTGTAGTGGTTGTGATGATGATGGTGATGATATCAATTCTGCTTTTGTTGTTGTCGTAAATGATGATGATGATGACGACGACGATAATGACGACGATGGTGATTCCTGTGATGGTAATGATGATGATTTCGGTGGCGGGGGTGGTGATGATGATGAAGATTGCTTCTTTCTTCTTGATTTCATAAAACTTATTATGGCAGGATCTATTGAGAGAATTTTTTTTTTCAAATTCAATTATTGCGAAACATTATTATCAATAACACAATTTTAAACATTATTATTACTAATAATTATTATTATTACATTAAATAATAATAATTATTTTCTACATCATTAACTTCAACTTACCCAATTGACCCAGCAATTCCTTTTGTTCTCTAATAAGTACCTCTTCAGTAAATTTTGACAAAAACGACACATTTGTCTCGTGAATTTCACTAATCAGCCTAATTTTAAAATCTTCACCATCTTCACTGCTGTTTTGATGGTTAGAGAGACCCTCCCCACTGATAAATGACGGCCTGCAGAACTTTTCAATCTTGTCTAGATGGAGTTGATTTTTTTCCATGACATCTGTTAAAAAAAAATTTTAGATGAAAATAACATAACTAAATAGATGAGTGAATGAATGAATGGATAGATGGATCTATGGAACATTGGAGGAATAAATGGATGAATGAATAAATACAAAATGTTAATTAACAGTTGAATTAAGTAACGAAGGCAAACTAACTTTGTAAAACTTGAGGATTTTTAAAATATTCTGTCAGATAATCAATTCTATCCTCTACTTTCATGCCTTTTTCTTTTAATCTTTTTGCAAACAGACTCTCTTTCTTGTTCACTACTACAGGATTTTTAGTTTCTGCAGTAGCTAACTTCTTGGGGTCTTCTGGTTTCTGTGAAAACTGTGATTTGTTCAATGTTTTCCAATTTTGTTAAACAATGTTTCAAAGTATACAAAATTCAATAAATCACAATTAATCATAATTTTTTGAACTGTAACAACACTAATTGGAAAATAATTAAACCAGACCAGAGAATGTTACTTAAAATTAAAAACTAACTTTGTCCAGAAGAGGCAGATCTGAAACACGCCCATGAAATTTATTTTCACTGATTTCTTTTTTCGTCCGATTAAATGTTTTTTTATGCTCTTCAATTAAATCTTCGTCTGTTTCTTTTTTATTGGGGCGTTTAAGAAACATTTTTCAACCTTTTGCGGCTTTCTCTCAGTTCGCACTTTTAAATACCAAACAAGCAATGAAATGAGTAAATGCAAAGTTAATTCATGGATTATATATATCCCAAGGGGAGGCCTATTTACGAGCATACAAAACCTTCTTATGGGTTGAAGCAGGGATATGCAAATTTTTTCAACTTTTAATTATTTTCAGTAATGTCTCCCCTTGCTCCAAACCACATAACTAGAATAATAGGACTAATCGATCAATTCGATCTATCAGTCGGGCTATTTGTCGTGCTTGGATTGTTGGCTTACGAAATTGCATGGATTTTAACGAGCAAGCTAAATGAAATATTTACTTGATTTAATATCCTTAAAACATTGTAGTAATTCTATTTAATTTTAATAATGATTAATAGAATTATGTATTATTAAATTATTTTTGTTAATTTGAGTATAAAAATTGCTTTTGGTCCGGTGAAATCCGGTGGCTTACTGAAGCCGAAGGTTGGCTTAGTAGGATTGAACTATAGTCACCCTTTTTTTTACACTATTCGATCATGTTAAAAATTGGTTTTCTTATGAAATAAACGGCCTAAATAAATCAAAATTGTTATTTGAACAACTATCTTCATTATATTCAATGAACACTTTACACTCTGCTGGTGCTCATAAGAAACTGGCTGCTGAAATCATATGTTGGCTTACAGCAGTGGCTTACAGGGTTTCAAAGAACTCTTACGATAGCACTTTTTTGTACATATAATGTATTAAATAAATCAATATATTCATATCACAATTATTTTTGTCAGTATAAATATAGAAATTGCTTTTGTCAGGTGAAAAACAGTGGCTTACTGAAGCCGTAGGTTGGCTTAATCGGATTTTTTCTCATGTATACAATACTATGAGATAAATCAATCAAACAATCAGTCAGCCAGCCAGTCTGTCAGTCAATCAATCAACCAACCGATCAATCAACCGATCAATCAACCGATCAATCAATCAACTAAATTGAATGAACCGAATAAACAAAAATAAAAACAAAAATAAATAAAAAAAATTTGCGAGGCCTGTTCAAACTCGAACAAACAGTTAACCGTACAGATCTACAAACAATTTAGAGATTTTAGTAAAGAAAGAAAAACACAGTAGTTGCTTTTATTTGAATTCATTCAAAAATAAAAAGTGACAGTTAATTAAAATTTTAAAATGTCAATTTTTTTTTAAATTCGTATTTTAAATAAACAAATATAACAAAATATCGACCGATAAAAATAATTATTATCCATTATTATTATTATCATACACACTCCTTAGAAGTTTTCGAAGGATAATAAACCACGTAACATGAACATTTAGTAAGAACAGTTCACAACATATCATAATGACTAAATCAACATACTAAACAGAAATAATTTATACATGCATATATACAAAGTAAATCAAGAAATATCCAAAAACTATATAACCAATTTAAAAAAAAACTAGAAACCAGTCAACATTTAATGAATAAATAAATAGACATTATTAAAAAGATTGTTCAAAAAGGTACAATTTAAGGCGACGACGAGAATGAAATGTTGTTTGTTTTGTTGGTGTGGTGTTGTGAAGCGAAAACAAACACATTACAAAAAACTAGTAAGAAGTCGCAAGAATAATAGTCAGTCACCTACCTATAATAAAATTACTCTCAGGGCCCTAGCTTACTTATAAACATTGACTCAACTCACTTACCTACAAATTTGTATTTCTCGTTTTAGATGTTTCAAGTATTTTATTTAACATATTTTAGCGTTTTTATTTTACTTGAAGCTTTTTAACTAATGTTAAGCCCTAGCCTACCTACAATTGTTTAACTCATCTCAGTCCCTAACTTACCTATGAATTAAATTAAAGTCCGGTTCACGGTAAAGAAAATATAAGTTGAAGAGAAACATAACAACAACGACACCGAATGAATGGATGTTGTGTATGTGTGTGTTGTATTGATGTGTGTGTATGTAAATGTACGGGCGCGCACTCTCCAGAAACTTTACTCACTACCGACGAACCTCCATTGCACCGACCATCATCTGACACGCATCGATGGAATGAATTTGACCAGATACTGAAAAATAAATTGAAAAAAAAATTCACTAAAATAAAAAACAAGCAATTGGAAAAAATAGGTAACTTATCTTTTTGAGATAACACTCAATCTTTGTTCAAATTCGAGTACTTTCAAAGGTACAATGAGACAAAAACAAATTTACCTTTAACATTATCTTCGATTTGTCATCGGAACGATCATCATGAGACCACCATCTGAAACGTGCTGACGCCCACCACAGCTCACCTCTCATCATTCTGTAGACAAGTTTTTATTAATTAGCGAAGTAGTAAATCAAGAAACAAAGGAACGAACGAATAAATGATTAACTGAATGATTGAACGATTGGTTGAATGAATAAATTAGCTAATTAATCAACCAATGATTTAATGAATGAATAGAATGAATCAATGAATAAATTAACTGAGGAATAATTTGAAAGATAGTGATAAAATGAATGAATGAATGAGAAAAATAAAAAAAAGGAACTAAATCATACTTCAAAAACCGTCGTTGTTGTTATCTTCGAATTGTAATCGAAACGATCATCACGAGACCTCCATCTGAAACGTGCTGATGCCCACCACAGCCCACCTCTCAACATTCTGTAGACATTTTTTTAATAGCATATTAGTAAATCAAGGAACAAAGGAACGATCGAATAAATGATTAACTGAATGATTGAATAATTGGTTGAATGAATGAGTGAATGAATGAATTAATTAATTAATAAATCAATAATTCAATTAATGAATAGAACGAAATAACAAATCAATTAATAGAAGGATAATTTAAAAGGTTGAGGGATAAAATGAACGAATGAGAAAAATAAAAAACGAAACTAAACCTTACTTCAAAAATCGTCGTTACTGTACTTTCCATTGCACCGACCACCACCATCTGGTCGGCACACAAAATACCATCCGAGCTTCAGAGTGTCAGTCGAACAGCCAACGAGCTGATTCTTCCTACACCACCATCATCATATGTAAATCATCATGAGACCACCATCTAAAACGTGCTGACTCCCTGCCAACCTCTCATCATTCTGTAGGCAATTTTTTTTATTTGCGTAGTAGTAAATGAATATTAGAATTTTAGAAGCAAAGAAACTATAAAATAAAATAATGTCAAATAAATAATATTTTAAAATAATAAAAAAAATAAAATGTAAAAAACTTACCGTCGTCCATTCGACAAAGGCAGAATGTTGAATGCGGTCCGGTTCCTACGTTGTCCTCCAAAACAGCCCGTGTTGATGGAGAAAGATAAAGAGAGGATTCTCATCAGAAAGCTTAGCGGTGCGTGCAGCTCAAATTGCTTAATAAAAATAATCCTATCTACCTATTCAATTACCTTAACTAATCTATATTAAATTTTTAATGGTACGATAGTCGAAAGTCCCCCTTCATTCTCCATCCTTGCACAGAGGTTCACCGACAGCCAGGGCACCGGATAGTAAACCATTGCCGTGCGGATAGTAGACTATTGTCGAGCGGATAGTAAACCATTTGCCGTCCGGAAACCGTGCGGGTAGTAGACTATGGCCGTGCCGCTTAGTAAATTATTACCGTGCAGATAGTAAACCATTGCCGTCCGGATAGTAAACCATTGCCGGTTCACCACTGGCCACCAAGGCTTACCTCTGACAAGAGACTTCGAAATTCAGAGTCTATCGGTTATCGTACCCTCAACTTACCTATTTATTACAATTAAGCCCTAGCTTGCCTAAAATTACATAACTCAAGAGCCCAATTCATTTAGCCAATCGGCACCCACCCCACCACCTACGTAATGCCTTGGGCTCCAACTTAGTAATAATATAAAACTTAAACCCTATATCCATTAATGAGTATGTGTTACAACGTAGCCTTAACTTACCTATTCATTACATTACAGTCCTAGCTTACCTAAAATTACAAAACTCAAGAGCCCAATTCATTTAGCCAATCGGCGCCCACCCCACCACCTACGTAATGCCTTGGGCTCCAACATAGTTAATAATAATATAAAACTTATATTAGCCTACCTATCGATACACTTACAGCATTTTAATTTACATTACAAGACTTTTCCTAGAATTACATTATTGCCCTTAACTACCTATGAAATTAAATTACTATCAACCTTAGTAATAATAAATTAGAATATGTAATGAAAATAAAATTACGCTCAAATACTAACATATGTGTTTATGTATGTATTTGTGTGTGTATGTAATACGCTGATGCGTGTAATGCGGATGCAAGAAAAAATAGAAGCGATAAACTTACGCTGCCTACCTATTCAACTACATTAGTGTTGGATGCTTCTCATCTATCCTACCTACAGTTAAAATTATGCCTATCTAACCTACCTATATAGCTACATAATGTAATTGTGTGTGTGTGTGTGTGTGTGCGTGTGAGCATTCTTACTTAATGTTAAATTACAGAGAAAAACAGAGAAAAAAGAATAAAACGTATCCCAGCCAGGCGTGTATTCTTTGCCACTGAATGAATGAACGTAGCCTGACATCTTCCATGATGAACTCCTCTGGAAGCTTCAACCTGAATGAAATGAATAAAATGCAAAAATCATATTTATTTAATCAATTTAAAAAAAAATAGAAAAACGAGACGCGGTGAAACCCGCCAGCCGGAAAAGCCAGCCAACTGGCAAAAAAAGAACCGCAAAGAAACCATAAAACGAACCCAAGCCAGGCGTGCATTCTTTGCCACTGAATGAATGAACGTAGCGTGACATTACAACCATTTTGATCATCCACGATGAACTCCTCTGGAAGCTTCAACCTGAATGAATGAACCTGAATGAACCTAAATAAAAGGAAAAATCTTATTTATTTAATTAATTTCAATGAAAATAGAAAAACGCAAAGAAGCCGACCGGTCGGCAAAGAAAAAACCTCAAAGAAAGGTATCTATATAGGATTTATGCTCTATATAACTCTATATAACTCTATATAACTCTATATAACTCTATATAACTCTATATAACTCTATATAACTCTATATAACTCTATATAACTCTATATAACTCTATATAACTCTATATAACTCTATATAACTCTATATAACTCTATATAACTCTATATAACTCTATATAACTCTATATAACTCTATATAACTCTATATAACTCTATATAACTCTATATAACTCTATATAACTCTATATAACTCTATATAACTCTATATAACTCTATATAACTCTATATAACTCTATATAACTCTATATAACTCTATATAACTCTAAATAACCATGCATACTACCACATTCAATCAATAAAAATCCCACTAAAACCAGGAACCACCGCGTACCTGCTGAATGTATGATGTGAAACAAAACAAAAAAAAACACAAAACAAAAATCACACCACCAAGTAGAGTAAAAGAATAGGAGTCCCTAACCTACCTATGTAACTAAATTACCTTATGCCCTAGCCTACCTATATAATAAATTAATTTTTACCTCACCTACCTATGCTTCATTAACTTAACTCAAGACTCATGAAGAAAGAGAAAAAGGAGTAAAACAGAACATAAAATACTACCACACAAACAAACATGATGTATGTATGTATGTATGAGCAACCGCTAAAGAACCCACTTAAAATATAAAAAAATACAACATACAAACACACAAACCACAGACATGCAAACTCTATATAACTCTTTATAAAATAAAATTAAATAAAAATAAATAAATTAAAAAAATATAAATATAAAAAAATGAGATCAGGCACTCCGACTCGAGCGAGGCAGAAATGCCTGATCTGATTTCACCGTTTTTTCAGCTCCTATTTATACTCGTTTCAACCATACATTTTCATCATTTCAATCATTCACATCAATAAAAAACTTATTTAATGTATGTACTACACTATTATACAGTCTTAACCAAAATGCTAACCGTACTAAATTGAAGTCATCGAACGAACGCCTTCGAAACTTTCTGGTTGGCTGGTTGAATCTGCTATATTGCTTTTCATATAAACATAATCTAATATAATATAATTTAATTATTTGTATACATGGATTCAAGTTACTTTATATATATATATATATAGTAAAAATTCATTATAAAAGCAACAGTAATCAGTGCTATATATGTCAGCACGCAGCTCAAATTTTTCGGGGAGAATTCAAAATTGTTTGAGACCACACCTTGCTTAACATCCAATTCCAAGCCGAGCCAAGCCAAGCTGAGCCAATATGCATAAATTCATTATAAAAAACAACAGTAGCCATTACTATATATGTACGCACGCAGTTCAAATTTTTCGGGGAGAATTCAAAATAGTTTAAGACCACACCTTGCTTAACATCCGATTCCAAGCCGAGCCAAGCCAAGCTGAGCCAATATGCATAGATTTATAAGCGCTTTTATATTAAAGTTTTGCTCGCTTTTTAAACGAATATCCCAATATAACAAATTCTCCATCCTATTTTAACTTTCTTTGATGCTTTTTAATCAGTCAGGTCACAAAAATCATTAGTGATATCGCAATGAAATCAATTTGAAATTTTTTTTTTAATTATTGATAAAATTTTTAAATTGTTGATAAAAATAACTAGTATATATAGTGTAGTAAAACGTTTAAAATTTTCTGAGAGAATTTAAAATAATTTGAGACTACACCATAACACAATTGTACAATTTGAATGTGTAAATACAACATTATAAATGTATTATAACTACGTATATATTTCTTTATTTAGTTCTGTCTGTGTATATTTTGTCAAATTTATTTGATAGGAATTGAATATAACCTTTATACCGGCTGATTAACTACCATGCAGTAAAATAACTACTGTTGACACCATTTCCTCCAACGATTTCGCAACGAATTGCCCATACCCTATAATTAGAATAAACTCTTCCAATCAATGTTTAAATTTTTATATCGTTTTTGTTTCTGTACTAATTTTCGTGTCAGATACAATAATTTAGTTTTTAAGCAAATTTTCATTTTCGTAGCACAAACATGCCTACCTGTTGCATTTAAAAATTGCATTAATAATAAATAGAAATGAGAAAATTTCTGATGCATCTTTTCACAGGTTTATTTTCAAATTAAATTTACACTAAAATAAATGTAACAATATCCCTATACTCATTGAATAGAACTATTTTGTTTTACAATTACATATATTTTATTTATAGACTATTATAATTTATTATTAAAATTAATCATGGATTACCATTTTATTATTAAAAGCAATACTTAAGAAATGCACAAGTTTCTGTAACAGTTTATAAAATTTCAGATTTCCTCAAAATGTAAAAATGCAAAACGATTGGATTAAGTGCATCAGACAGGAAATAAATGATTTCAAATGGCTTCCATCAAAAAATGCAAGAATATGCAGTGACCATTTCTGTAATAAAGATTATAAGGGTTATGATGGAGAAAGGAAGGTAATGCTGAAGAAAGCATTCCCATGTTTTCAAGTTAGTTATATTTATATGTCATCAGTTACACAAGGAAGCAATTCACATCATCATTGTACATTGCAACATTCTTATCTATACAAAAAATATAAAATGCATTCAACAATATTCTATGTATTTTATTAAAACTTAGAAAGGGCATAATGTGAATAATAAACCCTGCTTAGGACTGGGATCATCATCATCATACCAATTACCATTACAAGTAGAGTCAATTTTATATTAATGCTTAACAAGATTGGCATAATCAAGTTTTTATATGAAATACACATCAAGTATTTAATGTAACAAATAAATTAACAGAAAAATTTCTGAAAAAGTTTAAAAAAATTAGAACATATGACTCTGATCAAAAATCATTCGCGTTGACACTGCATTTGTATGGGCATAAGGCATATGATTATCTTTGGACAAATGGCTTTCATCTTCCTCACACTAGGACATTAAGAAAGTAATCTTGTCATACCTGTTCAATAATTTTAATAAGATTGTTTTAAATAACTATTCTCAATGTCATTTTATTAACACTACATTAAAAGGTGGCTACAAAACATTGATGGTATGCCTGGGGTGATTTCTACAAACCTTATTGACTAATGGTGATGGGGATCCTCTAGAACTGTAGGACCATGACATTCAATCTAGTCATGGATTGAGAAATCAATCCTTGATATATTTGATAATAAACATTTATTATAATATAAGAATGAAAAAAAGATGTAGATGTAAGGCAAAATCTTACTGGAACTATTATTTTTAGCAATTTATGATTTATTTTTTTATTTATGACTTTATCCATTTTCAATGATACCGATATTTTTAATTATTATTATCCAAATTATACTCATGCCTATATAAATTAATTTGATTGTGGCTATTTCTATGCTTAATTATTTTATTTACTTGCCATAGGTATGCACAGCATTTAATAAATTAATGATAATAATTAATCAATCAATCAATCTTCATTTTGCGTCCAGAGACCCGGTTTCCCTAGGTATTAATAATTAATAACACAACATTCTAAGTGCATAAAATATAATAAATTAAAAGTACAATTTTTACAAACCTCATTGGTTATGGTGATGGGGATTCTTTAAAACTGAATGATCATGATCTAACAAGCCATGGATTGATGAATCACTGGAATCACACATTATCTTTAATAAATTTAATAACAACATGTACTACAATTTAAGAATGAGGAATATTTTGTAAAACATTAAATGAAAAAAAATTTAGTTTGAATCACTCATAATTAATACATTTTAATTAAATTGCAAGTTAGCTTGGGGAGTTTGAAGCTTGAATTGAACAAATAACAAAAGTGTTTATTTTATAAAATTGATTGATAAGTTGTTTAATTTACTATATTTATTTAATTTAGTTAGTATATTTTTTATTCCCAGACCTAAGCATTGTAAATAAAAATTTTAAAACCAATCAAGCAATAGTATTTAGGATTTTAGGAACAAGTGCTGTTAGTCGTTAGCGTAGTAGTAGTATGTAGTAGTGTAGTGGTTGGTAGTTTCTAGTAGTCTAATCCGTTAATGTTCGTTAGTGCTATCTGTTATTTATTTCAATTAGTAATTAGAATCAGTAGAGTTTAGTTTTAGCTTAATTATTAGAGTTTAGTAATTTAATTACTAATTAGTCGTCGTTTAGTGTTGTTACAGTTAATTGTTAATGAGTTAAGTGATGTTGGTGGTTCACAAAAAATTTTTTTTATTTAAAATGCAAAAAGATACTTAACCGTCATACAGCAATATCTATCCTAAAACAGCATCTAGTATCACCTTTTAAAACATTTTGAAATTTTAAATAAAAGCAATATTCCGAAATTAAAAAAATTTACGATCGTAACTTTTGACTTGGGCGATAAAAAATCACCCTCCAATTTCCCTCCGGAAGTAAGCTCCTTGTTCGACCGTCAAAAATGAGCGAAGGCCGTTATATTTAGTCTAATTACATGATATATCCATGATTTAATTACAAAAATTAACACTTTTATTTTATAATTTTGCTAAATATTAAATTTTTTAAATTTGCTAAAAAAATTTTTAAAACATTGTTAAAATTATTTTTAAAAAGATTTAATTTAAATTTAGAAAATTGACAATAGTTATAAATTATTCTGTTATTTCGCACCAAAAACTCGAATTTACTTTTAAATATCAAACAAACAATGTATTAAAAGCATAGATGATTAAAAGCAAAGTTAATAAATTTAATTACAAAAATTTACACTTTTATTTTATAATTTGGTAAATATTAAATTTGCTAAATTTGCTAAAAAATTTTTTTAAAAATTGTTAAAATTATTTTTAAAATGATTTAATTTAAATTTAAAAAATTGACGATAGTTATAAATTTTCTGTTATTAAATAGCTCATCATTGCTGTTTTGTTGCTTGATAAACCAAAGATGTCGCTGAGTTGAAAAGTTGATGCTGCCGATCCTGGCGAACGAATGCTCTTCCTTAGTAAAAAAGATAAAAAAATTGAACAACAGAAATGTTGAAATCGCAAATTGTTTTTGTCGAATCTGTCAATTCAATTAACACCGAGTATTCCTAATTAATGGCTACTTTAACTTTCCCTTTTGCCTAATAAAAGTTCGCTCATCAGTTAATGTTATTCTATCTCTTTGCTTGTTAACTTTATTATATAAACAGCTTTTCCGGAAGCTGTTAGTGCTTTTAGTTCTTATGGAAAACAATCTAGTCGAAGGTTTACAGAATCTTCGAGTTTTGGCAGCGTATGACCTGGCCGTCATGGAAGACTTAGTGAAAGATTTTGCATCTGCTCTGGATGATCACAGCGCACCTGGCATCAGAAATAAATCAACTGCAGGTGAAGGTAATAAAATAATTTTTTATAATTTATATTTTCGAAAAATTAGACATTTATTTTTATAAGTTATTTATTACGTAAGATTAACATCAAAGGTTGACTATAAAATAAAATAATTCATCTATCTATAATCTATATTATTCCTATTGGAGATTTAATTATTCAGAATAAATTATTAAATAAACTTAAGTAAATGGTTAAATTTGTTGTAAATGATGATAATAAATAAATCTAATTTTAAATTAATAAAAAAAATTTTCTTTTTTAAGTACGAAAACGACGTAGGTACAAAAAACGTCGACCAACTGACCTCACAATGGCTCCCAACAACTACAGTGATACTGACAGCAGCCAGTTAGACGGGGCTAACATGCAAGATTCTACCAATAGTCATCACTTGCCTAAAAATTGGCAGAGTTGGAGCAAGCAGCAAAGTGATTCAGATGATATGAATAATAATATGTTTAGTGGCTACTTAGGGGCTAGGCCAAAGTGTTCTCTTTCCAGGTTATTGATTTTTTTTGGAAGGTATTTTGGCTTTTTAAACTTTTGATAAATATGAAATTAAATTGAGTAATTCAATTTCAATTCAATTTTTTCATCAATTTGTAATTATATTTCATTGTTCTTCTCAGGTATCCTGCAATCTCAGCCCCAGTTCTCGTTGAATCAGATTCAGTAACCGATTGCCTGTCACCAATTCGACTGCCGAGAAGAAGACGCCATCTTAAGAAATTACCAATCGTCATCGACAATGATCCCATTCTCGATCCCAACAACTATCGACACCAACTTGAAAATTTACCATCATCGATACGACCCTTGTCCAACTCACAACAAGGAGAGACATCTATGCCTTTTATCTCAACGACAAAGTTTAGGACCCAAAGTAGGGATGTGACTGTTGGATGCAGTCGGGGAATGATGTGTAGAAAACGTAAGAGATCAGTTAGGGAGTCGGGAACGAGTATGGTCTATGAGAGATGTGAGGGAGAAAAACGTTTCAATAGGTCAGTTAACTTACGGTTGGCATTGGTGTTGTGTTAAATAATAATTTTTATCATCATTTTCATCATCATCATTTTTTCATTTGGTTGTATGTTGAATGTGTGAACTAAACATTGATATGATAAAATGATTAAACAACAGAGCCTGTAGTTCTTGTAGCAACTCTAGCGATGACGATGATGAAGATAGCATTGATGATGGCAGAGAAGGTTGGTCTTCTTATCTATCTAATCGTTTGTGTCACCATTATTCTATTTCATCATCATTTTTACCACCATTACCATCATCATCATATCTTTATAAATGCAGGTGACGATGAACAAAGTGATTTCTGTTCAGACTCAGACAGCAAACATCACCAGCAGCAACTAAAACAACAACATTTTCAGCAGCAACAACAGCAAACAACAGCACACGATTCAATGGACTCAACTGACGCCACCACCGACGACCACCAGCGGCAGCATCATCGTCATCAGCAACAGCAGGCCATGCCTACTCAACTAACTCAGCTGTCAATCAAACAACAATACCCAACACACAGATATTACATTCCTGGTAAACGCCGTTTAACTACTACGGCAACCACTACTACTGCTACTGCCGCTGTTGCAGCTACTGCTACTACTACTACTACTACTACTACTACTACTACTACTACCAATACAGCTAACAACAATAACGTGATAACAGCTAATGATGATGATGATGATGATGATGGTTCCACTCATCCATTATCACTAGCATCACCGTCATCATCATTATCATTTACAACACCAGATTCCTATCCACATGACTTTAGCATCAATAACATTAATAATAAAGACAACAACAATAATAATAATAATAATAGCAATAACATCAACAACAATAACGGTTACCATCATCATCACCATCATCATCATCATCATCATCATCATAATCATAATCATCTCAGTCACATGATATCTGAGACAAGCTGCTCAAATGCTGTAAAATCATCGTCACCCATGTCAAGTCCACTATTATATATTCGTAATAATAATAATAATAATAATTACTATAATAATATTAATTTCAATGGTCATAAGAGGTGTAAGGTGTTTGATGCTCTACTCGATGCTGATAATGGTTGGCTGTTTGTTTGTTTGTCTGTTTGTTTGTTTGTTTGTTTGTTTGATTGTTGGTTTGTTCGTTTATTTGTATAAAAATTATCGTTAATGTTATTGAAATAACCATATGACATCAACAGATATGGACACAGACTTAACAACAACGACGACAACAACAACAAAAATGGCTGCAGCTACAACTAACACTATATCAACTATTTATGCAGATGCAAGAAGGCAGCTGAATAAATTTAACAGAAGGAATGTTAACTGACGAACGAACGAATGAATGAATTAATGGATGGAGGGGTGGACAAATGAATGAATGGATGGATTGACAAATGAATAAATGGATGGATTGATTAATTAATGAACGAGATTTTACTAAATGATTTTAGAATAAAAAATGTATAGTGTGAACATTGCATGTATTTAACTTGTAATGCGTAAATCTCATGTGATTAATGGATGAATGAACGAATGGATGAGCGGATAAATTAGGGAATAGATGGATGGATAGATTAATGAATGAATGAATGAATGAAAAACGAATGAATAAACCGTTAAAGTCAAGTGAACAACTGAATGTATTGAATTAGTTAACATGAAAGTAGATTGTGAGTTAAATAGACCTGACTCATTATATATTGCGATAGTCCTTACTGTACAATATTATTTTATAATAAATTATATATATTTATGCGTGTGTGCGTGCGTACGTGAGTCTGTGTGTGTTGGTGTTGTCAGTCAGTATTATAGCATTATAGTATAATCTAATGTTATTTCTAGAATGATTTGCTCCAATTCTTCATTTTGACAATATTTCTGGTTTGGTCATGAACGAAAATTTTATTTTCAACACAAAATTAGAAGAGTCTCACCCGTAGGATTTGTGGTTGTACTTAATAAGCAGTAGTATGCCAACATAAAAAAATAAAAAAGTATTAAAACATATATACAGGGAATAAATCTACCTAAAATACTAATTTATAAACAGCTTAACATCTCAAGATCAAAGTCCTTTAAGCAGTTTTAATTTGAATTAATATGATCTATACCTTAATTAGCCCTTTTCGTTTTAACTATCCATCCACTTTTAAACAAAATACCTGTTTACCTGTAGTACTATTTAAAACACGCCTGAATGACGGTGTCAATATGTAGGTATATATATATATATTCATATATATATATATATACACTATGTAACATAATGCATGTTATATTTAGCATGCAAATAAGAACATACATAATACATGTAACATGTGTGTGTATGTATATAAATGTATGTATAAATTTATGTTATATATGCACACACACATGTGTACATATATGTATATATTTATAAAAATCATCTGTAATGTGTGACTTAATGCTAGTATTAGTCAGTAAAAAAGAATAAATGTGTGGTTGCTGATAATTTATTGGTGATTACGGAAAATTAAGATGGTGATGCCCTTGTGTGTGTGTATGTTGTTTTCAATTCAATTCTATCTAGAGGTTAGTTTTCACTAATTCATTAATTTATTAATAATTCATTAATTCGTATGTTCGTTCATCCATTCGTTCGTTAGTTTATTCAATGGTTCGTTGGTTTGTTTGTTCATTCAATCGTTCGTTAGTTCATTCGTCAATCCATATTTTTAACAAAATGCAGGTATCTGTCCGGAGTTTTAGGAAATAACGGAATAACATGGATGACAGACTTAACAACAACAACATCAATAATACTAATATTAACAATAATAATAATAATGACGTAACCAATGACATCAACAACAATGTCAATAGTGACGATAATAATAACAATTGCATCAATATGGAAGTCACTAACAACAACAACAATACCAGCAACAACATAAAACGAACCAAACCTCCTGTACCATTTAAGTCACCAACCGCAAGACATACTGTCATGCTTATCAGACGATCAACCAACAACAACCATAATAATAATAACATTAATAATAACATCAATGATAATAATAACAACAACATTAATAATAATAATAATGACCAAGATAACATCAATGACAAAGCTAACAAAGAGACCGCTGATCGTGCTGATGGTGATGACAATAACAACAATGGCGATGACATTAACAATGACATCACTAATGATGACCACGTTGGACAACAAGAACAACATATTAATGTTATTCCGGATCTTATTTCTGAAGCTATTAGACTTAACAACAGTGACAACAGTAGCAGCAACAACAACACTAACAATAACAACAATAACACTAACAACAGCAACAACAATAATAATAATAATAACGACAACAACAACAATAACAACAATGACGTTGATGACGAGGGTGATGGCGCTGTTGACAACATCTTAGCGAGAAGAGATATACTAAGAGGGCACTCTAGTACGAACGAATGAATGAACGAATGAAAGAACGAACGAACGAATGAATGAATGAATAAAAGAACGAACGAATGAATGAATAAAAGAACGAACAAATGAATGATTGAACGAACGAATGAGTTAAAAAAAAGCAATAATTAGATTGATTGTTCGTGAATGAAAGAATGAATGAATAAATGAGTGAATAAATGAATGAAAAGAATGACTAAACGAGTTAATTAAATGAACAAACGAAGTAAAAAATGAATGAATGAACAATCGAGTAATGTTATATAATTGTTCCTGGTTTGTAATTAGGTTATCCGAATCCAGACAATGATGGATGGATGGATGGATGGATGGACAAATAAATGAAAGAACGAACGAATGAATGAATGAATAAATACACGAATGATCGACAAATAAATAAATGAACGTGTGAACGAATTAACGAAATTATGAAGGAATGAATAATGTTATAATTTATTCGTTCACTCATACATAGTTAGATTATCCAAATCAAGGCGAGTGCCCCACCCATCAAACCTTCCATCCATCCATCCTAGTAACGATCATCATCATCACCACCACTACCACAATCAACAACAACAACAATCGCAACAACAACATCATCAACAACAACATCAACAACAACATCAACAACAGCATCAACAACAACATCAACAACAGCATCAACTTAATGGACAACACTTTCAAGATTATTTACCTAAAGGTCAAACAATGATGACAATGACGCAATTATGATGATGATGATGGTAATAATAATAATAAGAATAATAATAATAACATAATCATATCAAGGTTGGGAGAGTCGAATGGACATCCATGGCCGAATATTCTACATTGACCACAACAATAAGGTCACGACCTGGAAAAAACCAGGTCAGGCTGTGATGATAATGATACTGGAGACGAAGATGATGACGATGATGATTGTGATGATGATGATGATAATAGCTGCTACTACTACAACAACAACAACTACAACTATTACTACTACTATTACTTATAATTATAATAATACTTTTAATAATAATTATAAATATAATTACTATTTCAAGTTTCAAGTTCATCCGTACGTAGAGTTAACAATATGGCGATCACAGAAGAAGATAGGAGAAATATGGACAGGAGGTTATGATAATGATGACGACGACGGTGATGATGATGAAGATAATGATACTATTACTACTACAACTACTACTACTATTTTTTCTAATTATAATAATGTCGACGATGATGATGATGATGATATCAATCAAACAGATATCAAAGTATCAGGAGATCTGTGCGTCCAAACATTCTAGCAACAACAACCACAACAACATTAACATCATCAGCAGCAACAACAACAACATTAACATCATCATCATCAACAACAACAACATTAATATCATCATCAACAACAACAACATCATCAGCAGCAACAACAACAACAACAACATCATCTTCGTCATCGTCATCCTTCGATATTAGTGAAAACATCACAAATATTTTCAATATCATCAACAGTTACAATGACAACAGCAACAACATCAGCAGCAGTAACAACAACAGCAGCAACAACAACAGCAGCAACAACAACATCAACAACAGCAACAACAACAACCTCGAGTACGTTGATGAATGTGGCGACGTCTTATTGCCTGGAGCTATCTTCTTATGCAGGCAAGCATTCTTTAAGCAAACTATTTTATTATTGAAAAATAATAAATAATAACAGAAAATAATTATAATTAATATAATTAATAATAATTAATAATAATTAATAACTATAATTACTATAATTAATAATAAATATTAATAATAATTATTATTATTCCTCCAATTGTAGGCCAGATTTCTACTCTCTTGTTATGAACAATTCAGTAAGTTTATTATAAATTATGGTATAATAATAGCGATATAAAAAAGATTATGTATATTGTAATAATTAATAATCCTGACCTAATTATTAGAGAGACCGACCTCGAACTGACCTATTTGATTTTAACTGACCAATGACGTTGATTGGGATTAGGTTGCCCAGGATTTGCTGAACGAGAACGGCCAACTGAAGCACATCTTGAATGCCATTAGAAGGGACAGATCTTCATTTAAAAAGTTCACTTTTAATCAGTTTCATTCATTTATAAATTTTTCTATTTATTCATTCATTCATTCATTCATTCATTCATTCATTCATTCATTTGTTCGTTCGTTCAATCAATCAATAATTCGTTTATTAGATAATTGACTAATTCAGTATGCCTGGTTTTCTTTCTTGCTTTCATTCACACTTTCGTCCATTCATCCATCCATTCAGTTATTCAATCATTCATTAAACCAATCATTACCAACCGACCAATCAGATATCAGCACCGCAAAGACCTCGTATCATTGGTCAATAAATTCTCAGACCCCTCCAAACAATTTCCGCCAATGTGGCAAATGAGAATGGATAACAAATCAAATAAGGTTTCATATTGGATGCTCCACTTTTTAGCCCTACACTATGTAATTTTATGCTAAGAACTGAACTATAGTACACCACAAAAGTTTCGTGTTGACGTGTTAATACGAGCATCACATACTCAATCAACTAACACTACTATTTTTCATTTAACAATAATAATAATAATATAAATAAGAATAATAATAGTAAGTCACTGACCACTTCCACCAGCCATTCTTTATTCACCATGGGCTGAAACTGACCACGTACATTGACCCGCGGCTTCCCCTTTTACCTCAAGCCCACGCAGATGTCCTTGGGTTAAGGTCAATCATTAATTAAA
Source organism: Helobdella robusta (assembly GCF_000326865.2). Lineage (NCBI taxonomy): Eukaryota > Metazoa > Annelida > Clitellata > Rhynchobdellida > Glossiphoniidae > Helobdella > Helobdella robusta. Next base: position 922,385 of record NW_008704903.1, on the reverse strand, counting down.
TAATTAATTAATTAATTTGTTTGTTTGTTTGTTCGTTCGTTCGTTTATACTTCCGTATTTTCGATTATTATTCAATCATTTAACCACTCGATAATCTTGATCGTTAGTCAATTAAGTTATCAATTAATTAATTATCAATTAATTAATCTATTTATTAATTATTTTATTAATTAACCAACCGACCAATCAGATCGTCTGTGTTATCGTCATCATCATTGTCATCATCGTCACTATTATCTAGTACTTTAACGGTTGGTTGGCATATATTTTGACCAAGCAACTTGTAATTTGATTGGTTGATTTTAAATTTGATTTGTTGGTTGAGTTGTCTATGATTTGTTTGCTTAATTGATCTTTTATTTAATTGGTTGGATAAGTTGTCTATAATTTGATTGGTTGATTAACTGATATAATTGATTGGTTGATCTTTAATTTGATTGGACGACTATCAAAAGGTAATTTTTTTCGTTTTCAAATTTTGTTTTAAATTTAACAGGCTAGCAACAACAATGCTGTTCATAATACTAATTTAGGTTGGTCCATTCATTCATTCATTCATTCATTCATTCATTCATTCATTCATTCATTCATTCATTCATTCATTCATTCATTCATTCATTCATTCATTTATTCATTCATTCATTCATTCATTCATCCATCAATCTATCCATTCGTCAGTTAATTTTAACATGCATTTATCAATTAATCACAATAATAATACTTATTAATTATAATTATATTTAAGAATCCTTATAAATTATATTTAGAAATAATAATAATAATAATGAATAAATTAATTAATTAATAATTTATAGATTACAACGAGAGGGTAGTTCTGTTTTTGAGGCAGAGGAGTGTCTTGGATATCCTGAAATCGAAATATCCCGCCATTCTATCCAGTATATCCCTCAAGAATAAAGTCAATCTCATCAGGTCAATTGTAACGGACGAATGGATGAAAAAAATGAATGGATGTTGGAATGAATGGATGAGTGAATAAATGAATGAATGAATAGATGGATGGATGGATAAATGAACGAATGGGTGGATGGATGAATAAATCAATCAATCAATGAACTAATGAGGGAACGAATAAATGAATGAAAGAGTGTACGATTGAATGGTTGAATAAATGGATGAATGAATGGATGAATTAATGAATTAATAAAAGAAAACTGAATAAAGAAATAAATTAACAACAAATATTTTCCTCTAGATCAGAGGGATTAGCAGCAATAAACAGGCTGAAGAACGATCTTGAACTTACCATGATGTTAAGGTTATCACCATTACCATCATCATCATTAGCCCATCATCATCATCATCATCAATACCCCATCGTCGTTGTCATCATCATCATTACCCCATCGTCATCATCATCATCGTCATCCTTATCATCACCAGTGCTGTGCAGAATCCTATTTTTTAAAAATTCAAATGACCAATTTGGAAGATGGCGGTTCACCATTATCATCACTATCTTAACATCACCACCGTTATTATTATTATTATTGCTATCATCATCATCATCATCATGCGTGACATCATCATGATGTCATCCAAATACGACAGCGTTTTCGAGGAGGAGATAATGTCCTATGTACCTGACAGTTCAGAAAACAACGAAAATTATGATAACAATAATCCTGCTATTCCATTCGGTTGGTTGGTTGGTAGATTGGTTGGTTGATTTGTTGGTTGATTGGTTGGTTAGTTTGGTGATTGATTTGTTGGTTGATTGATTGGTCGGTTATTTGATTGGTTTGTTGACTGATTGATTAGTTTGTTGATTGAATTGTTGGCTGATTGATTGATTGGTTGGTCTGTTTCAAGTCTGGTCATTTTATCAGTAATCATCATTGCCATCCTCTTCAATATCATCATCACTACTTTTTTCATCATCATTATCATGATCATTCTCACCATCACCAACATCATCACCAGGATCATCACCGGCCGTTGCCCACCACAGAAATGCTTCTAGAAAGCGAAACTTAGAAGTGAAACTCGCGGAATTTTATAACAAACTCGAAGCTAAAGGCTATTCTAAAGGGCCAGTTAAATACAGGTTTTTGCTTGGAAAAACCCATTTCTAATTATAGAATAACTTATTTAAATATCATCATTATCATCAAAACGTCATCATCACCATCTTCGTCATCACCATCACCGCATTATTATCATCATCATTATCATCATTTTTTATGATTGTCATCGGCATCACTTATAATCTTTATAGCTTTCATCACCGTAATCATCATCATCACCATCAACGTCATACTTACTATTATTCCAATACGATGCTTAACGAAACGTGACGAAACAAAACGAGACAGATTGATAGTACGCAGAGATCACATATTGGAGGATGCATTCGTGAAAGTAATGAGCCTAACGAAGAAGGAGCTCATCAAATCGAAACTCGCCATCGCCTTCAAAGGAGAAGACGGGTTCGTTATTCGTCTTGTTATAAGTCTCGTTATTTGTTATTATTATTATTGATGTTGACCGTCTTCGTCGTCGTCATCACCAGACTAGATTACGGGGGCCCATCCAGAGAGTTTTTTTTCTTGTTATCTCGGGAGCTGTTCAACCCTTACTACGGCCTGTTTGCATACTCCGCAAATGATACGTACACTGTCCAGGTCAGCCCGTCGTCCAATCAGATTGAAAATAACCTGCAGTGGTGAGCCCCTATTAGCTAGGCTTTGTTTATACGTTCGCGTGGCCTAGCTGTGATTGGCTGGTTTTGTTTGTTAAGTTATGCTAATTGGATAATTACTATTTAGATTAATTGTGATTGGTTGGCCTTTGTTAGTTTATTTATTTACATATTTATTTATTTATGTGAGAAGGATAATTAATATTTAAATTAATTGTGATTGGTTGGACTGATGAATTAATGTATATTTTAATTAGCCGTGATTGGTTGGGCCTCGCTAGTTTATGCAGTTTATAAATTTTAATCAACTTGGTTGGCTGGTTCGGATGGGTCCTATGTTGATTTGAATGGTCCTTAAAAAATATCTTATAATTTCCATCTTGTTGCTATAATAATAATTATTATGATGATAATAATAATTATGAATATAATTGTAATAATAATTATTATTTATAGTTATTACTTTTGATGATAGGTTCAGATTTGCTGGGCGGATGATTGCACTGGCACTCGTTCACCAGTACCTCTTGGATGTGTTTTTCACAAGAGTCTTCTACAAGCAACTGCTACATATGTTGGTTGTTGCTGGTTGAGACGATAATGACGTTGATGTTGCGACGATGCTGAGAATCGTGTTGTATAATCACACACACACACACACACACAAACACGCACACGCACACAACCACACACAAAACAGAAAACCGCACCTGAATGACCTCGAATCTCTGGACATGGAATTCTACAGGAGTCTCACCTGGATCCAGGACGAAGCCAAACAAGATGACCTCGAAGCCATGGCTTTGACCTTTAGCGTGACAGAGGAGGAAGACGAGAACAACAACAACAACGACAACGACGACGACGACGATCCTGATAACAATAGCGAAAGAAATAAAAACAAAAATAGTAATTATTATAGCCACAATAATAACGGAAACAATAATGGAAGATTATTTTCGTGGCTGGGCGGGCAGTGGAAAAAAATGAGAAACGCTCTCTCCATAGGGGATAGTTTATCTGAAAATGAAGACACAGTAAACATCAGTAGTAGTAATCTTGATAGTACCGATAGCAATAACAACCTTAACGTCACTGCTACTACTATAATCAATACTACTTCTAGTAGTAGTGGCGGTAGTAGTAGCATTAGTAGCGGCAGTAGTAGTGTTAGTTTTATTAGTAAAAGTGCCGAGAACGTCAGCAGTATTAGAAGTAATAGTAATGAAACTATTGTTTATAGTAGTAGTGGTAGTAGTAGTGGTAGTAGTAGTAGTAGTTGCAAAAGTAGTGGTAGCAGTAGTAGTGTTGTAAATAATAATACTTTTAATAGTGATAATAATATATCTAATGCAACATCTAAAACATTCACGCCACCACCATCATCATCACCACCACCACTATCACCATCATCATCAACAACAACAACATCGTCAACAACAACAACAAAACACACACGCATAAACAACGACGATTATGAAGTTGGCGAATCATCATCAAGCTCTCAATGTATCATTAACAACTATAATGATGCTGACGACGAAAATGATGGAAGTCATAGTCATGGTGGCGATGCAATCACTACTACTACCACTACAACTATTACTACTACTTCTGCTGCTGCTACTACAGCTGCTACTACTAATAAAAGATCATCAATCGAAAAATCGCCTTTGCAAAACCTTACAGACATTGCAACTAATGATAACAACAACAACAACAACAATAATACTAATAATAACAGCAACAAACAGAATCAAAACATAAACAACGGCGACGATGATGATAATGATAGCTTTCCTGCAAACCCATCATCATCATCATCCAAGATAAGAGTGATTGAGCGAGACTTAAAACAAAATGGCCGACACATCAGAGTGACTGAGAGAAATAAAAAAGAGTACATCGAAAGAATGGTGGATTGGAGAATTAAGAGGGGAACCCAAAAGCAGATGAAAGTTCTCGTGCAAGGTTTTAATGAGGTTCGTTCGCTGATTGGTTGGTTGATTAATTGGCTGATTGGTTGGCTGATTGGTTGGTTAATTGGCTGATTGATTGGCTGATTGGTTCAATGGTTGGATTGTTGATTGAATGAATTAGAGATAGGCCGATCGATAAAAAAATTATGTGATTAATTAGTCAAGGAAATTGAAAAATATATTAGATTGATCAACACTCAAATCACTAGTCCGTGTACAAATACAAATGATCGATTATCAAACCATCCAACCAATCAATCAAATCTACTAATCAATCAATCAATCAATCAATCAATCAATCAATCAATCAATCAATCAATCAATCAATCAATCAAACAATCAATCAACCAATCAACCAGATATTAGACCCGCGCCTGGTTTCAAAGTTCGACGCTAATGAATTGGAACTTGTAATAGCAGGCTCTGTTGATATCGATATAGAAGACTGGCACGATAATACAGTATACCGGTCAGGCTATTCCGAATCACATCAGGTATTTCTGTGTTTGTATCTGTGTATCTTTATGTTTGCATCTTTGTGTTTGTATCTTCGTGTTTGCAAATTCGTGTTTGTATTTTCGTGTTTGTATCTTCGTGTTTGTATCTCGTTGTATCTCGTTTGTATCTCCTACATATTGTTTGGTTTGTTTGTAGATATCTTGGTTTCTATGCTATAAGTGTATGTATCTTTGTTAACGTGATTTATGGTTATCATTAAAAAATTGATGGTGTAATCTTTCATTCATTCATTCATTTTTTTCATTCACTCATTTATTTATTCGATCATTCTTTTATTCACTTATTCACTCCTTCACTCCTTCAATCACACATTCATTAATTAAAACCAACCAGGTGATAATGTGGTTCTGGAAAGTTGTATCCAACTACAACAATGACCAACGGTTGAGATTGCTGCAATTTGTTACGGGGACATCGAGTATCCCGGTCGAGGGATTTGCCGCACTTAGGGGGAGTACAGGGCCAAAAAAATTCTGCATCGAAAAGTGGGGAAAGGTTACTGACTTGCCGAGGTTTGTTTAGTTGCTTGCTAATTGATTCACTGTCAGAGAGAAGTAGAATTTTAAAAATTGGTCTCACATCTAAATATATATAACCATTTATCTTCTATTCATCTCTTTTCCTCTTCATTCATCCATTTAATCTATTTTTATCCATCCATTTTTATCCATCCATCCATTTCGTCAGGGCCCACACTTGTTTCAATCGTCTAGACCTGCCACCCTACACTTCTTTCGAAATTCTTCTCGAAAAGTTGAGCATCGCCGTCCAAGAAACAGCCACTTTCGGCATTGAATAATTATCGAAATTATGATTAATTATGACTATAATATTAATAATTAATCATTTTATATCTATATTTATATGAAATAATATGTGTGTGTGTTGCTTTACATATTTCTGATATGTTTCATTATTACTGTCTGTTACAGAGGTGAGCAAGAATTGAAATTCCTATTCACTCAAATTTTTTTTCTCATTCCCAATTTCTTCCCGAATTCCCATTTATGACAACGTTCCCGAAAATTCCCATTCTCTATTTTTTTAAGTCATTCCCGTGTTTTCCCTCCCGAGTTATATAAAGTTGTATAGAGTTATATAGAGTTATGTAGGGTTATATAAAGTTGTATAGAGTTATATACATGTATAGTTATATAGAATTATATAGAGTTGTATATGGTTATATAGAGAGCCTTGGGATTCCCGTTCCTATGCTCACCTCTTGTCTTGAGATCCGCTCTGAATATCGTAAGTGATTGAGAAGTAGTCAGAGAAGGAGGTAGAGAGTTCCAGAAAAAAGGGTCAAAAAAGCAAATGCAGATTTAGCAAAAGAGTGTTTAACACAAGTTAACAAGAAGTGAGAACAAGAAAACGATCGTAAACCGGCACGTTTTGATTTGGTTAAAATATCTGATAAATACTTAGGAAAGGATTTAGATTTAGACTTATACCTAAAGTAAAAATTTGAAAAATTATTCTATACTTTATAAGTAGCCAGTGCAAGAGAACAAGATATGGAAATATATGAAAAAAAGTATGTTTTACCAATTTCCATAAGAATCCCATGGGAATCCCATAAAAACCATAGGATTCCCGTTCCCCTGCTCACCTCTAGTCTGTTATACATGATCATAGTCCGAGTTTTTCGTTGTAAGTTTATTGTTATTATGTTTTATTTAATTTTTTTCAAGTTCATAATTTAAATGATGCATCTCTCTGATCTTAAATTGCGTCTGATGACTTCTGTGCTATCAATTGAAAAATAAATATCCATTTATGAATGTGCGTATGTACACGGCGGGTACAGAATAGATGAGAGTAATAATATTTGATATGAGACTATATGAGTTTTTAAGTACTACTTATCACATGTTACACACGCTTTCTCTTTTACACCCACCACACACACATACACACACAATATTGTTATACGTGTTAATTCTTGCCTTAGTAAATGTACAACGTTAATAAAGCAGAGAATTTGTGATTGTACTAATCTTCAAAAACTATCAGTGATGTTTAAAATTATTTTCTTGTTCAATTTAAATAATCAAATTCGTGGCTAAAAATGATTTTAAAATTCAGATAAAAACTAAGATTAATATTTTTGTAACGAACTTCTCATCCTATTCTAATATTTTTGATGTCATTGTTCAAAAAAATGATCATTTTAATTTACCAAAAAAAAACAATTTTGTTGCGTTATTAATTTAAAAAGTCATTAGCAAATAATTTAAAAACTTTTTAAATTATTAACATAACAAAAATTTTCTACACAGGTTCTGCATGCCAGAAAGAATCGTTTTCAAACTAGCTCTCCTAGATTGTCCCGCTGGTGAGGCTCCAACTAACTTGAAGCAACTACAATTAGTTTCAAAAATTGCAAATCAGAGTCGACTGATGGTGACCTTGGGCTTTCTAAATTCAATTCGGAAGAGAAAATTTTCTGTTTTATCTGCAAAAATCTGGAACTTACTAGCTGTAGATTTGAAAAAATTCAACAACACGAGCAGACATGTTTTCAAGAAACGTTTTAAACAACAGTCGTTTTCACATTCTCGTGTGAAGCTAGAGCTTCTGAAGCTATTCAAAAGGACTCCACAAACTTTTTGATACAGATTTCTATATATTAATTTATATTCCTAGTTATTCATTCAAGTTAAAATAATTCTTTCTGGCATGCAGAGCCACTGTAGATCATCCCTGCCTATGTATGATGAAATTGAATCGAAGAATTTCTAATAACCAGCAGCAACAAGTCTCGCTGTTGTGTTCAGAACAGACTGCAAATAATCAGGAAGGGATAAGTTAACACCAGACATAATTGCATTGTAGTAGTCAATCCCAATTCTTCTTTAGATAAAACTACAAACGAGTGCTCTTGCTGACTCAACAGTCAAAAAACGTCTGGTTGATCTTATTCTGTGCAGTTGGTAGAAACATATCGCCGGCAGAGTTGACTAACATGTTTATATATATAAGAATCGCCATCAGTGCCGCCATGTTTTTGTAGAATCGTAATCCCCACCGTATAGTTAAGTGTTTAAATGAAGTAGCTAAAAAATTTTCTTGCTGTGTTTTTATTAGTTAGGTCACAATCATCATCATCATCGATAACGCAATGAAATTAAGTTAAAAAATTTTTTAAATGTCAAGGCCGGTCCTTCCTGCGATATGTTGGTAGATCACACGATCATCATGTACGTGCTTATGTATCTGTGTATGTTTGTATCAGTGTATGTTTGCATGTATGTGCGTGTGAGTGTAAGTAATGTAAGTAGGTGTAAGAAAACGAGTTCACCCGGAAACCACTACATATCTTACGTTACACACAACCCAAAAACACAACTTTTCTCTTTTCTCTCTCTCTCTCTCTCTCTTTCTCTCTCTCACACACACCTTAAAATGTTGAAATGTTTTAAAACTTTACTAATAACTGCAATGTTTTTGACTCAATTAACAAATTGCAATGTTTTGTAGTAATTATAAAAATTGTAATTTACAACAGTGTATACGCCCGTAACGTACGAACTAACAGGATTAATTAGGCATCGCTAATGCTCACAAACTGGATCTAAATGCGTTATTTGTACTAAATTGCGTCAGTTTTTCTCTTTTATTACACTTCATACAAAAAGTTTCGTGATAATCTTTGACTGAAAATAGTTGAAATAAACACAGATTATCAGAAAAATGTGTGCACGGATGCGTACTGTATGTCATGAGCTTACACATGTTTCAATATTTTAACGTTAAGTTTAGCGCTTAAAAATTAATTGATTAAAGGTACTTCAAACTTAAGTTAATTTTTAGTTGCAGTTTAAATTCCAGGATAATAAACAACTCCAAAAGTCTAATATTTTGTGGCCGATTTGGTTCCTAATTCTGGTCGGCAGACGATATTTGCCAGTTAGAAAGAAATGGCTGCCTATAATAAAGTAACTCAATTTAATTTTATTCGAATTGATTAATTTTTAAAAGTTCAGAACCAAACAAAATTTTAGATTCAAAACTAAGTTAGGTGTTGAAGTTTAAGAAGGTTGAACTAACCAGCCAACGCACCACAGAACGTACCAGTTCACTAAACTATAACTAACAACCAATCACAGGTTGTTTCTGATCTCCATGCATCTTTTGCAACAGGGAAAACCAAAACAAAAGAATGGCGAATGGCTCAGTTGTTGGCCCTTTTGAATTTCATCGAGAAGGAAAGTGATGGCATTGCAGAAGCACTAGCTAAAGATCTATCCAAAGTCTATAGATGGAGAAATAATTTTTTCAATTTTTTAAAATTAAAATTTATTTTTTGGTGATTCTTTTGATTTAAAAACTTAAAGATGGGTTAGAACTAGAATTCGAACTTATAAAAAAATGATTAAATAAATAATTATTTTGAAATTTTTAATAACTTAAAAAACCAGTTTTAAAATTTCTATTTGAAATATTTTTTCTCCAAATCTAAGCTTTCTAAATCTAAACCATATTAACATAATTTATTCAAATAGCTACATTTAAAAATGTCAGCCATTTTTAGAGTCAATCGTGTTTGAGTGTGATACAGTTAGGAATGAAATAGTTGAAGCCCTCGATAAGCTAGATGAGTGGATGGGGAAAAAAAAGGTTATTTGTTGTAGTACTACTACTTTTATTGCAGTTATTATTATTTTTATTTGAAAAATTCTCATTTTTTTAGGCCGAGAAAAACCTCCTGACTTTACTCGACAGTGCATTTGTAATGTCAGAGCCACTGGGGGTTGTGCTAATTATAGGAGCCTGGAATTACCCATTCCAACTCACCCTGGGACCTCTAGTTGGAGCTATTGCTGCTGGTAGGATGTTCTAATAGTTGTCATTATCTTAATTATTGAAATCCTAATCATCATCTTAATCGCGATCGTCATCATCATTGTCATGTATGTAACAGGCAATTGTGCTATTGTAAAGCCATCAGAGATCAGCATTAGTTCTTCTCAGTTTATGGAAAAGAAACTTCTAGAATATTTAGACCCAGTATGTTTAAGGGAATGAGTGAATGATTGAATGAATGAATTAATGAGCGAATGAATAAGGGAATGAATGAGGAAATGAATAAATGAATGAATAAATGAATGAGTGAGTGAGACTATTAATTGGTGAATTAAAGAACGGTGAATGAACAAACAAACTAACGAACTAACAAACCGGACAATTTAACAAACAAATAAACAACAATAAAACAACGAATAAATAACCACAAAAACATTTCACAAACTGACAAGACCCTCTCTACTCCCCAACCCGAAGGAATGCATTAAAATCATAACCGGCGGAGTTCCGGAAACGACGAGCCTACTGACGAACCGCTTCGACCACATTTTCTACACCGGGAGTACCGCAGTCGGAAAAATCATCTACAAGGCAGCTGCTGAACATTTGACACCCGTCACTCTCGAATTAGGCGGCAAAAGGTTAGGACATTGTAGTAGGGATTAATTAGGGGCCTCATAAATAGTTTGGGGCCTTATAAATAGCTTGGGGGCATCATAAACAGCTTGGGGGCATCATAAACAGTTTGGGGGCATCATAAATAGTTTGGGGGCCTTATTAATAGTTTGGGGTCCCATAAATATTTTGGGGGCTTTATAAATCGCGTAAAACGTACGCACACACATACATACAAACGTACACACACACACACAGTCCAGCAATTATAGATAACACGAGTGACCTTGCCATAGTGGCCAGGAGGATGATGTGGGGCAAGTTGTGCAACTCCGGCCAGACCTGCATATCGCCTGATTACGTTCTATGCACCAAAGAAAATTTGGTAATTATGATGGTGACGAAGAAGATGATGATGAAGATAGTGGTGATAATGATGATGACGAAGATGATGATGATGAAGATAGTGGTGATAATGATGATGACGAAGATGATGATGATGATGAAGATAGTGGTGATAATGATGATGACGAAGATGATGATGATGAAGATAGTGGTGATAATGATGATGACGATGGTGATGATGCAGGTGATGATGATGATGATGGTGGTGGTGGTGATTACAGAATTTCCTAATAGAAGAATGTAAGTCAGCTATATACGAATTCCACAATGGTGATAGCAAGAGGACCCCACATTTCAGCAGAATCATCAATAAGCATCACTTTCAGTGAGTGTGATGATGACGACGAAGATGATGATGATGACGAGGAGGAAGATGAATTCACCAATCAATCAGTCAATCGATCAACTATTCATTCATTTATTCTTCATTAATTTGACCAATTGAGCATTCAACCAGTTTATTTGTTTGTTTGTTCATTCATTCGTTCATTTATTTAGTCATTCGTTTATTCAGCCAGCCATTCAACCATTCAATCAGTAATTCAATCGATCATTCATTCATTCAATCATTCAGTCAATCATTCATCAAACCAACCAATCATTTCAGACGTCTGAAACAGATGCTAGACAAGACGGAAGGCACGGTCGCCTACGGAGGCACCATAGACGAAGACAGCCTCTACATCTCTCCTACGCTTCTCGTCAACGTCAAGGAAAGCGATTGCGTCATGCAGGAAGAGGTGGTGATAACGATGACGTCATTATAATATTATAATTTTGTATTATAATTTACGAATTCTCTCTTAAGATATTTGGTCCAATAATGCCTTTCTTGACTGTAAGCGATATGGATGAAGCCATTGAGTTTGTTAACAAGAGGTTTGGTTCTTCATTAATTCATTTGTTTTTTCATTCATTCATTCACTCATTCGTTCATTCATTCACTCATTTGTTAATTTTTTCATTCATTCACTCATTTAATTGTCAATTCTTTCATTATTTCTATTCCCTCACTCATTCCATTCATTCCATTCACTCATTCGTTAAATCTAGATAGTTCGTTCGTCAGAAAATTCATTCATTTATTCACACATTTATTGATTGATTGATTGATTGATTGATTGATTAACTCATTGATTCACTCACTTACTCATACATACATATATACATACATACAGACCAAAGCCCTTGGTTATCTACTTATTCACAAAGGACAATCAGCTGATCAAGCAGGTTTCCAGGGAAACACTCAGCGGTGCCATGGTGACCAATGACGTCTTCATGAACATGTCACGTGAGTTGTGGTGGTCACGTGATGGTAATTCTGTTTCGTAATTTCGTCACCAATATTCAAAATCGTCGTTCGTCTCCACCAACACAACCATCATCATCGTCATCATTATCAGTAACGTCCTTGCCATTTGGAGGCGTGGGGGATAGCGGGATAGGTTCGTCACACGGAATTTATGCTTTCCAAGTAAATTAGTGGATGGATGGATGGATGAATTTGTAGATAAATGAATGAAAGAATGAATATATGCATCCATTCATTCGTTCATTTATTCATTCATTCGATCTTTTATTGACTTTTTACTTGCTTCATCTGGTTGTATGATTAATCGTTACATTTAATTAACATCTGGTCAAACAAAATAATTCTGCTTCAGTTTTTTTCATTTATCTTTTTCATTCATTCATTCATTCACTGATCCAATTATTTGTCCATTCCATTCATTAACTCGTTCACTCATTCATGCATTCATTCATTCATTCATCTCAAGGCATTCTCCCATATGAGGGCGCATTTCGTGAAGAAACAAAACATGGAGTTTATGAACCAGTAAGTCGTAAATGGAGGAATGCATTAATGAATGAATGAAGGAATGAATGAATGGATGGAAAAATGAATCAATGAATGAACGAGTGAAGGGATGAATGAATAAAATGACGAATGAATAACTGGATGACTTAATGAATACGTGAGGGGAGGAATGAAAGGATGTACGAATGAACGAACCACAGATGAATGCACTTGACCATACCATAAATCCAAACAACCAACGCTAAAAAGCACTTGCATACATACATACACACAAACACACACACACGCACATGGAAACAAAAAACACATACATACACACACACATACATACAAACACACACATACACATGGAAACAAAAAACACACACATACACACACACGTACAAACCCAGATTCCGCTATCCGCCATACAATGACAAGAACCTGAAAATAATCCGATGGGCCCTGGAGAGGACACCGCACTGTCAGAGGAATCCAATCTTGCTCGCACTTCCCTACATTGCCCTAGCTATCTTGTTCGCCATCTTGTTCAAATTGGTCAGTTTAGTTTTTGCTCACGATCTCTATTTGTCTTTTTCTCTCTCTCACTCAAACACACACACTCTCTTTCTTTCTCTCTCTCTCTCACACACACACACACATATATATCACGTATTTCTACCACACACAGGCCAGCAAACACACATCCGTACATACAACCAAACACAATCATACACACATACAAACACAAACATACACACACAAACTTACAATTATCTAGTCGTTTAATCAATTTATGAAAATAAATATAGCCGTGATAATTTTTTTAATGTTTTGTTTTTCACTCACCCATAGCTGCACTCCTTGATTTTCTAAACCTCAAGAACTCTTGTGGACGACAACGGCATGTTATTAATTGTATAAAAATGATTAATTCAATCAATTCGATGGTTAATTAATTAATTAGCAACAACATTCTATTAATTGTATAGTAATTGAAATGCCTATTAAACAATTAGTTGAACTTTAAAAACGATGCACACATGGATCATCATACATAACATTACTTGATGTGTCAACTCATCTGTAGTAATATTAATACACGGTTTAACCATTAAATGGCTAATTAATTAATTAGCTAGATTAATATTGAAATGTTTGTTCAATTAAACGACCAACATTTTCCTGATTATTATTTGATTTCATTTTTCACACACTCACGCACACGTACTTATGTATACGCGCATATACACACACATGTGCATGCACATACAACTGTACACACACACATATCAGTACATCTTTAAAACATACATGAACAACTTAGCGTAACATTACCGCATAAGCAAACGCAAGATACATCATTGTAATGTTCGCTTGGCTCGTTGTGATATAGTTCTTCTTCGAGTTATAAATTTTTTTTAATGACAAAAAATTTCACATGATACAATAACATTATGTCCGCAGCGAGTATAACAGTGATGATAATTTTAGTTCAATTCGTGAAAAATCATTTTCTAAAGTCAATCATTATTTGAAGCGATGCTTCATTCAGATTTTTAATTTTTGGATTGAATGTTACGCATTACGGAAAGTACGTGATCTATATATTTATTTATAACATCAATTAACCCAATTACATAACAATAAAACACGCAATCGACCAAAGAAGCAACTCGGAGGAGTTACTCATTCCTCTTTTTGAAACGCGTACGTACAAATACGAAAAGTTGTGTAATTAATTAATTAATTAATTATTTAATTGGTTAGTTAATAACAACTAAATGTAAATTAGTATTGATCAGTCATGTTAATTAGTTGATGGACAACAACTGCCGATCTCTCTCCGCAACTAGCCACGCATGGTTGCAAATTAAACTTCAAGTGACCTAGTTTCATAATGAGCTGGACATTTCACTTGACCCTGTAAAGCATTTTCCTTTGCATTCTGTGCTGCAGCTCCTCCCTTCTAAGCATCGATTGGATGACCTTTATCACGCTCCTCTCCGGGTAGTTCTGATTGGCGGAGAGTATATGAATAAATTAACATAAATTAACATCAGCGGTCAGTGGCTAGTTGAACAATTACTGCAAATTGAATTGATGAAGCTAAAAATAGCAACCTGTTTAACAAAGTCCTGGATGATGGCGTGCTCTGAGACCTGAGAACCGATGACGAATCTCTTCTTCAGCTGTTTCTCAATCCTATTCAGTAGTTCCTGGTCCTCTTCTGTTACGAAGCCTTCAACTCCTGAGACGTATATGACGATGTAATTATTTTTTATCAATCTTTTTCATCATCATCGCTATTACTTTCTTTATCATTGTAATTTGTTTGATATTATCATCTTAATCACAATTTTATTCGTTATCAACACCATCCATCCAAACAAACCAGACAGCCGTCCATTTTAATATATTAAATTTTTCTTTATCATCACTATTATTTTACTTATTACAATATCATTCATCATAATCGACGTTTTCATCATCACCACCAGCCAAACAGACAGACCAGACAGCTGTCCAGACATGGCAGCATCCAGGGTAGACACCTGGAAGAGTCTGAGGGCCTCGTTGACGTCTGTCTCGGTTACGAAAGAGGCCAACCTCATCTTGGCCAGTGACTCAGAGATTCGAATAATTGCCTCAAGTTGTCTGGAAAATCGACAATAATAAATTAATATTTATGAAAAAAAAATTGAAAAAAAGTGTTTAGTATTATTATACACTATTAGTACACACAACGCACACACACAAAACCACAGATACACACACACACACACACACACACAAACCGACCTAACAGTGATAGGTATGGTATTTTTGTGCCCTGTTTCTTTTTCGTAGTCCGACGCCCCGCTCCTCATCAGGACGTATTTATTTTTCAACTTTTCCGCTGCCTCTGGCGATAACCTCGGTCCACATTTACTGGAGATAATTTTTTGAAAGATAAACATTACAATTATAATAAAAATTGATTTAAATTTAATTTATTTATTTATAATTGTTATAATTTATATTACTACCTTTATTAGTATTTATTAGCACAAAATCCTTCGTGAACACAGACAGACACATCAACATTTACACTAATTTCACTAACTTTCTGCAATAAGTGATGTACTTTTTGAGAGTCTCAAGCTGCAACTCCCCGGGCCTCGACTCCTCCGTCATCAGGACTGCATTCACGTGCAAATTCATCACGTGACGCGCTATCGTCTGATTGGTGGGTTGATTGATTGGTCAGTTGTTTGGTTAGCTTATTGGCTAGTGAGGTTGACAAATTGAGTGATTGATTGATTAGTTAGTTGGTTGAGTTATTGACTATTTGATTGATTAGTGAACTGATGAACTCACGGCGTCCCTGGCTTCATCGTGTTCATCCTTAACGATGAAGATCATATCAAATCTGGAGAGGATCGTCGGCATGAAGTCGATGTTCTGGCTTCCCTTTGTGTCGTCCCACCTGCCGTAGATGCCGTTTGCAGCGGCCAGCACCGAGCAACGAGAATTCAGCGTCGTCGTTATACCCGCCTGTGTGAGAGGTGGGGAAAAAACTTTTGATGTTGCCACTAAATGATTGCAACAATACATTACAGCTCCAACATTGCAACATCCATTAGTTTTAAGGATATAATATCTCATTACAGATACAAGCCAATCAAAATCATCCAATCAATGCTGAGTCAATTCAACGAAAATTAACAGGCCAATCAGAATCCCACAACTGAAGAAACCCTCCATCAGACAGACAGACAGACAGACAGACAGACCTTAGCTATGGATATTGTCTGTTGCTCCATGGCCTCGTGTATGGCCACCCTGTCATCTTCTCTCATTTTGTCGAACTCGTCAATGCAAACCACGCCCCCATCGGCCAAGACCATGGCTCCTCCTTCTATTATGAAATTTCTCTGGTGGGCGGCAATGCAATGAAATGGAGAAATTACAATATACTGACGATGACATTAGCAGTGACGTCATTGCTAATGATGTCATTAATGATGATGATGATGGAAGTAAAAAAAAGACATAACTAATAATGATGACGATGACGTAAAAAACGGTTGTAATGCTAGTAGTAGTAGTAGTAACAGCAGTAATATTTATAGTAGTACTACTGCTACTGCTATTACAGCAGTAGCTGTAGTAGTAGTAGTAGTAATAATAGTAGTAGTAGTAATAGTAGTAATGATGATGATGGTGATAATTTAACTCATGAATATTCAAATCCTTACAGATGCTGGGTCTCTGATGACGGAAGCCGTAAGTCCTGCGGCACTGCTGCCCTTGCCAGATGTGTAAACCTACGAAGCAATCAATATAAATGAATGTAGGATGGATGGATGGTAAGACGATCAAAATGAATGAATGAATAATGGATGGATGGTAAGACGATCAAAATGAATGAATGAATAATGGATGGATGGTAAGACGATCAAAATGAATGAATGTAGGATGGATGGATGGTAGGACAATCAGAATAAATGTTGAAAAAATTATGGATAAAAGATTGAACTACATGAACAAGTAATGAATGGATAGTAAGACTGGATGAATAATTGAGTGAGGAAAGGTAAAACAGATAAAATAAATGAATAAATACACTAGACACACTCCAATTGGGGCACAATTTTCGACGAATTTTAAGAGTTGCGACTTGGCAGTCCCCGGGTCCCCCAGCAATAATAAGTTGATATCTCCCCTTCTTGTCAGTCCATCCGGCAATCTGGACGAATGAAGGATTGACTGAATGAATTATTGAATGAATGAAGGAAGGATGGATTGAATGAAGAATTGATTGAAGGATTGACTGAACGAGTGAAAGTTTAACTGGATGAATGACTGAACAAACAAAACACAGTTAAGTTTTTTTAAGTAAATTTCATTTTTAAGTATCATTTTAAGTAACGCAAGTAATTTTAAGTAAAGTAGCGAATCAAACTATTAACAAAATTCCCTGAAACCTTTTCCTAGATCCGCCAAACAGCAAACAAGCGATGGCCTTCTTGATATCCAAGCTTCCGAATATAGATGGCGCTATACTTTTAGCGATGGTTTCATAAATGTTAGGCGAAGAAGCTAAGTGATGAAATTCTTCTTCATCAGCCGACAAAATGGTTCTGCTTACTCCTAATCTGCCCAATCCAGTCGAGTCAATGTGCATACCAAGGACTCGGATGTATGGCAGACGAACACCAACATTTACTTTTTCTCTGGAATTTTTCTATATGAAATATGAGGGTTAATTCAATACTTTAATATCAATATATAAAGAAACATTTAACACTTTGAATGTCAGCCCATTAAGTATTATAATTCAACTATAAGAAATCTAACCACCAATCAAAAGTGCTAATCAATTATTTAATTATTTAATTGGTTAGCTAAGCCAATCAGAACCAACCAATCAAAACCATCCAATCAGAACCAGCCAACCTTAGAGCCAGCCATTTTTTTGATAGAATAGATACCGATGACAGAGACTCGATTTCCAGGCACGACAGCCTCACAAAGATTTCTGTCACAGTAAAGTTGCATGTGTCGGGGCAGCTCTCCATTAGGAACTGCCTCTGGAGACTCTTGTAATTTTAATACCTGAGGGGCATATATGTATGTGTAGATGTGTGTGTGTGTGTAGGTGATTGTGAGTGTAGATGTATGTATGTGTGTGTGCGTGAGTTGAAAAAAATGTTGAAACCTGAAAATCGACACACTTGCACTTTTCGGGGACAATGAAGAATGGGTCAACTGGACATTTTGGTCTGCCTGCCTGGTCACTAATCAATCATTCATTTATTCATTCAATGAATGAACCAATCATTCAACCAACTAGCCAACCAATCAGCAATTTATTTCAAAAGAGCCACACAGCCAACCAACTAAAAACAAAAAAAAAAACCGGACAATTACAGAAATGACTAATCAGGTAACCAACCAAATCAATCATGTAACCAAACAACCAGCCAATCAAACAACCAACCAATCAATCAATCAATCCACACCCCCAAAATCTAACGTTGGACATTTCCTAGGAAGGGCATAACCCTCAAACCCCGCCTTCACAGGAATGTTGTTGAGAAAATTCCGACAACTTCGGCACTGAATGGTGATCCTGGTGGCTTTAGACCTTGTAGACGCTGCTGCTATTATTATCCCAGGAATCTTTATCAACTGGGACATCTGATCTGACTGTGTGTGTGTGTGTGTGTGTGTGTGTGTGTATGTCTATGTGTTATAATGGTATGTGTGTAAAGCTGTGTGTGTGCGTGAAACTGTGTAGGGAGGTTTGCATGTGTGTCTGTGTGTTATAACAACATGAGTGAAACTGTGTGTGAGAGAGAGAGAAAGATTAAAGAGAGAAGGAAAACTAGTCAACCAATCGACCGACAGACCTTTAGATCCCTGATGGAGCATGGATGGGCAGATGATGTAAGGGTCACTTGAATGTCCTTCACCTCCTCATCGCCCTCCGGCCTTGGACGGGTTATCTCGTCTGCCACCTCTTTTGCAGCATCCTCAAACTTTTTTTAGTAAAAAACCACTCTTAGCCAAAAGTTTGAATGAATTTTAATTTGTATTGAAATTCAGATATGTCAGTATAAGGCGATAAACTTCCATAAAGAATGACCTGAAAGATGTAATGACGACAGCAAAGATGATGAAGATGATAAAGAATTGTGTGACAATGGTAATTCAATAAATGAACTAATATAAAAATAGTTGTTGAATAATTGTCCATGAAATATTATTGATAAATAAATTAATTTATTAAAAAAAGGAAATTTAAATAATATCAAATTAATAGGTCAAGCACCTCACCAACGACATATGATCAGCTGGGGACTTGCTGACCTTCTCAGCAAGATCAGCATCAAAATGGGAAAGATCATCTAGGTCAACTTCTACATGGTACTTGCGTAGATTGTAGTGACGTTTCAGTTGGTCTCTGAAACGATGAATATTCAATTTTTAATAAGTTTCTTTGAGTATCTTTTATTAAAAAATCATAAATATAGTCATTTAAATTTTGAATAATGTGTCTGCTGCTAACTTAACTTAAATTTTATCATTATCATTATAGTTATTGATTAAACTTATAAAAAAAAAATAATTTTTTTATTTAATATGAGAAAAAAAACTTGAAAAATTTGATTTTTTTTGTCTTGAACTGACCTATATTTGTAGATGAAGTTATTCTCGTGAAACTGCCTCAAAAACTCTCTGAACTTGTTTTTTATCTGTTGGTTGTTTGCATGTCTCTCGTCTGCTTGCTGGCCATCTTCTGCACTAAAATTGTCACTGAAAAAAATTCCCGGATCGTCAAAACCAGCCATGTTTGTTTGTTGTTTTGAAGCAGGTACTGGTTGTGCTTGCAAGATTGAAGTCTGGTGATCTGTTCTTAGATATGGAATTTATTGACTTAGTGTTCCGGGTCTAACGCACCAAGAAACAATAAAAAAAGGTACAGAGGTAGTTAGTTTTCGTTATAAAAATTTAAACTAAAATTTAAACTAAAAGGAAATGAAACCATAAAATTTATCATTTATGGTTGAGAAATGAGGAAAAATAAAAAAATATATAACCCCTTCTTTTCCTCCCTTGACGTCACGTTCAACAGTAAAAACTAGACAAATAAATGAAATTCTTTTTATAAAATTTGCTGTTTAACTTTTGAAATCATAAATTTACGCAGAAAAAAAAATTAGATCTAGAAATTAGTAATGTGGAATAAACAAACTGATAAATGGCGGGTTTTAGTGAATAAATGATGCAGCGCTAAACAATTCAAACAAGACAGGAACATTTACAATAACAACAATCACTTACTTCCCCGGATAGGATACCCAAATAAAAATGATTTAGAACTTTGAAATTTATCAAATATTAAGTCTTAAGTAGTGCCTTTAAAATGAAATTTTTATTTCTGAAGGCAAAAATACAAAATTTACTATTTAGTCAGTTAATATTATTTCATCAATAATTGTAGCTAATAATATTATTGCCCTTATATACATATATATATATATATTATATATATATATATATATATATATATATATGAATTGAACGCAGGGCTTTATGAAATTAATCAATCACTAAAAACCATGATACTATATATATATATATATATATATATTCAAGACATGAAAAAGTGTACGTCACTATCTTTTTCGTTCAATAAAATAAATTGATGTAAATAGATAGATAAAAAAAAGCTTATTAATCATCATTATCTTCAATAATATTAATAATAAAATTAATAATAATAATAAATAAGAATAATAAACACAATAATAACAATAATTCGTACGATATAACACCGACATTTTTAATGATAAGAAACATTGTTAAAAGCTGAGTGCGTTTTGTCAATTTCCTAAATTTTTTCTCTTAAACTCTCAAATTAGGTATAACAATTATGGCTCTCTCTCTCTCTCTTTCTTTTCCTCTCTCTCTCTCTCGCTTTTCCTCCAAAATTAGGCATAGTAATTTGGAGAGACTAGTAACTCGGTAAGTATGGCGAGTTGGTCGTCGGTGAACTTCTGTTTCAAGTCGTGCCAGTTGTCCAAGTGAGTCCTCTTGAAGCCGGCCAGTGTCTTCTTCGCTGTCATCTGTCGCCGAAAAATAAATTAATAATAATAATAATAACAACAACAACAAAAATAACAATAATAATAACAACTACAAGGAAAATAAACAGTACAAACGATAACAATAAGACACCTGTATTGGTTGTGGGTCATTCAGGTGTTCACTGAGCAGCATTAGCAGGTCAGGAACGTAGGCCGGTACGTCGTAAGGTGACGCGCTCACACACGAACACATCCCTGAAAAAACAATAACAATAATAATAACAATAATGACAATAACAATAAAAAAATTTCAAAAAAAACCGACCGATAACACCGGCATGACGTTTCAAGATGGCGTACTCGGTAACAGCAGCTTGGGCAACTGCTGGGCTGATAGCAGCTGGATACTGCTGGCCGTCAGCCAATAGGAAAGCGTGGCTAGAGGCCTCTCTGTAAAGTAACAACCAATTATAATATCTAATTGTAAAATAACGACCAATCGTTTCGATCCAACGTAATGTTTCCGCCAATTATATTTAATCTAATGTAAAGTAACAACCAATTAAATTAATTCAATCAATGTAACGCTTCGACCAATTGCATTAACCCAATTGTGTATATATATATATATATATATATATATATATAGAGAGAGAGAGAGAGAGAGAGAGAGAGAGAGAGAGATGTATATAGAAATGTATATATATTCTATATATGTATATAGAGAAATTAAATTAGAAAAATTAGTTACTTCAGCCTATCATTGGTCGGAGCAATATCAGTAAAAATACTTGAGTCCTCTGAATCTAAGTCTTCTGGTTTGAGCTAGTTGTTTGGTTGGTTGATTGGTTGATTGGTTGATTGATTGATTGATTGATTGATTGATTGATTGATTGATTGATCAACGTTATAAATTAGTTGAAGGCGATTAGAATGAACAAAAACAACGGAATGAAAATTCCACGACCAACTAACTATTTTTGACATCGCAGCTGACGTGGTTGTAGCGACAGATGTAGTAGCTGTAACAGCAGCTGTAGTAGCAGTAGTAGCTGTAGCAGCAGCCACAACAACATCCGTTCTGTTTTTTTTCTTCTTGCTGACTAATTTTGTGGAGGCCAGATGCTTAAAATGGTTCTAGGAGCAGTGAGGAAACGATAGAATGAATGAACGAATGATTGAAAGAAAGCAAAAATGAATGAACGGACAGATGAACGAAAGAATGAGCCGACGAAAAAACGTATGAAAGAATGAATAAATGAATGAATGAATGAAGAATGAACGAACCAAGAGAAATGAGTCGACTTGAAGGTATCCACACTGGAACAATCCAGAAAACGTCACACCTGCCAACTCTCTAACCTGAATGAATGAACAAATGAAAGAATAATAAAAGAACGAATGAATGAATGCATAAAAAAAGAGTCAAAAACCTTAAATAGGAATAAATGACAAAATCAATAGATAAATCACTAAACTACCGAACGAATGTACAAGTGACGGACAACAAACTTTTCATGATAACGATCATCATCATCACCATCACCACATCATCATCATCATCACCACCTCCAACACACATCATCATCATCATCATCGCTACTACCTCAACATGTTCGTCTAAAAGCCTCGGCAATAGAATGCCCTTGACCTTCTCGATGAACTTTG
The DNA here is from genome assembly GCF_000326865.2 of Helobdella robusta. Lineage (NCBI taxonomy): Eukaryota > Metazoa > Annelida > Clitellata > Rhynchobdellida > Glossiphoniidae > Helobdella > Helobdella robusta. The sequence continues at coordinate 899,351 of NW_008704903.1, read as the reverse complement.
ACTCCTGAAGGACGAAGAAGTTTTGAAATGTGCACCTCTGCAGGAAGATTAGTGAGGTTGATCTGGCGCGCCACGAGGGCATCAAGCTGACCTTTAAGTGAGAGGGGCATGGTTGAATAGGTTTCACTTTCTTCTTTTATTTATCCATTTTTCATTTATTCAGTCGTTCAGTCAATCAATGAATTCATCCAAAACGTTCATTTATTAAACTATCTTCTCAAAAAAACTAACCAGAAAATTATCTAGAAAATCCATCCCTCCATTAACCAATCAACCCAAACCAAATTTCATTCCTCCGCCTATTAATCGATCCACTAATATAACTTCACTAACTTCTTCGATAGAGAGAAAGACACGGTTGATAATCTGCTCGTTGGTCAGCAGGCCGTTGCTCATGACGGCCATCGTAAGTGAACACTCCCTACTCAAGTCAACATCACTTATGTCGCCCTCCAGTGTAGCAATCTTTCGGCGAATGAATGAATGAATGAACGAACGAACGAATGAATGAATGAACGAACGAATGAAATGAAGGAATAAACGAATGAACTCACGACAGGCAATAACTTGAATGGAGCCGGCTTGTCAGTTTGGTACATCCTCGTGAAGACGCAATTCAACATTTTCAACACTATTCAGTTATCACGATTGATTGAATGAATGATCGATTGACTGATTGAATGAATGAATAAATGAACAAATAAATAAAGGAACAAATGAAGATAGGAATGAATGAATGAATGAACAAATAAATATATGAAGGAAGGGAGAGGAGCGAGCGAATGAATGACTGAATGAAATGTATTTTAATTTTACCAGTTTTACAGAGTCTGATGAGAATCTTGCGACGGCCATCTCCAGAGGTATTCGCGTTGCTGGTTTCTTTTTGAGGTTGCTTTTGACCATGCTGCTGCTGCTGCAACTGCTGCTGCTGCTGCAACTGCTGCTGCTGCTGATATTCGTCATCATCGTCATCATCGGCAGTGGTCTTAGCGGCAATGGTCAGTAGTTGAAGCAGTAGCGGCAGCAGCTGATCGATGAAGTCGTTCATTTGTGGGCTTGTGGTGGCGGGGTAGTTTGGGTAAAGCTTCACGTCGAACAGGAAGAGGTTACTGAGGAAACTGATAATGGTGATGGTGGTGACCATCATGATGATGATGGTGATGGCCATGATGATGACGATGATGGTGATAGCCATGATAATGATGATGGTGATGGCCATGATGATGATGATGGTGATGTCGATGATGAAGAAGACGAAGATAATGACGATGGTGGTGAAGAAATAGTGATGACCATGATGATAAAAATGCTGATGAAGAAAGATGACGACGACGATGAAGAAGAAGGAAAACCGCCATATTCACTAACCTAGCGATCCGGTCCCTAACATTTTTGTAGGGATGCATGAGGTGATTGGAAAGATATTTCAGCAGTCGGTGGCTCAACTCGGAGACGCGCCACTCCTGCTGGACTATGGCGGCCTGGAGTAGATAGAGACGGCTACATGGGGATGGAATACAATCATCATCATAATCGTCATCAGTGTCATTATCAATTATCATCATCATCATCATCATCATCATCTTTAACATCATTATCATCGTCGTCATCACTACCATCATTTTTGCCATCATCATTATCAACAATGACACCATCATCATTATCATCTTCTTCTTCACCATCATCATCATCACCTGGAATCTCCGAAAGACCCACCAACTTCATTCAAAGGATTCTCCATCAGCAACTCAAACAAAGGCTTCAATTTTCTTGGATCTTGATTTGCCTTAAAAAATGAATGAATGAATGAATGAATGAATGAATGAATGAATGAATGAATAAATGAATGAATAAATAAATGAATGATTGAATAACTCATTCCAAATCTCACTATCACAAGTCATTAGCGACAAACACACATAGGTAAAAAAAAAACAAGCGAATCAACGACAACACACACAAAAACGAAACGCAAACGACAGACAGAATCACGGGCTTTGCACTCCAACCCGGGCACATCGACATCAGCGCCAGGCATCTTAACCCTTACACTACCATCGCAACCACACATACGTACACTAGCAGTGGCTATAGCCGTCCCCCAGTCCTTGATAGACTCCACCGACAGACTGGACAAGACCTGCTTCAAAACCGGCAACAACCACTGCCAGAGCTTCTCGCGCTATTTCATTTTTTATGGGGATGATGATGACGGTGATGATGATGATAACGTTGATGTTTATGATAATAGTAATAATAATAATAATAATAATAATAATAATAATAATAATAATAATAATAATAATGATAATAATAAAATTTTTTCTCTATGAACAAACAATACCCATCTTAATCGCAAATCACTCACTCACTTAACTCACTCGCTCACTCACTCGCTCGATTGCTCACTCACTCACTCACTCACTCACTCACTAGCCCATCATCACTATCTCACTTTATCGAAGGTCCAATGTTTGCTGCCCCTCAAGAGTCCTGTAAAGATCTCTGCGGCACACCGGTGGCTGGTTTCGTGGCTCTCTGGATTCGTATCGGACACTAATCTCTCCACTAGGGGTTTCAAAGCGCCTAGAACCGTATCATCGTAATTCCTGAATAGTCCCTGGATAGACAGATAGAAAAAACTAAATGGACGAATGAGTGGATTGTGGATTAATAAATGAATGAATAGGTGAATGAATGGATGGATAGATGAATGAATGAATGAATGAATGCATGCATGCATGGATGAGTGGATGGATGAATACTCCAAAAACCGACCGACCTTAAAAAATATGAACATCAGGGGCCTGTATTTATCTTTACCCTTATTTTCCTCCAATGTGGCGTACTCCATGAACTGGGTCACGAAATTGACGTCATTGAAGGCGTCGTAAACGGGCAGTTCGTCCTCCAACAATTCCGACCTCTGACGACCTAATTTCGGCTGCTTAGCTGACGGCTGGTAGCAGGTTAGCGGTCTGTGGTTAACGTAAAATGAGCATCCAATCATTGACCGCTAAAAAATAACCGACGATTCGAAAATTAAAACTTGAAACCCAAATAGAAACATTCAAATGGTCAAGAAACCAAAAAATTAATTCTTACACTCTCGATCAGAAACAGTCAACACCATAAACCACCAATCACGAAACCAACAAACGACCATCAGCCAATCAAGTTGAAGCTCACTTGGGCCAATCATAATACCCGATGTGGGTCTTGCACACGAAGGCGAATTCGTCGTACGACTTAGCGTCGGTAGGAATCTCATGGTCACAGTACATCAGCCACTTGTTGTTCGACGGGGGCACGTGTTTGACATGACCTAATTAAATATTGAATGACCCAATTAAATATTACATGACCAAATTAAATATTACATGACCACATTAAATATTACATGAACTAGTTAAATATTGCATGACCCAATAAAATATTACACGACCTAACTAAACATTCGCAAGCAAAAGTTGACCTAACTATTTGTAAACAAGATTAACTGGCTGACGAATGATAAACAAACAAATGAATAATCCCATACATGCACGCACACGTACATTAACACACACACACACAAACAAACACACACACACATACATATATAAACATATATACACAAGTAACGCATAGTTAAGACAGACACAAACACACACACAAACAAACAAACACACACACACACATACCGTTAACACAAGTTCTCCGGCTATTAACAACACCATGTATTGAAGAAACGTCATCATTGCAGATTGGCGCCATAGTGCCATTAATAAAAGCCATGCAAGTACTGTTATAAGCAGTAGTAGTAGTACTATCCGCATTAGAATAGCCAACCGCAGTAGTATAATTGCTATCACTAGCCATCGAAGAAGTAGTAACAGCTGCTGCAGGAGCTGCAGCTGTAGTAGTAGCAGTAGTAGTAGTAGTGGCAGAAGTAGTAGTGGTAACTTCAATAGCTTTTCGCGGTAAAGTTGACGAGTTAGGATCTATGACCATGAGCGGATGAATACGTTTCTGCTGCTTCAGTATGGCCGATATTGATAACACGGACGTCTGTGGTGACGATGATGACGACGACGATGATGATGACGATGAGGGTGACGATGATGATGATGACAATGATGAAAAAGATGGAAACTAGAGGAATAAAAAATAACCAACAAGCCAGTCAAAAAGAAAAAAAAAATACTACCTATATTAAAAGTAATAATAATTTTAGGCGATTAGACAGACCCTGCGAGCGTTTATCATGCTGTTGTTGAGGTTGTCGACGAAGAGTTTAACGGCGTTGGCGGGAAATCTGACGTCGTAGCGAATGAGAAGAGAGAGGAGATCAAAACAGACTTGCTGGAATTTCCAAAATCTAAAAATAGCGTCAAAAAGTTAGTAGAATTAGTAGTATATATAACATATAAAATATTACTTAATACAATGTAATGTAATAAATAATAAAAACTTAACACTACTGCTGTTACAACCACTACTGCTATTACTGCTACTACTACTACTGCTGCTGCTGCTTCTGCAGCTGCTACAACTACTACTAACAAGTTTTCATTATTGGCGATGTTGACAAGCTCAGACACAAGATTGTAGTAGTTCCTGACAAAAAACATTAAATATTATTTTTAATGAATGTACGAATGAATGAATGAACAAATGAACAAATGAACGAATGAATGAATGAACGAACGAACGAATGAATGAATGAATGAATAGTATGATATTAAACGAATAACTTTAAATTTTCTTCATTTCTTCTCTCTTCCCATAAAACAGCTTCATTCATTTCTTTTTCACTCGGTCGACCCACTAAACAAGCTGGTCCACCCTTATTATCCCAAATGGTACGTGCCAGTTCTATGCATTTGGGGGTTACCTTTATACAAAATTTATTAATCCATCAATCAGTCAATCAATCAATTAATCAAGCAATCAATCAATTAATTAACAAATTAGACAGCCAACCAACCAGCCAGTCAGCAAAACAACCAACCGATCAACTAATCAACAAACAAAC